>NC_142034.1:72944732-73266463 GCF_982192425.1 Myodes glareolus | reverse complement strand
AATAAAAAACATAAAAATGTGGAACTGGCTAGGTGTGATGACACATACTGGTAGTCGTGTCACTAAGGAGGCTGGAACAAGAGGATCAAGTTGTGAGACCTCACCTACCTGGTGAAGTTAAGGCCAGTCTTGACTGCAAAAGGAATCATCCGTCTCACAAAGCAAAAACAAATGTGGGAGTAGTAATATTTATTCCTGTCGATAATAAGGGTTTTTTGGGGTTTTGTTGTTGGTAGCTTTGTTTTGTTTTGTTTGAGAGAGGGTTTTTCTGTTTCAGCCCTAGCTGTTCTGGAACTAGCTCTTTTGTAGACCAGGCTGGCCTCAAATTCAGGGAGATCCACTAGCCTCTGCCTCCCAAGTGCTGGAATAAAAGGCGTGCACCACCATGGCCCAGCAGTAATAGTGTTTTAAAAGCAGTTTGCTTGGGCCTTATAATTGATAAATGTAAAAAGCATTAAATACAACACACAATCTTTGCTCTCTAGAACAAAGATTGGCAAAGTGTGGGCTGTTGTAAAAGTGCTCCCTGCTGCCTGATAAAGAGAAAAGGTATTTTGCCAACAGCTCATCCTAAAATATCTTTTGTCTGAATAACTTTTTCAGAGAAAAAGTTAGCCTGCCTTAGCTCTAGACTAGACACCATTTCACCTATGTGTACAACTGCTGCTTTTCTGGTGTTAGCAACTCTTGTTAGTTTTGAATAAGATCCTTGACTTTTGTTGTCAGCTTTACTTAGTTATAAGCTATGTGCCTTTGCCTCAATGTCTTTGAATTCACGTTCCTAAACAAAGCTGAGAATTGTTAGAACAACTATACTACCTGGGATAAGTAAGCATAATAGTGGTCTAGTTAAACAGTTCATGAAATGGAAATTGTTGCATTTTTTTTGTTACACACTTTTCATGTTAATTACCAGATAGATCTTACCACTCTATCTTGGACTGTACTGTGTTTGCACGAGGCAGCATACCTCTTTCAGTATCAGTCATCTTTGAAGAATATATAATGTAAACTGTGTAACTGGCTAATCTAGTCTTTGTTGTTGTTAATTTATATACTTGGGAATGCACACATGTGGAAGATAACTCGTGGGAGTTGGTTCTTTTATGATGTGAGTCCCAGGGGTTGGGCTCAGGTCTTTAATCTTGGCAACAAGGGCCTTTTACCCATTAAGCCATCTCTGGCCTTTATTCATTTTATTTTATTTGGTATTTCAAGACAGGGTTTCTCTGTGTAGTCCAACCTGTTCCAGAACCCACTCTGTAGAGCAAGCTGACCTCGAACTCAGAGAGTTTCCCCCGCCTCTGCCTCCCAAGTGTGTGCAACCACAGCCCAGCTTAGACTAGTCCTTTTTTATCAGCATATATTTTTACTCTTCTTTTTTATGTGCACCTAAGGAAGTGGAGAGTGCTAAATTCCTTTTTCCTGAATTTTTTTTAGACTCATGATAGTAAGGAGCACCTGGCAATGATGGAGCGGATATTAGGACCCATCCCAGTGCACATGATCCAAAAGACAAGGTTTGTCTAAGATGCATTCAATGAATGGCCTATTCTGAGGACTGCAGATCTGGAAGTAAAAAGAAATTCTGTACAAATGATAACTTAGAGCTATAATCTTAGCATTTTTAAAAGGTCATTTTCAAAAAATAATTTAGTACTCAGAGTACTTTTATGTAGATGTTTTTCTAAGTTGATGAAAAAAAATACATGTGAGAACCCATTCTTCCTGGAGTCTATCAGTCTTGTTTGATTTTCCTGTTGTCGCTAACCAGCTCTGCGCCCTTGAACAGGATGGTGAGTGTTTTCTAGCTCACCTGGGAAGTTGTTAAAAAATTCCCATCCAGATCTGGTAAGATCAGAATTCCCCACCAGGAGTCTTCCTTTGTAAAGTGAGTGTTTTCTCATTTGTGAACTGCTTAGTTGAAATAACTAAAATTCCCCAGAGTGGATGAAAAAGGAAGATCCTGTCATGTTGACAATATTTTAAAAGTTACACACAGGTAAATATATGTCTGTACATTTAGAGAGAGATCTGTTCTGTCTTGTCCCTACCAAGGGTTGGAGACAAGGTAAAAATGTGGAACTTTGCTTATTTTATTTTAACTTCAACTTCTTTTCTCTTGTAGGAAGCGCAAATATTTCCACCATAACCAGCTAGATTGGGATGAGCATAGCTCAGCTGGGAGATATGTTAGGAGACGCTGCAAGCCATTGAAGGTAAAGGGAAAAAAAATTAATGATTAAGTCATATTTTCACTTATGTCTTTATATAACAAGACCATTTCCTCCAGGAATTTATGCTGTGTCATGATGAAGAGCATGAAAAGCTGTTTGACCTGGTTCGAAGAATGTTGGAGTATGACCCAACGAAAAGGATTACCTTGGATGAAGCATTGCAGCACCCTTTCTTTGACTTATTAAAAAGGAAATGAATGGGAATCACTGGTCTTCCTATATACTTCTCTAGAAGCAATTACTTTAAGACTGTGTCAGTCAACTAAACATTCTAATATTTTTGTAAACATTAAATTATTTTGTACAGTTACGTGTAAATACTGTATGTTTTGTATCAATAGCATACCTACCTTGTTAAGTATAGTGTTGATAATGAATGCAGTATGAGTTAAAATGAATTTTCCATTTTGATGTTAATTGCCATTTTTAAAGGCCTTTGGAGTACCCTTTGTGTCCAGTGATTAATGTGATTGGTCTTGTCTTTTGTACCTGAAGGTTGACTCTGAAGTGATTTTTTTTTTCTTGAGTAAAAGGAAATCTTGACCACTTTGTGTGATTGAGTATTCTTTATACACCTCAAATGTAGAACTTTTCATGAAAAAGGTGTTTTTTGTTATTGATTATTGAACAGGCAGCAGTCTAGGTGGGCAGATTTTAAAAACTAAAACTCAGGAAAATTAGCATAGTAAAGTTTCCATTAAATTTTGTTTTCTGGCCTGGCCATGGTGGCACACGCCTTTAATCCCAGCATCCAGGAGGCAGAGGCAGGTGGATCTCTGAGTTTGGAAAGAACCTGGTCTACAGAATGAGTTCCAGGACAGACTCCAAAGCTACACAAAGAAACCCTGTCTGAAAAATACAAAACAAATTTTTTTCTCTGTTCTTTTCTTGGTGATGTCAACAGGCCCTCATGAAAAGATACCTGATTAGTCTATGAAGGAGTTTAATCAGACCACAAATAAATCATTTAAAACTTAAATCTTAATTTAACATTGCAGACAGATTTGAGCTGTATCTGTCTATATTTCAAAGCACAAATATTTAGAAGCTTTCTTCTGCGTGACAAGTAGTTAAAGCCAGGCTGTACTATACTGTCTAGAGGCAGTCTTCCTAGTAGAGTAGGGATAGGAACTTCAGTATCACAGAATTCCACATAAAGTATATCTAGGCCTCTGATGCCATCCACATGTCAGCATACACCTTCAGAACATTTCTAAGTTTTATTTTTCCCATCCCATTCTTCAGTCCACTTCCTAGGCTTCCCTAAGCCTGTCTTTTCCCCAGCATGGGTTCCTGGGCCCCATCCCAAAAAACTTATCATAGGCTGATCGCGGTATAAAGGGAAAAAAAGACGATCATGTTTCTTAAGTTACTGGTTGCTTTTTGGGGCTGGAGAGATGGCTCAGTAGTTAAGATCACATGCTGTTCTTAGATTCCCGGCACTGTGTTAGGCAAGCAAAACTCCAGCTGTAGGGAATCCAATGCTGTCTTCTGACATCCAGGCAGCTGCACCAATGTGCACATACCCACACATACATAATTAAAACAGTGTTTTGTTTTTTAAGATAACAGTCTTTAAGTCCATTTCTCTTCTGAAAATTAACATTCTTCACAAGGTGTTTTACTAACTTGCTTACTGACACTAACAAAAGAGTTATTGCAAAATTTAGAAGAAATGAGTAGTGGTCAGGGTGGACATTCTGGAAATGTTCTCTGCCAAGCATTCCTTCCTTTGAGCTCTCACCTCCCTGCTCCTGTCTGCCTTTATTGATTCACTCATTTTCTGGAAGGTTCACTGCTTTTCATGGTGTCTACAGCTTCAGCACTAAAAAAAAAAAAAAAAAAAAGGCTTAGACTGGCACATGAACATGGGTCATTCATAGTGGAGGAAATTTTTAAATGTTTTTAATTCTTTGATTATACATGGACATAATGACTGTATCTCCCTATTCCTTCCTTTTATCTCCCATTTCCTCTAGACTCCTATATATTTTGTTTTTTTTTTTTTAAGAAGGGATGTTATGCTCTTAAAAGATGAAAGTTCTCTGATAGAAATATACTTGAGTATTGAGGGAGGCTGGTTCTGTATTAGTGATTTTTTTTTCATCTTAAAAAAGTTAATATTAGAATAGAATGAGTCTTTGTCTCTAAATATATAGCCATGCTTCAAAATATTAAAATATTTGGCAAATTTTTAAATCAATCTACATTCTGTTCAAATACAAATGTTAGCTATGATACTTTATCTTAATTCTATATGTTTAATAGATTTAAATATATATTTGCATAATACCACTGTTAAACATTTTTGTTTGGGCTAGGAGGATGATTTCAGTAGCTAAAAGGACTTACTGCAACAACTGAGTTGTCGTGCATGTTTTGGTAGGCCTCACCTACCTCAAATAACTAAAAGTCTGATGTTTAGTGTAAACTTGTCTCAAAACTTGGATTATTATATATACAGGACCTAGCCAGGATGACAGATTGGCATCTCACTGGCCTTTGCCCTCCATGTGTTTTGTTTTTTGGTTAAGGAGCCTTCATGCCTTAATTATTTTTGGCTGTTTTTCATGACTTGTTGCCTTGGGTGGTGGTGGTTGGTAGCTAAGTGGCTATTCAGCCTTTGGCAGTTGAGAGTGTGTATGTATCCTCTTGAGCCATATGTGGCATCCTAACTCTCAGAGCACAAGAATGGCAGAACAGGCTTCTTCCCTGCTGGGCTTTGGTCTTTATACATTCCTGTAGCCATAGAAAGTCCTGCAAGGTGTCACTTTTCGTTTTAAGCCATTGGATTGTTTTAATGAGATAGCTTTGTTTTGTGACAAATTCTTACTCTGTATCTCAAGCTACCTCAAATTCTCAGGATGATCCTCCTGCCTTGATCACTATGGGGCCAGAGCTAGTATGTCTAGATCTTTATGAGATTTAAATGTTTCATTTTGGAGACAGGATATATAGTCCAGGCTGACCTTGAATTTACTATGTAACCATAGATACCTTCTGTCCCACCTCCCAAGTGTGGGGTCACAGGCCTGCATTCCCACCAGCCTAGCAAGGAGTCTTAGTTAATCAGAGAGTTAGGGTTTGCTTTGTCCAAGTTTGTATTTCTAGTGTGGTTTGCTTCCTGCCCCGAGTTAGGCATTAACATTTCTCTTTACTGTAGCTGTAATAACAATGAAATTTTAGCTTTTGTGTTTCTGAGAGTTTTCAACACCCCCTTATGTGACAGTTTCATTAACCCTTGCTGGCCTTGAAGCTTTCAACTATGGTCTTCCTGCCTCAGCCTCCTGAGTCACAGTCATTGTTGCTGTGCATTCAGGCTGGGACTAGAGTTGTGTTGGTGAAAATGGAAGGTTCTCTACCTTCCATTATACTGTGGCCAGGAAACCTGTTATTTTGTTCCTTTGCATATGTTTTTTTCTTTTTTTCTAATTGCTTTTAAGTTGATTTCTCATTACTACTCAGCTTAAGTAACCTTTCATGTGCTTGTTTCGTTGTCTTCGTTGGGCCAGAGGGTGTGGGATCCTGTCCTAGTGTGCTCTGCCTTTTTTTTTTCTTGAGACAGAGTGTCACCAAACCTAAACCTAGTCTGACCTAGTCAACAAGCCCCAGTAATCTTGTCTCTGCCCCACAGTGCTGTAGTTAGACCTGGCTTTTTATGTGGGTGCTGGGAACTCTTATTAACTCAGGTCCCCATGCTTGCAAAGAGCAAGAACTCTTTCCTACTCTCTAGCCCCCATCTAGTGTAGATTTACATGTACAAGTGTTTGCTTGTATATATGTCTGCCCATGAAGGTCAGAAGAGCATCAGATTCCCTAGAACTGGAGTTACAAATGGTCATGAACCACCATGTGTGTTAGGAATTGAACCCAGATTCTCTGCAAGAACAGCAAGTGTTCTTTTTCTTTAAGTTTACTATTCATTTCTTTGAGTTTTTCAAGACAAGGTTTCTCTGTTCTGGAATTCACTCTGTAGAACAGACTGACCTCAAACTCAGATCTGAGATCTGCTTGCCTCTGCCTCCCAAGTGCTGGGGTTAAAGGTTTATTTATATTTTATGTATATGGATATTTTATCTGTGTGTTTGTATCATATGCTTGCAGTGCCCAAGGAGGCCAGTAGAGGGTGTTAGATTCCCCCAGAACTGGAGTTCAGATGTTTGTGAGCCACACTGTGAATGCTGGGAATCAAACCTGGATTCTCAAAGAGCAACAAGTATGCTCAACTGCAGAACCATCTCTCCCAGCCCAGTGTTGTAGTTGGTGTGGGTGTGTGTGTGTGTCTTTCTTTAAAATTTTAAATTATCATCTACTAGGATTTGTTTTGGATCTTTTCAAAAAGTAGCTGTTGGGCTGGAGAAATGCCTCAGCAGTTATGAGCACCGACTACTTTTCCAGAGGTCCTGAGTTCAATTCCCAGCAACCATATGGTGGCTTACAACCATCCATAAATAGGATCTGATTCCTTCTGGTGTGTGTGAAGACACACAATTACATGGTGAGATTAGTCTGGATGTGCTTATATTCCTTCACACTTCAGTCGTTACATGCTTGTTTGAATCAATTTGATCTTTCCAGGTTTTGGTTGTAAGCTTTTAAACAAGACCGAGCTCAGTACTTAGCTTATGGCTAGTCTACCCCCACCATCAAAAACCATTTGAGTGCTCAATGACGTCTGCTCTATCTGGTTTTCTGAACTGGTGGGCAGGAAGACACCCTGGCCTGTAGGATTTGTTTGCATTTAGAATTCTAATCATCCTGGTTTGTTAGCCTACTCTCTGGGAGCCTAGATCTCCAGCCCTCTTCCCTGCTGCTCTGAACTGCCTTGCCCTCTTAGACTACCACAGCCACTCAGCTCTTCTACTGTAGGCCAGCCCTGAGTGAGGCCTTCTTGCGCTGTGCCCTGGGAAGTTTCCAGAGTCCTTGTGTTCCCTGTTACCTATCTCCCAAAGGTCACCATCCTTTTGTTGCCGATGTCCAGTGCCTTGCAATGTGCCATGTAGTTTTACTGACTTTGAACAGAGTAAAGCGAGATAGTCCCCATTAGTACCTGCTTTTTTGAAAGGCTGAAAACTGAGGGTCTGAAGGCTAAATAACTTGGTTCAGTTGTACTGCCAGCTGATCGATCAGCTTTTCATCAGTGACAATCTCACCATGTAATTGTCTCTTAAAACCTTAGAACTTAAACTTTGGGAGGAGGTACCCGGAAATACACAGCCCTGCATCCTTGAGCAACATTGTGAACACATTCAGACCCTTTGGTTATCTGAGTTACCCATGAGTATTAGCTGGGGCAAGTTAGTTCACATTTCTGTTCCAATTACAATGCACAGAGGGGTATGGCTGGGTGGCCCATATCTCCCTGCCCCTAGTATAGAATCACAGTACTCCTTGGTGAGCAGGCGCAATTACTCCCTCAGCCCCCCCCCCCCGTACAGAATTCAAAGTGGGAGGCAACAAGACAGAGCTCGCAATTCATGGGTCTCTTTCTCCCTTGGCATGCATAACCCAGAGATGAGAGAAGAGCAAATGCCAGATCTTCACAACTGTGAAGTTGGGTCACAGCTGTTGAGTCATGGTGCCGTTCTTTCTTCTAACCCTAGGTTCTTAGACCCATGTGGTCTTACCAAGAACACAGCATCACAGAGAGATACCCTGACTAATCATGTGCCAGATCCCTGAATTATTTCACCAGTGCCTTCAAAGGCAGTTCCAGTATTTCAAGGCTGGCTCCTTCAGGATGCAGTACTAGCCAGTGAGGTCATGGTCATGGACTCACCCCACTTCTTTGGCTAATAAGTTGATTGCATGATTGAGTGTGTTGTATGAGATTTCATACCTATGGGTTACCCGTTATGTGAACATCATGCAGGCGACTGAGACTCTGTAAATAGAAAAGCCCACACCTGGAATAGTTATCTTTGTGAAAGACAGACCCTCTGGCTCTTTCTTCACTGAGAGAGTCCAAAGTAATCCAGGTAGCCAGTTGGTCTCTGAGGAGTGCCATGCAGGGGTAAGAATGTTATCAATGACAAGTTGGCGCTCGGAGGCAGCAGTAGCTCAACTGAATGTATGATAGGTTGGGTGCAGATCTGCCCTCTGTCTGCTTTTTGTGGGGCTGCCCTCTATACTGCACTTAGTCTGGTCTCCAGCAGGAGACAGAGTATTTCTTCTAGCTCCTTCCCCCACCAAGCCATGGTTCGCAAAGGCTGTGTCCACAGGCAAAGGTCACAGCTCCTGCTGAGCAGACTTCTTACAGTATCTGACTTTCCACAGACTGCCCAGCAGGCTTCTCCTCTCACCTGTTCAGCTAGGGATAAAAATGGCTGCCCACTACTGTGAGCCTGAGAGTGCTCACCCTGCCCCCTGCTGGCTTCCCTCATTGCCACTGTGAAATCTATCTACAGTCAAGCAGGCTTTTATCACCTGTTCTGAGGGTGCCGCCTTTTACTTCTAGAACCCCAACTGACAACAAGTAACTGAGTGTTTTCTTTCTTGAATTTCCAATTGAGAATTGCAGGCAGTAAACTGATTTTCCGTCTTACTTTACTTACCAAGTGTTTATTGAGTGTGGACTATGGGCCAGATAGTGTTCTGTAAGAGGACAGTGTCGAATGAAACAAGGGGATACAGTTAAAAGGTAACTTGGGACAGCTTTCCCCGTCCCCTGATTAATCATGAAGGGAACTGAGGATGAGCCCCTTAGTTTGGGCAGCCTGGGACAGGCTCTGGAAACCTTGACTTCAAGATTAGCTGCTTGCTCTTCACAGTCTGAGAGGAAGCTAATCCACATAGCCGACAAGAATAATGGCCCGGGGAGCAATGAGTTTGGCCTGTTCAATCCACAGAAGCTTCTAGACCGGCAGTACCCATTAATACTGACACTGGTAGGAAGTAGGGAATTACCTTTTAGAGAGGATTGAGTTAATTTGTAATACAGTGTTGGCCTCTTTTCAGACTTCAGTAGACTGTCGGGTTTGCTTAGCAAGTGGTTTTCAGACTGTTGGGCACACGCTCAATTTTCTCAGTGGGCCAAAACTGTATAATCACTACCAGGAACTCACTTTACCTGAGACCACAGCTAGGAAGTTGTGGGAAATTGCACCCTTGCTTCAGTTCAGAGGGTCTTGAGGGCAGGGAGCTTTTCCCTCTGAATTAAGCGGGGAGTACGAGTGTTGCTGGGGTTTTCAATGGGCTTACTAAATACAGAACGGATAATGTAGCCACAGGAATTAAGCAGACAACCAGGAGATTCAGGGAGGGAAAGTGGCAAGTATTCATGACTAACTGTTCTCAGCTGTGCAAGTATCACAGGAGTTAGTGCAACAGTTACTTGAAATCTATTTGAGGTAAAATATGCCTTGGGGAGGAGGGCAACAGCTAAAACCTGGGTTCCAACTTCAGCCTTTCTGGTCACCCCTGTAAGTAAATGCCTTCGTGTAACCGTAGTTAACTCAATATGGTGCATTCCAGATTTTGGTTTGGTCCAAGTTTTACCCTGCAGAAATCAAGTTCAAAAGGTTTAGGGCTCCTTTCCCTTTTATCTTCGTCTGCTTTCCGAACTAAACGCTCCCTCTGGGTCAGCTCCCTCCAAAGTATGACCATTTCTGTCTAGTGCCCATGCCAGACATTATAGTGAGAGCAATGGCTGTAAGAAGTGTCTGCTTTCCCTCGTTTCTTCCCTCCTTTTCCCTTATTATTCTCCCTATTTCTCCTTTCTTCTTTCTTCCTCCCTCTTCTCAAGAGCTCTCATCCTTTTCTTCCTCTATTCCCCTCTGGTTCTCTACCAAGTCTTTCCTTACACACGCGCAGGGGCCGGTTTCGGCCACCAAGTGGCGCTCAACGACAGTCTAGGACTGACTTCTAACTTTCCCACAGGGTTCCAAGTTTTGGTTTGCAAGTGTCAGAAAGGTCAATCTGCAAGTTTGGGGATTGCTCCTAGGACACGAACCGCGCCGCAACCTCAGGAGGGCTGCAGGAGAGCCGAGACCAGACGCGTCTAGCCCCTTGAGTGGAAGCGGCCGGGCACTGGGACGCGCTCGCCAGGACCGGTGTGGCGAGGACCCAGAGCCGCAGAGCCGGTGAGCGCCGGGGGCCCCCGCCCTCCCCGACCGGCCGCTCCTCCCCTGGGTGGGTCCCCGCGCCTTTTCTGGCGGGGTCTATTTGCATAGAGAGAACTGCCCGCAGTGGCCGCTGCTTTGGAGCGGGCGACGAGGGGGGCGTGCGCGATCCGAGGCCACTGGGACGCCGATCCCCGCAGCCACCGACCTGAAGTCGCCTCCGGCCGCAGCGCCGACACAGAGCCGGCTGGTCACCATGGGCGCAGACGAGCGCCCAGCGGGCGGGGGAGGCGCACAGGACCCCGGCACGGGCTGCGGGGCCCGAGTACTGGGCGCGCTGTGCTTGCTGCTGTCGGTGGGCTCGGCCGCCGCCTGCCTGCTGCTGGGCGCCCAGGCGGCCGCACTGCACGACCGAGTGGCGGCGCTGGAGCAGGAGCGCGAGATGTTGCGACGTGCGGGGTCGTCCGGAGCCCTGACCGCCTGGGCCGAAACGCACCTGGAGCGCCTGCTGCGGGAGGTGAGACGCACGATGGCCTGCCGGGTGATGTCCCGCAATGCGCCGGGGTAGAGGAGTGTGGGGACGCGGGGGAGGCGTGATCGTCACCCCTAGGAATGGGGCTCACCCAATGGATTGCACTGGGGTCGTTGGTCCTGAGGTGTCCTGCTCTCCAACTCCGGTGCTGGGACTTGAATCTGTAGGAAAAAATAATCCAAAGGGCCCGTTTAGGGGACACGCAGGAGCGGGAGTAAAGTAAGACCTTGGAGTAAGGGTCCTGAGCGCTGCGGTTCTACTGAAGTGTGCGCTCAGACCCACCGTCTCCCGTCTGATCCCAGCGCCCAAGACACTAAGGAGGCTCGTGCGTCCCATGCCTAGTCGGCCTGTAACAGCCCAGACCCATCAAAGCTTGGGCCAGCCCTCCCTCGGTGCCCGGGAAGGTTTGGCTGGGAGCGACTCCGGCTTGAAAGTGCTGTGTTCTTAAACTGACCGGCTGAAAACCTCTTGTGAGCAGTGCACAGCAAGGACGCAGCTGAGCTGCCTATGAGTTCATTTGTCTACTGCGATCTCCGCAGTGCACTCCAACGTGTCTTAAGTTTGTCTTCTTAGGGTTAAGACTGCTGTTGTCGGCTGGGCTTGGTGGCTCATCTGTAAAACCAGGGCTTGGTAGGCTAGGAGCTGACTTAAGCTATATAGTTAAGACCCAGGTCCAGCCTGGGCTACAGAATAAGACATAAAACAACAGCAGCGGAATATGAGTGGTGCATCCCTTTAATCCCAGTACTTTGGAGGCAGAGGCAGATGGGTATCTGTGAGTTTGAGGCCAGCCTGTCTGGGACAGCTAGAGCCAAATAGTGAGACCCTGTCTCGAGAAATAAAAATAATAATAATAATAAAAATAGTAAAAAGATGGTCACTTTACACTCAGGCCTCTAAGCCTGGGCATCTGATACGTTGGGCAGAAGCTCGACCTTTCGTGCAGCAAGCCTCTTTCCTGTGAACTATGGCAGACACCAGCACACTAGCCAGTGTTTTTCTTGGTTCTGTTTCCCTTGTGGGAATGGTTATCCTCCTCCTGAGTGTGATGGCTGTCCCAGATCTGAGGTGGGAATGTTGGAAGGGGTTCACTCCTAAGCACTGTAGAAAGTGAATCTTGCTTCATGGTAGAAGAAGCAGGAAGGCAGGTGAGCTATCTACCACCCATTCCTAAGCTGGATCCATCTGTGATCTTTGTTACTATACTGGACTGTACTGGGGGTGTAGCTCAGTGGTTGGAGATTTGCTTAGCATGTTCAAGGTCTTGGGTTGCACCCCTGGAATCAGATACATATATTGAGCTGTGTACCCAAGGTGGGGTAAATTTGGAGTTTCAGAAGGAATGTTCCCCACAGTTCCTTCTTGGTAGCTTTAATAAGTCAATATTACCTCTCTGCTCGGTTCTGGGCAAAGCTGCTGCTTCCTGAATGATTTCCTCTTTCCCCTTCTTGAAAGTGCCTGCAGAAGGCAGAGCCCTGCCAGCAACTTATGGCAGTAGTTTCATAATTGCCACCATTATCCTCTGTCAGCCCCTTAGAGACCTGGGTGTTGAACTGTTTTGTGGAGGGCCAGTTACTTTCTACCTGTGACTATCCCAACCATGCTGTCCTTTCTTTTTCTTTTTCTTTTTCTTTACTTTTTTCTTTTTCAAGACAAGTTTCTTTGTGTAACCCTGGCTGTCCTGGAACTCACTCTGTAGACCAGGCTGGCCTCGAACTCACAGAGATCCTCCTGCCTCTGCCTCCCTGAGTGCTGCAGTTAAAGGCATGCGCCATCACCGCCTGGCTCATGCTGTCCTTTCTAACGAGAAAGAATAAACCACAAACTGTAATAAGGAAACCAGAAATTTCTGGAAGACCTTGTATGAGGAGCTCACAGGTTTTGTCCAAACTAATAGGGAGGGATTTGTGAGAAATCACACACACACACACACACACACACACACACACACACACACACACACACAAGTGTTGATATGTTGATATCTTGTGGTGGGGATGGACCTGGGACCTTGCACGAGCTAGACACTCTACCACTGAACAAAGCCTCTAGCCCAGACGCTGGCTCTTCAGTGCCATGGTCTCCTCCTGTTTCTCCTGTCCTTTTCCCTGTCTTCTCTTTCTCCCCCTCTTCTTCACCCTTCTCTTCCTTCCTCTCCCTTCTCTTTTTCCCATTCTTTTCCTCTTCCTCCTCGTCCTTCTGTTTCTCCCTTTCCTTCTTGCTATTACCCTTACTTCTCTTTTTTAGAAACTTTTTTTTGAGATAGAGTCTTGCTCTATAGTCCAGGCATGCCTGGGAATCACTGTGTAGCCCAGCCCGATCTCAAATTTGCAGGGATTCTCTTGCCTCTGTCTCCAGAGTGCTGAGATTACAGGCATGCATCACCATGCTAAGCCTCATACTTTTTTCCTTCGCTAAGGCAGGGTCTTTCTTGTTATGTAGCCCTGGATGGCCTTGAACTCAATGCTGGCTTCCTACCTTGAATTTTAAAGGCATAGGGAAAAAAATTCAGGCCCTGAGATACCCTCCCCTACCTACGGAGAACTGCTGTACTCTTCAATACATGGTGCCATGACTGTGTATCCGTGTTCTGAAGCACTGCAGTGCTGAGTCAGAGAAGACCCAGCACCAACACTTCAAGGTGGTTTGTCTGCTGGGGGTGTCTCTATCCCTAGTGACAAGGTCTCACTCTCCCTGTGTGCCATTTGGTTCCTGCTGCTTGTTAAATGTTTCTGAGCCAGGCAGTGGTGGCACAAGCACTCGGTAGGCAGAGTCAGGCGGACCTCTGTGAGTTCA
Organism: Myodes glareolus; assembly: GCF_982192425.1. NCBI lineage: Eukaryota > Metazoa > Chordata > Mammalia > Rodentia > Cricetidae > Myodes > Myodes glareolus. The sequence goes on along the minus strand of NC_142034.1, from coordinate 73,252,838 downwards.
AGGCCAGCCTGGACTACAGCGCGAGTTCCAGGACAGGCACCAAAGCTACACAGAGAAATCCTGTCTCGAAAAACAAAAAACAAAACAAAACAAAAGTTTCTGGACGGGAAATGCACACACTGATCATGATGGGAGACCTGCAGGAGGCACTTTCTGGGAAGCCCACAGTTAGCTTGACCTCAATGCGCATATAGGCTTTCTAATCATGAGGTAAGGAGGATAAATACTTATCGAACTGAACATCTCTTAGGGAAAGGATGCTTGGATTCAGCGTGTTTCCTAGCTTGCTTTGCTCCCTGATAAGCCCCTTTTTAAGTTACTGCTGAAGTAACTATGTATATACAAGTGCCTGCCATTTGCTCTTTAACCAGTAAAGTCGTGTGTAGAGGATCCGAATCAGAAATTATGTCCAAATTTTAAAAAAGAAATTCTTGCCAACCACACACAAGTTTAATGTCAGGGGGAATAAAATGAGTCAACAAAAGCCACTGTTTATAGGGGACCCACTGTCCCTGTTCCCTTGGGAACAGAACCATGACATCAGTTTTTCTCGGACTGGCTGATGTGCCTGATAACGCAGCTACAGAGAGAATTCATGTTCTGTCGTGATTATCGAGGGACCCTTCCTGCAGTACGTAAGGGAAAGAAAGGACTTTCAGAATATCAAAACAAGATCTCTAAGCAAGAGCCATTAAAGGCAGTATCTTTAGTAGGATCTAAAAATATTCATGCAAAACCAAACATCTCTTCTGCTTTGAAAGTGCCTTAAGGAACTGCCCAATTAATCACCAGCCCAGCAATTACATCTCCAGCTACAGTGTTGCAGAAGCCGAGAGTCCAGAATGCATAGCTTTCATACTGCAGCGAAAAACTTAATGCAAAGGATTAAAGAAATACTTGGTTCAGAGGAGGCCCTTTCCAGCCCAGAATGGATTTATTGTTGGCCCTTGGCCTTCTATTGTCCAGACCAGTTTGGAAACAAGAAAAGCCCAGAAAGTTGGATAAAACTCTCCTTCCTTCTTTCTCCTTTCCTTCCTACATGTATTGGCTGTGTTACTCTCAAATCCAGAATCTAGGGTGGCTTTCTCAGTCTCTCTGGTAGTCAGCTGCCCAGAGCTGCTCTGTGGAGTCTCTGTTAATAAAGAAGCCTAGAAATGGGGTATAAATCAACTCTGACTTGTTTCCTTGACACTTCCCAGCTCCTAACAGCCGCCGCTCCCCCCCCCCCCCAACAAGTTTCCTTCCAATTACTTTCTGGCACACTTACGTTCTCTTTCTTTACTTTCCTTCTTTTCTTACTTTCTCTTTCCCCTTGCCTTTAAAACTTGTTTTAATGCTGCCGTTTGGGAGAGCTTCATAACAATAGCAACATGTTTAGAAGAAGTCAACTGTGTGGGATGTTCTCTCCAAAGACACTTTAGAGTTATTAAACTGGTCATTTCCAGGCTGACTTTGAAGATGAGGGGCAAGACAGGCTTCTGGAAGGGGAGTGGGGCACTCTGGGAGCTGACCGAATTCTTCCACGGGACTGAGCAGGGCAATGCTGCACATGGTGCTCACCCCAAGAAGGGATTTTGAGACCTGGCCCCGATACGAGCTGTCTTTCAGGTTATTCAGCTTCCGGCACTTCAGCCTCCTTTTTCTAACACAGTGATCTAACGGCACGGGTGATGAGAAGCAAGCCCACTGATGCTGAGGCCACTCCCGGTTTACACTAGCTGGGGTTAGGATGTAGATTGAGATAATCCTCCAAAGGCTCATGCCACTGAGAGCCTAGTTAAACCAGGATGCCAGGGCCGGGAGGTGGTGTGGGCCCTTTAAGAGGTGGTGGAGCCAAGTTGGGGTCCTTAGGTCAGTCTCAGGCATGCTGACCTTTCGATTAGAGGCCGCCATCCTTCTCTGACTTCCTGATGGTCCTGGGATTCATACTCTCCCCGTTCATCCTCTGCTGCTTTCTCTTCCTCTCCCTCCCTGCCATCATACCATCTGCCAACAGGTCATGACCAGAGGCAAAAAGAAAGGGGCTGCCTGATCTTGCCCTTTCAGTCTGCAAAAGTGTGCTGAATGTCTTTTCTTTATAAAATAGTCTGTCAATAGGATTTTATTATAATAATGAAAACCAGGTCAATAGTCAGACAAGGTCTTGCTATGTAATCCAGACTGGCTTTGAACTCACTATGTAGCCTAGGCTGACCTCAAATGTGTAGTCCTCCTGCCTCAGCCTCCTCAGTGCTGGAATTGTGAGCATGCACCACCAAGCCGAAGAGTAGATAGGCTTTTGATGGCAGGTAACAGAATGCCTTGTAAATGGTAACTCGATTCGTGAAATAACCAGGCCAGCTTGAATACAAACAATTATATTTTTACTTATTATAAGGGGAAACTCACGCCACAAGAATGGAAAGTCCAAGCTCCCTGTGTCCTGCAGGAATCACCCAGAGAGAGCGAGCACCTGGCCCGTCCCAGTTTTTCTTCCTGGGCCTTAATTAGGTTCCACTTCTTAGAGGTGATTGGTTAACAAAGCTTCCCCCATCACCTCCCTCTTTTGTCTAAACAAGATCGATCCAAACCCAATACAACTATATACAATAGGAACAGATACCAAATATAAAATTACAAACAATATAAGCGATATTAAGCAAGGAACTCATAACAAAAGTTTTGATAAACATTTTATTGCACCGGAAGTAAGCATGGCTAAATAATGAGGAAGGTAACTACGATTATCTAATCTTCAACCCCATCGAAGATCTGAGAAGGGAAACAATATTACTTGAGTAAGCAGGAAGTGCAATCAAGCGACTTCCAAAATGTGCAACAAATGACAGAGAGAACTGGCTACCTGGGCAATCATCCAAAGTCTCCTTTGCAACATTGAAGCAACCAACTTTGGCTAAGGCCTAAAACGACTGACAGACCATTTTCAAAGGCAAGAAACTTTTCAAAACTATCTTATCCTGTCTTGGCAGGATTTGACAGTCCTGCTTTATCCATTTACGGATACTATGTATCTTGTCAGTGCTTGAGGTACGGGCATTTCTTTACCCAAAGGCCAGTTCTACCAAGAAGAAAACAAGCTCCAGGTGGAATGTCTTCCCTGTTCAACATTCTCTCTGGAAAAGATCGGTGCTGCCAGGAGCAATTGTGTCTCACGTCAACAGAACTCTAAGTTATTTAAATGCCATTTTCTACAGCTCTTTGAAGTGGTTAAATATTATCTATCTATGCAGAATATATCTATGTATCTAAAGAACCTGATTAGTCTAAGTATGACAGACATAGATGACTATTGATCTATAATTCTTAATACCTATCTAACTTAAAGACTAAGACAATAAACAACTGTACAATAATGAGGATAATGACTTCCAAATGTAAACAATATATATGTATCTTGATCAGAGGTAGAAATGTACACTGCAATATTATAAATATATATCAATATATAAAAGTGTTTTAAACAGAGGTAGAAGCATGCATGCACACAATATTCAATATAATTTAACTTTGTATCAATATACAAGAATCTATACCAATGTAATTGTCTATAAATAATAACTCACAAGTATTCACTCTATTACTTAGTATTATTATTAGTGTGAGTAAGCTCATACCAATCTATTATCCCATCCAATTTTCCCTCTTTTTTTTCTTTTCAAAGAGATCCCTGAGTCAATAAAATTCCTCCCCTAACCCTCAAATGTATACCAATTATAATCAACCCCTAAATGAAGTCCCTAACCCTGAGGACAAACTTTGTTGGGAGAGGGGATGTCGTCTTTTAGAATTACTGAGAAGGTAGGTAGAACTCTGGGGAAGCTATCCTGGAGATTTCTACATACTGACAAGGTTAAATTTTGCCTTACCTTTTGTTTTTGGTCATCAAATTTGATAATTTTTTCAATCTTTTTACATCTGTTTACCATTGCCTTTTGTAATGTCTGGACCTCCTGTATGAAGTCTATCCAGTAGAGATAATGTCTCATCCTTGGACATAATCTTTATGACATGCATATTACCTTTTTTGGAGAGATATTTTATCAGTCAATCTGGCACGCCCCTTTGACAGAGTCCAATTAAAACATTTAACAGTGTGAATTTTCTCTAATAATGTTTTAGCACCCCCTGTCATGGACTGCGTTTTATGTGCCAAATCAGCTGTTTTCTTTTCTAGAGTGCTGAATCTCTCTTTCAATAAATTGCCATTAGTCTGTACCTTTTCCAAAAATATCTCAGTTGACAAGCCTTATTGAGTAAAGTCTTAGTATCCTTTAGATGTACAATCTCTTTTTAGAAAAGTTTGTTATCAGTCTGTACCACTTTTAAAAGCATCTCATTCGACTGAGTTTTGTTATTTAAAGTGTTTGTATTCTCCTTTAGATGTACGACCTCCTTTTTAAGAAGTTTTGTACCAGTCTATACCATGTTTAAAAGTACCTCAGTTGACTGAAAATTGTTAGTTAAGGTGGTCGTGTAAGCTGGCATGGTATTTGCATATGACCTTCACATATCCTTCATCGCCCTTCATATCAACTTGAAATCCCTCGCAACTCATAATATGATGTAAGTGGTTGACATCATGTATTGGTTAAGTATTAAAGGCAAACGAAAACAAAACCCATACACATCTGGTACAGATGTAGCTTTCCCCTAGTGTTATCTATTTATTATTGTGGGGTGTGGGGGATGTTTACCAGGGTCTATATGTGAAGGCCATAGGACAACTTTGTGGGGTCAATCTCTCCTTCAGCTTTACCTGGAGTGGTGGTTTGTTTGATTGCCAACTTGGTGCAACCTAAAATCACCTGAGAAGAGAGTCTCAGTGCCGGGCATGTCTACAGGGGACTATCTTGATTGCCTTAGCTGATGTGGAAAGATTCAACCTGAAAGTGGGCGGCACCATTCATCCATTGATTTGGGGACTTGGGCTAAGTGGAGAAGTCAGCTGAGCACAGACATGCACGGTCTATTTCTCTCTGGTCTTAACCATGACATGATGAGCTCTTTCAAGTTCCTGATGCCTTGGCTTCCCCAAAGGAAGGGACAATAGCCTGAAAAGAAAGGGAAAGTAAACGCCTTCTCCCCCAAGCTACTTTTTGTCAGGGTGTTTCATCCCAGCGACAGAAAACAGACAAGAACACGTGGGTTTTGAGAATCAACTCAAACCCTGGTCACCAGATCCATGCAGCAAGCACTTTCTACCTGCTGAGCCGTTTTACTGCTCCCCTCTACCAGAGTTTTTGATTCATAGTTCCTTGAACCAGCAAATACAGAACTTCAGATGTGGAGGGCTGAGCATATTAGGAAATAATCACACAAACATGGCTGTCTTCCCCCAAAATGTATCTTCTTTCTTTTCTTTCTTTTTTTGCGGCACTCGGACTCCAGTCATCTATATGCTAGACACCCATGCTATTACTGAGCTACCCAACCCTTACTCTTGTGTACTCTTTTCCATTTTTGAGACAGGCTCTCACTATGTAGCCTGGGTTGGCTTTGAACACCTGCTCCATCTGCCTCTACCTCCCAAACGCTGGCATTATAAATGATGCCATTGTACCTGGCTCCAAAACATACCTTGGTTCAAAACAGGCCACCTTTCTGGTTATGATCACCCTTCACCCTTGCAGAGGAGCTGTGTGTTTTGTTTTGTTTTGTTTTGTTTTAAGTAATCCCTCACAAAATTCTCCAAGGAGAGACTGGAGTTCAGCTCATTTAAAGCAAGGAGCAATGCCATTTACACTTCACGCTTATGCTTTTGAACTTTACATCAAAATTGCTTTTCTAGATAATAAGTGATATTTGTAGCTATTGATTTTTTTAGACCTTTTTTGAGTTTTGTTGTTATTCTGTTTTGTTTTGCGAGACAGGGTTTCTATGTGTGCATTCCTGGCTGTCCTGGGACTCGCTCTGTAGATCAGGCTGGCCTTGAACTTGCAGAGATCTGCCTGCCTCTTCCTCCCACGTGTTGTGATTGAAGGTGTGCACCGCCACCATACAGCTCACCTTTATTTCTACGTATATGGGTATTCTATCTGCATGTGTCTCTGTGTAGCAATGCATGCAGTGCCTGCAGAGGCCAGAAGGGGCGTTAGATGCCCTGGGACTAGAGTTACACGTGGTTGTGAGACACCATGTGGATGCTGGGAATCAAACCTTAGTCCCCTGGAAGAGCAACCAGTGCTCTTAACTGCTGAGCCATCTCTCCAGCCCCTTTATGGTCTTGTTTAATGGCTACATCCCAGAAAACCTGAATTAACTATCCTCAGAATTTGTAGAGTAAGGCCTCCTCCATGTAATTTTTGGCATAGGCAGGGGCATGGTCTCTGTGAGGAAACCGTGTACATCAGTGTCTGTTATTCTTTGGGTTGTAGGGTAAATAGATGAGGAAGACTGTCCTTAGGGCTTCGAAAGGGTTTTGTTTTAATTTATCTTATTTTATTATTTGTTTATTTTGGCACTAGGGCCTTGCGAATGGTTGGCACTTTATCACTGTGTTGATCAGGTTTTGCCAATGTCGCACAAACTAGAGTCACCTGAGAGACCCTCAGTTGAGGCACTGCCTCCATCAGATTGGTCTGTAGGTCAGTCTATAGGGCGTTTTCTTGATGAGTGATTGGCTCCCATGATAGGGCCCGCCCCTGGACTGATGGTCCTGGATGGTGTGAAAGAGCAGGCTAATCAGATTAGTGAGCAATGTTACTGCATGACCTCTGCTTCAGCTCCTACCTCTGGCTTCCTGCCTCCACTTCCCTCAGTACTGGACTGTGACTCGTAAGCCAAATGAAAAACCCTTTTGTCCCCCAGGTTAATGCAGCATCAGAGAGCAAACCCAGGACAACCACAGAGCTTCATCCTCAGTCCTTGCTTTAGCATTTCATTTTCCCTGACCCCACGTCCTCCTGTGGTCCTCTGAAGCTGTTGTTCATTTTGAGGTCTTGCCTCTAGCTTCACGATGGGCAAAGTTGGCAAAATGTCCTTTCTTTGTGCTTCCCCCTGCCCACCTAAAAAAACGCCCTTACAAGAGAGATAGAAAAAGCCAAAGATTTCGTCCCAGAATCGGGAGCTGTGGAGGAAGATGACAGAGACCTTTTTAAATGGTGTGTGGCCGTGCCAGGCACCAGGGTCTATTCTATGCTTGACTTCTAATTTTGCAGATGACAGTTAAATCGGTCTGGGAACGTTTTCTGGTGGCCATACACAGCCTCCAGTTCTTGTTTGTCCCATGTGTAGAGTCAGAATTAATCTTTATTTTTATTTTTTCTGCTTATTTATTTATGTATCGTGTGTGGGTTACATATGGAGGTCAGAGGACAACCCAAGGAAGTTGTTGGGTTTGTTTTTTTTTTCCTCTTCGGGAAATGGGTTCCAAGGATCGAGCTCACATGGCCAGGTCTGGCTATGAGTGCCTCTACCCACTGTGCCATCTCGCCAGCCCCAGCTTTAATCTGTAATTGTTGACACAAGCATTCAGAGAAACAGCTCTTCATCATGTCCAGAAACATATTTGGGGACTTAGCACGAACCACTGGGGAGAGAAATAGGTTTACAGATGTAGTTTACAGAAAGTCACGGCAGTGCATGGCCTAGAGAAAGGCAACTCAGGCCCCCTCCCCCGCTCCAACAACCCACAATTTTCTGGCACTGCTGGAGATGGAACTGAGGCATCTCTCATCATGGTTGATCGCCCCACCACCAGACTACACTTTGGCCTCTTTTAGATACCCACCTGCATGGATGGTTTTGCGTGGATGGCTTCCAGCTTCTCACCAGCATCTCCAGTTGCCTCTGCCCCTTGCATTTGGGGAAGGAGGAGTCACCCTCCCCAAGAGGAGCAGCGACATCTGAACATCTGAGCGTGTACTTCTGAATCCATCCCCCAGGCTTCTGGCCTTGTGCCCTTTGCCCAGTCCTTTGACCTACCGGTGGGGAGCTGCCATTGAGTGTGGAGTAGCAGAGACAGCAGCCTGTTGTGCTGGTGTACACACTTTGCAGACATCTGTAAGTGATGGGTATACGGAAGACGTTAGCCTTAAGCAGACCCAGGTTCCCATGCCAGCTCTGCCGTTTCCCAGCTTGGTGACTTTGGGTAACTGATTGTTTTTCTAAACTTCAGTTTGCTCGTCTGTTAAGCAGGGATTGTAGTGCCTGCCTGGCAGGTTTCCGTGGGAGTAAAGTGGGAAGCACTCTGTGCATTGTGAGCACTCTTAAGGGCACTCCGTCCCAAAGTGCCTTCTTTATTGAACCCAGAAAGAATGGTCGTGTAGGCCTGTTGGCTAACTGTTAGCTGGGCATAATAGTACACATCCCAGTACTTGGGAGGTTGAGGCAGCATAGTTCAAGGGCAGATGGATTCCCATGTATGAATTCACAGTGAAACTTTGATTCAAAATGTCCCAAACAAAGCAAAGTACAATACAAACTTCCTTACCACTGTGATCCTGCTATCCTATTAAAGCCATACAATGCAAAAATATATATGCACATATATTAACACACCTTTAGGTTTTGAGTCCCCAGGGCCAAGGCTCGTTGCTTGGTAGTAGAGAGACAGCAAACACAGAACTGATCTCATGACCCCATTTTTCTGGGTTTCTTATTTGTGCAGGAGGAGAGACTTCCCACGTAATTAAAAAGTCATATTTATGACCAAAAATAAAAGCCCAAGCGCTCATGGAAAGAACTATGTATTTGTCATTGTGACGGGCGAAAGACCAGTGCATTTGCTCTGATTGCTAAGTTAGCCTGGCTCTGCGGCTGCACAGTGGAGCACAGACACGCCTAAGTGCTCGTGATAAACCTGGAGAACCGAAGCCTTCACACATCTGCTTCAATTCACATTTGTAAATGAGAGAATTCATTTCCCTGATGTAGCCAGGAAATCTGGGCCGAGGGGCCAGGCAGGGGTGCTTTCAGATGGGCAGTGTGAACATCCAACATGGGATTTATTTCCAACTTTGAGTTGTGAAACAAATCATAAAACAATTAGAATGCAGTCTGGTTTTTTAAAAGAAACAATTTAAATAAAATTGACTCAAGTTTGGTCCTCCTGGGGGGGAAAAAACGCTCCACCAAGAAGGCAGGGTCTGTGCATTTGTGTAGCTACCTTTTGTGTGGTGAAGGTCTGCTGTGGTCCCCGATGTCTTGTCCTCAGACCCATGCAAGGTACAGGCGATGAAGAACATTCCCATGGTGGCAGTAGGCTAGTAACATGTGAGAACATGACACGATGTAAAGGAGCAAAACTGTGCTTATGAGTGTGTGTCTGTATGTGTGTACCTGGGTGTGTAGATGTGCACCAGCATGTACGTGTGAGTGCATACCTGTATGTGACCATATGTATGCATGTGGATCCGTGTATTGTGTGAGTACCTGCCTATATGTGTGAGACTGTAGGTGAGTGTGCATGCTTGCATGTGAGTGTGGCTATATTTCTGCATGTGTGTGCATAAGTGCACACATGCATGGATGGGAGAGTTTGTGCATATATGTGGGTGTGTGCGAGTTGGTCTGCATGAACCCACATGTGGGGACCTGCAAAGGAACCCAGAAGAGTGGCTGTCATGTGCCCACACAGGACCAGTCTAGCCTGTGCTAAACTGGTAGAAACTTTTCTACCTAGGTTCTCCCAAGAACCCCCCACAGTGGGCAGTGTGTAGCTCCTTTGTGGGAATTACAGCTGGCTTTTCTAGGCCCCAACTTGCTCTGCTGAGAAAAGGGCAGCAGAACCTGCCTCACTGAATCCCTGTGGGGAAGCAGGGGGTTCTCTTAGGTTTACCCCAGCAGAGTGCAGGGAAGCCATAGGGCCCTTAAGACCTTCACCTCTGCCTTGCTAACCTGGAGTTGTGGCTACAGGACTGCTAATGTCTAGTGCAGAAGACCTTTTGGAGAGCTCACCAGCTGTTCTCTGGGGCCCAAGGAAGTGGAAACTCACTTGGCTCTGCTCCCTGGTCCTGACAGACTCCTTGCCGCTCCTTTATTTAGTCCGTGTAGGTTCTGGTGGGCAGTCTGGAAGACCAGAGTCAGGACGGGGTTGTCTGTGAGACCTGGTGGGCATTAGTGTGCTAAGCTGCCATGACTAAGCACCACTGGCTGGCGGCTTGAGTAGCAGGGCTGGATTTTCTCTTAACTCTGGCGACCAGAAGTCTGGCATCACGGTGTTGACAGGGTTGGTCTCTTCTGAGGCTGCTCTTGGCTTGCACATGGCCGTGTTGTTGCTGTATCTGCCTGTCAGCTTCCCACATTGTGTGTCTGTGTCTTGGTCCCCTCTTATTAGGACTCTGACCTCTTGGGTCAGGGTCTACCCTTGTGTCACTTCATTTTGCCTCAATTCTCTCTCAAGTTTTCAGTGTGCAGGAACATTCTGAGCTACTGGGGATCAGGACTTCATCATAGAAGTTTGGCGGGAGTACCAGTTAGCCCATGACATCATCAAATTCGAGTTTGATGTGTGAAAGGGAACTACCAGGTGTGTTCATCCCAAAGCATTGCGACATGATATTTCATCTACAGAGATTATGCTCCAAAACTGTGTAATTGGTTTATAGGAAAACATATGTTTTTACTGTGTGTATGCATGTAAAGGTGTGCGTGCATGCGTGTGTGTGTATGTGTGTGTGCACACACACGTGCTGGAGACTGATGTCGGCTGTCTTCCTCAGTCACTCTCTATATGTTTTTAAATTAAAATTAGATTTTGGGCCAGCAAGACGGCTCTGAGTGGGTAAAAATAAATACATTTCTTTATTTGTTTATAACTAGCAAGAATTTATTCTCTTCTATCATGTGTGTCTCAGGCCAGTCATCAAACTGTGTAACCACCTTTCTCCACTGACAAGCTTTCCCCTGAGCCTAGAGATCAGGTGAGGCTAGAGACCTCAAACCCTAGAGACCATCCTGTCTCCTCCCCAGTCCTGGGATTCCCATCTCACGCCTTCTTTCCTGGGTTTCCTTGAGTGAGTTCTGGGGAATCAAAGCCAAGTCTTCATCCTTGCAGGGCAAACATTTTACCCCCTGGGTCATTTCCTCGGGTTCTAGTGTTTTAAGTAAACTTTATAGTTTCATGTTCAGCCACATTCATAACGGTCCTCAGCTACCTGCAATCTACCTGCTTAGATGCAGATGCTGTGGTGAGCTGGAAGCAGAGAGAGCGGATGCTTAGTTTCAGGCAGGGTTTGGCAAGCACCTGAGACCATAGAGACCCTGACTGTCATGTGGAGGAGGCTTAGCCTGTCTGTCTCCCAGCAGCCGGAGGGGTCTCCTCACGCAGCCAAAAGCTGTGGTACAAAGCTTCTATCCAGCAGGAGGGCCTCAGAAGGGATCTCTTCCTGTCAGCTCCATGTGAGGAACCCTCACAGTGGGTCCAATGGGACGTGATGCGTGCCCAGCAAAGCGAATGAATAGGAACACGAATGGAGGGTTCCCAAGGAACTGGCTTTTGTTTGTAGACCACCCCTTTCAATACATTAGCATGCACTTTGAAACAGGCAGTCTTCAGGAAATCTGCCTGCTGATGTGGTTTGGAAGAGAGTCGCTCGGCGAGCTGATGGGAGTCACTGATTAAAGCCACATTCCTTCCAGAAGAGTCTGGCAGCTCTGCCAAACGCCTGGGCCAGCCCAGCGGCTCTCCAGTTCCTGTTTGCCTTTGCAGGGAGGTTTTACCTGTTACTGGGGGTTGCGGAGCGTGGGTACCTGAAGTTCGGGGAGATGCTCGCTGACCCTAGAACACCTGCCTATGGTCCCCCAAACCACTCAAGCCTTTCGGAAGTAAGGACCTGGAACTTTTTCATTCTTGTTTTCCTTCATTTGTGATTGACCTACAAGGACGTTAACTTAAGTTATACAACTTGATACATTTAGATACATTTGCAGGCTTGGGCGCTTTCCAACAATCAAGTTCTTGCCTATAGCTGTTGCCCTCCAAATTTCTTCATGCTTGCTTGATGTTTCTTCTTTCCATCCCTCTGCCAGTCCATCAAGAATCACTGAATTTCTGTTACTTTTTGATTAGGTTTAGTTTTTTCTTAAAAAACCACTTCTTTATTTAGTATGTGTATGATGATGTGGGTGCGTGGGCATGTTGAAGTCGAAGGACAACTTGCAGAGGTGGTATCTGTTCTTCCACCTTGTAGGTCCTGGGGACTGAGCTCAGGGTGTTAGACTGGACCGCAAACACCTTTCCTTAATGAGCCATCTCGCTGGCCCTTGTTTTGGTTTGTATTTTGAGACAGGATCTTACACCATAGCCCAGGCTAGCCTCAACTCATACGTAGCCCAGCTTCCTACTTACAGTGACCTTCCTGCCTGGGTGCTGGGATTAGAAGTGTGAGCCATCATGTCCAGCCAGGATTCCACTCTTTAAACCAGGTTGGCTTAGGACTTTCTATGTAGCCTGGAGTGGACTTGAACTCATGGCAATGCTCCTGAGTGCTGGTACTAGACACCTCCTACCACACCTGGCTCACGGGTTAAGAAACTACTGAACTGCTCAGAGCTGTTTCACCTCACATTTTGTTTTGTTTTTGTTGGTTTATTTGTTGGTTTGTTTTTTGAGACGGTTTCTCTGTGTAACAGCCCTGGCTGTCCTGGAACTCACTTTGTAGATCAGGCTGGCTTCAAATTCATAGAGATCCACCTGCCTCTGCCTTCTGAGGGCTGGATTAAAGGCATGCGCCACCATCACCTGGCTTACTTCAGATTCTTATCAGCAGTATGTGAGAATTCTGAGAACCACATCCTATACGCTTCCTCCACCCACTACTTTTCAAGACTTTCTCCTTATTATTGATTTGAAGCAATCTAATTATGATATATTTTGTTGTAATTGTTTTTGTTTTGAGACAGGATGCAACTCTAGTTCATGTTGATAATCCTTCTGCCTCAGCTTCTTGCATGCTGGGATTACAGACATGAGTCACCACACTTAGCTAACAACCCCCCACCTAGTGTGTGTGTGTGTGTGTGTGTGTGTGTGTGTGTGTGTACGTGTGTGTGCATAAGTGCATTCGTGTGTGTGGTACACGTGTGGTACAGAGGTCGAGGTTACCCTTCGGGAGTCGGTTCTCTCCTTCCACCATGGGTTCCAGGGATCAAACTCAAGTTGTCAGCCTTGTTCAGCAAGCACTTTTGCCTGCTGAGCCATCTTGCCGTCCTCCAACTACAGACTTTCTTTGTGTTCTATTGAGATTCTTGGGTAAATGGATTTGTAACTTCCATCATATTAGAAAAAGTTCTCGAACATTGCCTCCTCGAATGTTTCTTTCTACTCTCTCTTCTCCTCCGGTGGCTCTACTCCATGTAGTTAGCCTCCCGAAGCCCCACAGTCCCTGCTTCTCTTCTCTGTTTTCCTTCTTCAAGAAGTTCTTTCTGTGTTCAGTGTGAATGCTTTCTATTATCCCTAGCCTCACTGGTCTTCTCTTCTGCAGTTAATCTGCCATTAATTCCCCCATCATGTTCTTCATCTCAGACACGGCCATTTTCACCTCCAGGATTCCGATTTGGGTCTTTGTGACGTCTTTGGTGTCCCCCCTTCTGGAACATGTGCACACAGCTGCAGTAGTTGTCTATGTCCTCGTGCTAATTCCAACATCTGTGGCCGTTGTGGAGTTTTGATTAATTGATTTTTCTCATCCTGGACCCCGTTTTCCTGGTGGTAATTTCTATTGAGTGGTGGAGTTCCAAAGTTACTATAAATATTCATGAGTTTCACTGCCATAGCTCAAGATGAAGCTTCAGGGGCTGAGCGTGGAGCTCTATGGTTGTGTGTTTGAATTACATTTTAGTATATGCGTGTGTGTTCACGTGTGTGTCTCTGTGGGGGGTCTCTCTGTGTATCTCTGTGTGTGTGTGTCTGTGTGTCTGTGTGTGAGGGGGTTCATGTTCCATGGCACATGTGTGGAGGTCAGAGGAAAACTTGCTGGAGTCCGTTCTCCCCTTTTATCATGTGAGTCCCAGGGTTGAGCTCAAGTTATCTGGTTTAGGAGCCTGTCCCTTTACCTACTGAGCTGTCCTGGGCCCACAGCTCAGTCTGAGGAGAGCTTGCCAAGCATGTGTGGGACAATCCCCAACACTGCGTAAACTGAATAGCATGGATCGTGTCAGTAATTCCAGCTCTTGAGAGGCAGAGGCAGGGAGACAGGCAGTTCAAGGTCATCCTCAGCTACTGAGGGAAATCAAGGCCAGCATGGGCTAGAGAGCCTGTCTCAAAACAAGCAAGGAAAAATAACCTTTTAAAAAAACAAGAAATGTAGCTCAGTTTCCAATAAAGGGAATTCTTTGTCGTGGCAACATGGGAGTACACACAGATGTGGATGGCATAGGACAGTGGTTTGGTGTGGCCCTCGGTAACATGTGTTGCACCTGCCACCGTAGGCATGCTCACATCAGTATCACCACAAACACGGACATAAGGTGTGTGCTGCGACCATAGCGATGATGTCACTAGACGAGTGGGATGTTTTTGCTCCATTACTATGTTCCAGGAACATTTGTGTGTGCCACTGTGGCACACAGCGTAACCTGAGATTGACCATCCCCTCTTGCTGAGGCAGGACCCTCCAGGTGCCCTTTGTGGCATATTTTGGAGAGCTGCTCTGTGGTGTCCACTCCCAGACACGGTGTCCTTTGATTCCCTGAGTGTGTTCTAGCTGCTGTTCCCTTAGTCCTTTCCAGTAGTTCTCCTGACCCCAGGTAGTTTCCTCGCCCACTTCTACTCACCGGGACTGTCCTTACTACTCGGATGGGCCCTCGGCAGACCTCTGTGGCTGTCTCACGGGCAACGGGCCTCTGTGGCTGTCTCACGGGCAGCGGGCCTCTGTGGCTGTCTCACGGACAGCGGGCCTCTGTGGCAGTGGGCCTCTGTGACTGTCTCAGGGATAGCAGGCCTCTGTGGCTGTCACCGGGCCTCTGTGGCTGTCTCGCAGGATGGGCATGTCCTCCCAGTGATGGCTTTGGCTCCAAACTAGGCGCTTCTGACTTTGCTTGCTCATAGCCTACTTCTTGGATGGGAATAAACCTGCCCCTCGTTACCCCAAGTTTATGTGCTTTTCTATTCAGTTCTAATATGCATGAAGAACACTTTCAGCGCTGGTCGTCCACAGCCCTGTGAGAAACAGCTTAGCTGACCAGAGCACATAGTTTGGGTATCGTTTCTTTTGTCTTTACAATTTGCAAAGTAGCTGGTGCCAGCAACAGCTCTCACCTTCTCCAAGGTCCTAACATACAATAATTCTCCTTTCCTCATGGTTTTGCTTTCCGTGATTCAAGTTGCCCGTGACTAATGACAGTCTGAATGTAATGAATATTAAAAAAATTCAGAAATAAATGGCTCCTACGTTTCCAGCTGCTTGCTGCTCTGGGTAAAGTGACAAAATCTCACACCATCCGGCTGATTCTAGGATAGGAATCATGTTTTCCCCCACTGCATGTACACCGAATGTACTACCCACCTGGCATTTTCATGGCCCAATGACCTAGAATCACCTGAAGCACATGATTGTCCTCCTGAGGAAGCGGCCAAAAGTCACTAGTAACCTAACTCTGTGTCACAATGCCTGATCATTCTCCTTGGCTGTCTCATCACGTAGGCAAAGTGTCATGTCATATAGATAGCATCCCGAGAACGGCAGGACAGCACAACCCAGTGTTCTGAGAGAGCACAGCACTTTTAACACACTTTGTTACAGGATATTGCTATAGTTGTCCTGCTTTATTGTTAGTTATTATGAGTCTTTTCTATCCGGTGAACTTTACAAGTGTGTGCAGAAAACTATTGTTTCTGTGGGATTTGGTACTGTTTGCAGTATTCGGTATCCACAAGGCTCGTGGCATGAAGCCCTGTGGAAGAGGGAGGACCTCGGAGCCACGGTGATATAGTTAGATTCATTGGTCACTGCCTGCGTTCCGTCCTGGGATCCTCTGGCTTCCTGGATGCCTTTGTTCAGCCCTATGCTTTTAACCGGTACATGATCACATTCACCCATGGTCCAGACAGACAGACTCAACAACCTGTGTTACCTGTACTCAGTGTCTTCTGCTCAGTCAACATTTCTCAAGCATAGACCTGGTTTCTATCAGAATAGTTTTGGGGGGCATATGTGTATGTGTGGGTATATACTCAGAGGCGTGTGTGTGTGAGCACAGTGGCATGGGTGTACATGCATGCACACCCTGGTTTTTTGAGACCCTCACTGGGACCTGGGGCCCATTGATTTGTCCAGACTGGCTTCCCAACAAGCCCTGGGAACCTGCCTGTCTCTGCTTTCCCAGTACTACACTGAAAGCATGTACTGGTACTGCACCTAGCTTTTTATGTGGATGCCGGGAATTGAACTCACGCTTGCATAGTAAGTATTTTATCAACTGAACTGGCCCCACAACTCCCAGAGTCCGGCTTTTGGGAGGCATTAAAATTTAGCTTGAAAACAGTAGAAGTCATCTTTCTTTGGCTTGGAGTCAGTTGGTATTACGAACTGGATCTAGGTCAGACACTTTTCTCCTAGTCTCATTTCCTCCATCTGTAGGTGTGACCAGAAGGCTGGAAGACTGTTGGTACAGTGCCTGCCACAAACAAATCTTCGGTCGTGATGGTACTTCGGGGCTGCCATCAGTGTCAGCAGCTTCTCCATGTTTGGAGTGGTGGGGAAATGCTGCACCCTCGATTGGTGCTTGCAGTGATGAGACCTGTGTTATCTTTCCTCTTGAAGGAGAAATGGGGGCAGAAAATAAGTGACAATGTGGTTCAGTCCCAGGTGGGCCTTCATTCTCCTGTTTGTGGAACCCTGGGTTCCACCTGAACCAATCCTGCAGTGGACTGTCTTGTCTTTGTTTAAAAGAAAAAAAAAATCAAAAAGACCCTTCAGTTGAATATGATGGCACATGCCTGTAATTCCAGCACTTGGGAGGTGGAAGCAGGAGGATCGGGAGTTCAAGGTCATCCTCACCTACATCGCAACTCTGAGGCCTATATTATCCAAAATTCTGTCTCAGGAAAGAAATTGACTGAGCATTGTAGCACATGCCTTTATTCCCACACTTAGGGCAGAGGCAGGAGGAGTCTCGTGAGTTCCAGGCTAGTCTGATCTACACATCAAGTTCCAAGCTGACGTTGCTATATAGTGAGACCCAGTCTCCAAACAAAGCACCCACAGGGCAGTCTCGGAAGCCCCTCTTGTGCTTCTTTGAAAATTTCTATATTCTTCTGAGTGGACTACACCAGAACAACACAGAACTTCTAACACTTCAGTTTTTCTTTTTCACTGTTAAGGATCAAACCGTACACTCGGTAAATAGTCTACTACTGAATATCCCTAGAATAGAACAACGTGTGGGGCATGCGTGTGTGTTTGTGTGTGTGGATATATCTGTGTGTGTGGATATGTGTGTATTCACATGTGTTCTCATGCATGTGGAAGCCAGATTGACATCAAGTACCCCCACTTTAGGTATTGAGGCAGTCCCTTGAAACCACGGGTTGCCACTCCCACTAGCCCAGCTCTCTCACTTGCGACCTCCCTCCCGCCCCTGTCTGCCCTTGAGCTGAGGTTACAGGTGGACCGCCGTGTCCACCCAGCATTTATGTGATGCTCTGAACGCCAATTCGTGCATGCCAAGTGCTGCTGAACTGTCTGCCCAGATCCAGAATTAACCCATTAAATAAGAACGCCACTGCGGTCTCAGCTGGGTTCTGTTTGGATGCTACTTCAGCCACATTTATATAAACTTGATTCCTTGTTACACTTGTCTTCCTCATGCTGTTTCTTGGCTGTAATGGCTTTATCAAGGGAATCTCCATTCTTTCCTAATCCCCATAAATACCCTTTTTTTTTTTTTTTTTGCTTTTGTTGATTTACTTCTTGGGGTTTATTTTGGAGAAAAGTCCCTAGAGTAGGGACTTTTCTTTCAGCCAAAAGATAGGAATGTTTTATGGTTTCATCTACAGCATTTCACCGAAATAAATCATTGCATACTTTTACTATTGTTTTCTTTTTATCTTTGAACTGGGATCTCACTGTGTAGTCCAGGCTGGTCTAGAATTCCTGGATTCAAGCAATTCTCCTGCCTCATATTCCAGAAGAGCAGAGTAACTGGGACTATGGGTGTATGCCACATTCAGCTCAATTCTTTTTTTTAAAAGAAAAGTTTTTATAATTTTAAAGTGTGTGTGTGTGTGTGTGTGTGTGTGTGTGTGTGTACAGGTGAGTACAGGTGCTTTGCAGGAATCGAATATTGCTGGAGATGGAGTTAGAGGTGGTTGTGACTGCCTGACGTGGTTACTGGGAATCAAACTCAGGTCCCCTGGAAAAGCAGTACATGCTCTTAACCAATGAGCCATTTCTCCAATCCCATAAACTCACTGTTTTCTTGTGTACTGATCTGTGGTTCCCATCTATTCAAAACCATGTGACCAGACATTTTGAGTTCTTACAGGCCATTAATAAATATATCAACAGATCACAGTGGAAAATTGAGATTTTCCCTTATTCATTGTCGCCCTGTGAGTTGCCTCCAAACTCCCTGTTTTCCTCTCTGGGCTTCTGGAGACGAACACTTCCAAAGCTTCTTGCCTGTTCTCAGAAATTCATCCTTTATTTGCTGTGCAAGGAGGGCCATGTTTGCATTTGGAAACCCAGGACTGTATTGTATGCAGATGCTGGGGTGCCGCCAGAAAATGTAAAGAGTCGAGGCCTTTAAATCATATTTTAGAAGTCTGGACACAAAAGAGTCTCTTAGAATTTAAAAAGAAAAAAGCATAAAGATTTTGGGATTGAGTTTCTAACTCAAACACTTCCTGTGGAGTTCAGCTGTGTCAGACTCCTCGAGGGGGAAGGGCTGGAGTTCAGGCAAGGAGGGAGAAAGGAGGAAGGGGGGTGGAACCCCCAGATAGAACTGCATGTTCATGACCTATTGAGAAAAACAAATGTGTACAGGGAGGCAGAATAGGGCACAACACAAAAGCTCAACCCGAGGGACCTGGGATACTTCTGGTAGGCTCAGCCAGGAGTGCTTTTCTCTCATGTGTAATTCCCACCTGGGTTTTTATTTTTAAATGAGCATAGCTTTAAAGTCATCATGTGCCCCTCAGCCCTTGCCCTGTAAGAGAGCAATCCAGGTGTGACAGGTGTTGAAAGGTCATCTCCAACATCGGATGCTTTGTTAAGAAGGGAATGAAGACCTGCTGTTAAGCCTAACTTTGAGAGCTGCCTGCACAGTGAGTTACTGCGGCTAAAGGATTCTTTTCTTTTGGAAACTACTGGAGAATGTCTGTCGAGATTGCGGGGAAAGAGTCCTGAGGTCCTGCCCAGGCCTGCAGTTTCTGTGCGGGCTCACTTCCCATTCAGTGGGGATAGGAGGGGATGTCCCGGTACACAAGCCTCAGCCCCTCAGCAAGGCTGATGTTTGCTGCTGTCCCTGATGGAGCAGGCCTCCTGCTAAGGGATAGGGCTTCTGGGGGTTGGGTCTGGCTCACGGGGGCTAACATGGGTACTCTAGACTAGAGTAGAAGTTTAGGTATAGAGGGAGCTGAGAATCTGATGCCCGGAGACCAGGATCTGATGCCTGGGGCAGACTGAGGGTCTTGGGAGACCCAGGGAGGCGGACTGAGGATGAAGCTGCCACACTCGAGTGCTTCCTGGTTGTCCTGGTGTCGTGTGATGTCCATGGCCTGCCTGCCCAGCGTCCCTCCTCTCCATTGCTGGTATTTGCCCTGTACCTCAACCGCTCCAACTCAGCCTTCTGAGGAGGAGGTTTGAGGATGGCTTCCAGACCACTGAGAGTGTTCCTAATAGATTTAGACTCAGACTGTTGATCCTGGGCTGTTCCAGCCAGAGGCACCTTGGGCTTGGCTGGGGCCCTATGTTCTGTGAAATTCCAGCTTGGTACTGTTAAAGAAGAAAGGTTTGGGGGCTGCAGAGATAGCCCACTGGATGAAGAGCCTGCAATGATCAGCCTGGATCTCTATCGCCCATGCAAAGGAGTCTAGAGTGGCCATTCATACCTGAAACCTCAGCACCAAGGTGGGAGGTCCCTGAGTCTCCCCGGCAAGCTGGTCCAATCAAAATATTGAGTTGCTTTTTCAGTGAGAAAATTAAAGCGAAGATACCTGGTTTTGTCCCTTGGTTTCTATACATGCACACATGTATGCAACACACACACACGTGCACACAAACACCAAACACACACAAAGAAGGGGTCCTTGTTAAAGCATTGTATGACAGCAACAATTCAAAATAAGGCATAGCAAGGGGTGTTTTATAGCCCACGACCAGGGTGGGCAGTCAGTAGACCAAGTAGTACCAAAGGTGAACTCTGGCTAAACTCACCAGACAGAAACAGGACTTTTGCTGAAGGCACGCCAGGGTGCGCAGACATCACCTGGAAGCTGATGGAGAGTGAGGAACCTCACCAGGATTCTGGAATGGTCAGATACTAAGGCTGGGGGCGGGGGTTGCTAAACTGACTCAGAAGAGTTCATGGCTAGCTCTGAATTTTACAAGGAAGCACGAAACAGACCCAAGAGAAGGCCCAGAAGTTTGAGTTTGTTTGACCAAGCAGAGAACCTGTCGTCCACCCCTTGTTCCCCTTTCACTTCCTGCAGAGCAGTATTAAAAAATTACCTCTCAGAGTCAGGCGCTGGTGGTGCACGCCTTTAATCCCAGCACTCGGGAGGCAGAGGCAGGCAGATCTCTGTGAGTTCGAGGCCAGCCTGGTTTACAGAGTGAGTTCCAGGACAGCCAGGGCTACACAGAAAAACCCTGTCTCAGAAAACAAAAAACAAAAATTACCTCTCAGGCTGGAAAGAGTACCTTTCAGTGGTGAGGCATGTATTTTTAGCGTAAGTCTGGATCCTATCCCCAACACCTCAAAAATATAAATAAACCAACAGCTGAATAAATAAATAACTCTTTCCCCTTTAAAAAGAGATTTATTTTTGGAATGTGTGTGTATTTGTTTGGTGTGTACACTAAAGGTGAGCAGAGGCATCTGAAGAGGGCCCCAGATCCCTGGGAGCACAGGTTACAGGTGGTTGTGAGTCTCCAGACGTGAGTCCTCTGGAAGAGCAGCAAGCGCTTTTAACCACTGAGCCATTTCTCCAGCTCCTAAATTTGCATCTTTATGTTTGAAGCACCAGTACTAATAATGGTAAATGCACCATACAACTCAAGTTAGCGGGTTACTGCTTTTACTTTGTTGGGATTTAGGTTTCCTAACTAACCTCCCCGCATCTCAAAAGAAAGAGTTAATGCCCTTTGTATTCTTTCAGGACTTGAGCCCTGGCTCATCTGGGATGCGATGGTGGGCCAGCTTCTTCCAAGCTTATATCTCTCTTGGGACGACTTTTAATTCTGGCCCTAGAAGTTGTTCTATGGCTGGGTAGCTCAGTGGTGCAGCATGTGTTTAGCCGGCAGCAGGTTCTGGATTCAATTCCCAGCAACCAAAGATTTTCCAGGAGGTCAGCTCAGGTCACGAGCGCACCAGAGCTGTCCCTGTGAGTTACCACAGTAGCATGCCACCCCTGTGGCATTTCTTTTCTTCTCTCCCATGTCCAGCACAGGGCTGGGCATGCATGGAGACTTTTGTTCATTTCTACTGAACCGAATTATCCAGGCCAAGGATCCCCTGGGAAGGAAGAAAGGGAAATGTCATAGTGAATTAGGCCAGAACCCCAAGACTATGGGAGAGAGGGTCTGTGGAGATTCCAGGGTGAAGAGAGGACAGCTCTTGGGAGCCCAGAGAGCTGCTCCAAGGACCAGTTTTAATCCACCCCCGCCCCAAAGTCTCTCCCATATGCCTTCCTTTCAGCGTCCCTTGCCTGGCAGGAAGCCACCTTGGCTGCTTCTCCTACTGTGCTTAAACATGGAGCCCAGCAGAATCGGGACGCCCTCTGTTGAGCCGGCATCAGTGATGCTCAGAATTGTTCAGTGTTTACTATTGCTTTGCTTCTCATTAGAATATCGCCTGTAGAATTTAATGACCTTTTCAGAAGTGTTCTGGAAAATACTAGAGACCCTTCAGAACTGTTGTGGAGTTTTCCACTTCTCTATTCTGCAACTGACCTTCTCCCCCAACTTTTTGTCTTCTTGGTTCAGAAGTTGGATGGAGTCGCCAAGCTGCGGACAGTTCGGGAAGCCCCCTCCGAGTGCATCTGTCCCCCAGGTAGGTAATGCTTTCTTCCTTGCTGGCTCCTGACATCTGGAGGCCTGGCCTTTCTCCCTGCCTGCGGTTGTAAAATGTTGAGGTCACCATCAGTCGAGAGGCTGGTCTGGTGCTCCATGGGTACCATCCTGCGACCTTTCCTACTTGGCTTCCCTTGGCAGCTGGTTTGTCAAAAACCCCAGCCATGTAGGCAAGTGGCTGGAGCTCCCAGGGAGATTAACACTGGCTTCAAATATTGCTGAGTGGCGGGAAAGTGGCAGCCCCTCTGAATGAGTCTGCAGAATGAACCAGAGGAGCCACGCTCCCGGCTTCATGATTGCTGTGAGCCAAGCTCTGATTGGCACAGGGAGGGGACAGTTGGCGAGCCTGCAGTTTGTTTTTGTTGTTGCTGCTTTGGGTAGCAGAAGAGGATGGGACCAGGAAAGTAAATCTGGGGCATTTGGGTAATCAAGTCTCTCTGTTTTGCTGGTGTGGATAAAACCTGGACTTCTAGGCACCCCAGACATGTGGCTCAAATCTAGGTGCATGGTGGGAATGAGACCGTGGAGCACTGTATGACCACGACTAAGAGTAGGGTGTGGGGCTTCTGCCATGGGCTTTCAAGGTTAGACTGAGTCTTGCATAGGATGCAGTGTGACCCAGGGAGGGAGAGGCTCATGGCAATGTGTCTCAAGCTGGAAAGGTTTTCTTTGTGTGTGTGTATGTATACATTCATGCGTCTATGTACAGGTATGTAGAGGCCAGAGGTTGAAGGTGGTGTCCTCTTTAGACACCGTGTACCTTCATTCTTTTTTTTCCGATTATTGATAGCGATCTAGTATCGATTTAGTATTGATCGCTTATCATCTATTGGATGCACCAAACGGGACTCGAACCCGGGTCCTCCGCCAGAGCGTTAGGCGCTCCTAGCCGCTGAGTCACGGCTCAAGCTGCTTACCTTCATTCTTGAGACAGGGTCTCTCACTGAACTTGAAGCTGCACTGGCTGACCAGGAGCTCCACCGTGTCTGCCTCCCCAGCGCTGAGCTGACTGGGAGTGCTAACCCACAGAACTCTCTACATGTGATCTGAACTCAGGTCCTGTGCTGTCCGGCTAGCACATCATAAGCTGAGCCATTTCCCCAGCCCTGAGCAGTGACTTCTGTAACTGGTACAGAGCAGGGGAGAGCTGAAGCCCTGCTCCCCACCAGCATCCCCCAGTTTACTCCAGGGTACCCAGAAACCATCAGTGTCTCAGGTCTAGGGGCTTCCTCTGCAAAGGTGGATCTGAAATTCTGTCTCTGGACTCAGTGGAGGATTTTATGGTTGAGTTTGAGCCCTTAGTTGACACAGAGGATCTGAAGAGGAAATATAATGTGGCCAGTAGTGACAATATTTGTAGGTCAGGATTCAGAAATTATACTTAAATGGGGGAAAATATAGATCCACAAATGAATTTTTAGATGACCTGTAGGATGTGTAAAATGAGGTTATTTTTTTCCTTCTTTTGTTTCAAGTGTTGTGTTTGGTGTAGTTCATCTACATGGGCTCTGATCTATGAATTAACCTGTGATTTAGCCAAACAGGGGTTAAAAATTTTTCTGTCATTACTTCCTAACAACTATAATATAACAGCTACTTGTATATTATAGGTCAGTTCTAGATGATTTAAATATATAGGAAGAGGTATATATCCTATGCAAATATAATGCAAATGTGCATCCTAATACAGTGCTGTTTTATATGAATGACTTTAGCACCCTATAGGGTGACAGGTTCACTGATGCACTCTTCCATGAATACCAAGGGGTCCTTTTACATTTGTGTAATTTGTGTGAACATGTATGGGGTTTTTTAAGATTTTAAAAAAATTAATGTGTGTGTGTGTGTGTGTGTGTGTGCATCTTGGCACTGCAGAAGCCAAAAGAGGGTATTACATCCCCTGGGGATAGAGTTATAATGGTTCTGGGAACCAAACTCTGGTCTTCTAGAAGATTAGCAAGCACTCACAACTCCTGAGCCATTTCTCCAGTCCCTCTAAGTGTGTTTTTAAACCGGGAGGCACAGCCGTTCATGAGACATAGCTTCATACTTTGCAATCTTGTAATCAGTGTTTTGGATTTCTAAACTGTTATAGAGTGGAAATAAAAAAAAATCCTGGGGTGAAAGTTTGATTATTGATATTTGTAGGTGTGGCCTGCCATGAGACTGTTGCCTGCCATGCTTGCTAACAGAATCTTCACAAGTCTCAAAAATGGAAGAGAGATGGGGAGAAGGGGAGGAAGCAGTGAGGGGGATACCCCACTCTCGACTGCCCTGCTTCAGTTGTCCTGAGGGTGCCTAGCTTTGGTGCCACAGTCAGTACAGCTCTAGGGATATGGCAGCGTCGTCTCCCTCGGGCCTACTGCCTCCCTGAGTCCTTATCTCGTCACCCCCAGTGTAGGCTCTAACTCGAGCCTTTCAAGTCCTTCATCAGTACAAAGCCCCAGTGCTCTGGCATGGCTGCCCGAGACTAGAAAAACCCTTCACTGCAACCCAGGGGCCTGAGTTCGCTCCCTCTCTTCAAAGCTCTGATCAAAGAGCTCTGGAGACTTTAGGGCTCTGGAGACTCAGAGGGCCCTCTGTATCTTGGGTCCCCATCTGATCTGAGACACAGGCAGGTCACCACCCAGCTCCTTCCCACGGCCCAGGGAAACAGTGTAAGCTTTTGTCAGATCCCAGCAGAGGGAAGGCAGATAAGCAGGGCCAGAGAGGGGCAGCACGTGTGTGCTGCCTGTTGAGAGCATTGCCTGTTGGGAGCTGGCTGTGCAGGCGCCGAGGGGCATGGTGGGCTTCAAGCAGGAAGATGGCCCTTATGCCCAGATCTATTGTGGGAGGACCTTCAGTGCTATGCTGAGCAGGCTCTGTGACTTCTGGTGAGTGAAGGGCCCTTCACATCATCTACAAAATGACATAGTGTATCTAACTGGTTTCCTCAAAAGAGGTGTTCAAATCCTAGTGCCTTGTTCCTGGGAATGAGACTTTATTTGAAAATAGGTTATTTTCAGTGCCCAGCAGTTTCTTATCTGGTAAAGGACGCTCTTCAAGACCCCTAGTGGATACTGAAGCTTTGGATAATATCGAACCCCATTTATGTGTATGTACATGCATGCATATGTGTGCAGTTCCACATAGCGTGAATTTATATAGTTGCATATATGTAAGTGTACATTTTTCTACACATACATGCTATGTTGGCTAGTCTTATGTCAACTTGGCACAAGCTAAAGTTATCGGAAAGGAGGGAACTTCAATGGAGAAAATGCCCCTATAAGATCTGGCTATAGAGCATTTTCTTTTTTCTTTTCTTTTCTTTTTTTTTTTTTTTTGTTTTGTTTTGTTTCGAGACAGGGTTTCTCTGTGACTTTGGAGCCTGTCCTGGACCTAGCTCTTGTAGACCAGGCTGGCCTTGAACTCACAGAGATCCACTTGCCTCTGCCTCCCAAGTGCTGGGATTAAAGGTGTGCGCCACCACTGCCCGGCTTAAGCATTTTCTTAAGTAATGATTGATGGGGGAGGGTTCAGCCTATTGTGGGTGGAGCCATTCCAGGGCTGGTGGTCCTGAGTTCTGTAAGAAAGCAGACTGAGCAAGCTAGTAAGCAGCACCGCTCCATGACTTCTGCATCAGCGCCTGCCTCCAGGACCCAGCACTGTTTGTTTTCCTGTCTTTGGTCATTGGTCATGTATTTCATCGCAGCAATAATAACCCTAACTAAGACACACCTATGGTAAAGTTTGACTTATAGATTGGACATAGTGAGAGATAAACAGCAGTTATTAAATATAACAGATACACTGTAATAAAGGTTACATGGATGGGCTCTTTCTCTCTCAAAATGTCTTATCATACTCTCTCCTTTTTAACCCAAGGAAGAAGCACTTTGCAGCTTTCCTTGGAAGGCCTGAACTGTCAGCTCAATGCTCTTGCACCATAAGGCCAATACTAAAATAAGGGTTACTTGACCACCAGCCCTGAGGTACCATGACAACCAATGTAGTGAGTAGACTCTGTGCATGTAGGGGAGACTTCACCATGCTACTCAGAGTGGTGTGTAGTTTGACGTTCCTGAGTTACTTATTTCTGGAATTTTCCACGTAAAGTTTCTGGACTTTGGTTGGCAGTGGGCAGTCAAAAATGCAAAAAGTAAAATCTCAGAGATGGGAGTTTTGCAATAATTAAGATTAGAATCGCGCAGCAAGATCTTTCATGATAAGGGTGGGTCCAATTCAGGGCCCTTGAGCGCTTAGAAGAGGCAAGAGTGAGAGACGTGAGATACAGAGATGCACAGTAAAGACCATGTGTCAGCACAGCCAAGGATGGGGACGGTGCGATAACAAGCCAGGAAACGCTGGCTTTCCTCAGGGCTTTCGGAAGAAGCCATCCTGCACACACCCTGAACGTGTGGCCTCCCGAACCAGGAGGGGCCATTTGTTCTTTTTCTACACCTGATTTGTGGCAAATGTTGCTGCTAAAACCATAGGGATGAAAACAAATGGGGACAATAATCACCCCAAGGAAAGCAAGCACGGAGGTGCTTGCCCGTCACCCTGTGTGGGCGGTCCCTAGTCAGCAAGTCCTGTTGTGGGCTCCATGCCCACCTGCTTATCCACCACGTGGTGTCCCTGTGTTATTCAGTACCTGACGTCTGTCTGCACTCTTAGGTCTGTCGGCATCTTCTCTTCTTACAAGTGCTTTTAAATATAGTTGAGGTTTTAAAATGTTTATTTTTTGAATGGGGAGTAAAACATGGCATGGTGGGCAGTGGTGGCATATGCCTTTAATCTCAGCACTTGGGAGGCAGAGGCAGGTGGATCTCTGTGAGTTCAAGGCCAGCCTGGTCTAAAAAGGGGAGTTCCAGGACAATCAGGCTGACACAGAGAAACCCTGTCTCAAAAAAGAGTTATGTGTGGTTGTGAGCTGCCTGATGTGGGTGCTGGGAACAAACCTGGGTCTCTGCAAGAGCAGTACATGCTCTTACCCCAACCCAGCTGTCTGTCCCCTCTCAGACGACTTTTGAGCCCTTGAGATGTGACTTGTGCAGGTGAGGGCCTGGATTTTAAACTTTATTTTACTTTAACTAATTTTCATTTAAACCACCACGTGTGGCTGGTAGCTGCATCTTTAGAGATCCTGCCGCAGGCAGGGGTCCTTTACATATACCTCTGTTCCTTGGCTTATGTTTCAGCTCTTTCCTAATAACCCCAGAATAAGTTGAAAATACCTATAAAAAATATGCTTAACAAACATTGCCTTATAAGCATCACAGCTTAGCCCAGCTTAAGCGTGCCCAGAACACATATATGCATTTAAAGCTGGGCAAAATTCTCGAACAGAAAGCCTATTCTATAATAAAGTATAGGATACCCATGGAATTTATCAAGTACTGCTTTGAGAGCGGAAAACAGTATGGTTGTATGGGCACATTTTTTGCACTATGGTAAAAGTCAAAAAGTTGTAAATAAGCCTGCATGGTGGTGCACACTGTAATCCCAGTGCTCAAAAGACAGGCGGAAAGATCAGGAGTTCAAGGTCATCCTTGGCTACATAGTGAGTTCAAAGCCAGTTTGGGCTACATGAAGCCTGTGTATATAAACAGAGAGAGAGAGAGAGAGTGTGTGTGTGTGTGTGTGTGCGTGTGTGTGTGTGTGTGTGTGTGTGTGTGTGAGAGAGAGAGAGAGAGAGAGAGAGAGAGAGAGTTGGAGATAGATGATAGATAGATAGATAGATAGATAGATAGATAGATAGATAGATAGATAGATAGATAGACAGACAGATCCAATTATCATGTGTCAGTCATGTCTGTGTGCCAGTGAGCACTTCTCTAGCTTTTGTGGTCCCATTGGAGCATATGTTGCACACTGTGTAATGCTTTCTGGAGTTGGCAGTTTCTGTTGGATATGATCTCAGTCTACATAGCAGAGATCCAGTGCTGCCTCATTTTTGGTTGATCAAGGATGCTGTCAAGGGCCTGAGGTGTCCTGAGATGTACTCAGCCCATTTCCCATCCTGCATCCTCACAGAGTCTATAAAGTCTATACTACAGACCAAGCTGCATCCACCCTGTGATGGAGGGAGGAAGGCCCATGTCATCTTGTTCTCTGACATCTTCTTGGCTTTCTTTTGCAGGGTCTCCTGAGCCAGGAGTAGCTGCAGCACCTGGGGTAGGGTTGTAATGGAAAGACAGATGCCTTCTGTTTGTGGAGAAGCCAGCCAGGTTGACAGTGAACTGGGCCTGGGCCGTGACAGCTCAGTACGTTAGAGCCTGAAAATCCTGGGTTCAAATCTTGACTCTTCATGGCCCATCCTGTAGTGTTGGAAACAGGCCCCACCTTGGTTTGTTCACTGCTCTTTGGGCATGAGGGCATTAACAGATTCTGAGCATCCCTTGTGAATAATGCAGTGATGGAAATGCATCGGATCCCATCCTAAAGTGCAGGGCTCAGAAATGCATCTGGGCCCAGTGTGCCTGGCTCAGAGGTTGTCCCCTTCACTCCGCTTCTCTCTGCCCTTCTCAGATTGCCTTTCCTCGAGGTGCCTACTCTGTAGGAGGGTGACTGCCAATAATTGCAGCTAGGCAATCCTGCTCAGCACCCACACAAGCACCCTCCTTCCTCGCCAGCCCCATGACTGGTGATTGTGAGGTGCTGTAGGCTGAACTGTGACTGCTCCTCAATTTACACTTGAAATCTTAACCCTTCCTGTGCCTCAGAATGTAATTATATTTAGAGGTAAGTAATTAAGGTAAAATGAGGCCTCGAAGGTCTCTTCATAGGATGAGATTTGGAAATATGGATGTACACACATACTCATGCAAACATATATACATACATGCACATACATACACATGCACAGATAAACATATGCACACATATCTACATGTATGCACACACATACTCAGGCACACACATGCACACAAAAGCACAGGTATATACACATAAACACAGGTTCACAGATGTACAGAGCTGCATACATGCATATACATACGTTTCCATACACAAGGAGCTATGAGGGAGACTTGACTACTAGAAACATGGTATGGGAGAGAGTAGCTATTCTCTAGGAAGTTTGGGATTCTGTTCCCAGAACAAGAGAAAAATGCATGCAGCTAGGCAAACACAGACGGTAGTGACCTTCATACTTGCTCCAGGGACAGCCAGCCAGATGGCTCTTAAAGTGACAAAAGACTGTCTCCACTTCAAGCCTCCAAGGACTTCATTTGCCCTCTTTAATTTGTTCAGAAGACGGTGTGTTGGTACAGACTCTGGATTCACATTACCTGGCTTAATTTCCATCATTTACCAACTCCATGACCTCAAATAGGTCATTTATCTTCCCATACCTCAGAGTTCCAGGTTTTTACATTTTGTTTTATGGTTTTTGAGACAGAGTCTCTCTTATGTAGCCCAGATTGGCTTTAAATTTGCTCTGTAGTAGAAGCTGGCTTTGAACTCCTGCTCTTTCTGCCTCTGCCTCTGAATTCTAGTATTACAGGCATGTGCCATGCCCAGGGTATGTTTCAGCTTTTCATCTGTAAAATAGGGTTTCTAAGGGTACCTGCTTCATGGGGTCATGGCAGGGTAGAACATATAAACACCTGGGGACGAGCTCTCCTCTGCCTCCCGAGAGTGAGTTGTTGGCTGTCCTCACGAACTCAGATCAATCGTGGTCAGCCAGCAACTGCCAGAGATGGGGAGGGGAGAGGAGGTATAGACTTAGGGATTGGCTGAGAATGCTCTGGAAGGAAAGAACAAAGGCTTAGCAGGTTATCCCGGCATGTTCTTCTGGGATATGGGTGAGAACATGTGGGTGACCAAGGAGCAAGAGAAATCACATGGTTTGAAGCCATCGGATCAGAATCCAGAGGACTATGAACACAGTCTGCCCCTTCTGCCCCTTCGGGCTTGTTTCTAGTTAGACTCGACCTTCCCCGGGAAATCTTAAGAACCTTCTGGGAAAGTGATAATCCTTGCCATTGCCTCTTTATGTCTTCTACATGGCTGGACGGTATTGCAGGGATGCTGTGTGTGGCCTCCAGATGGTGCATGCTGGACTTACCATGCCGGGGTTGGGGAGAATGGTTTCCAGGAAGGAACAAACAGAGACGTCAGAGGCAGAAATTCCCCACTCGTGTGGAAGTCCTCACTGAGAGTAAACTCTTTAAACACCACACCAAGCACAGTGTGGAAATGACGTCTGAGATTTGTCAATCACGGAAAATGGTAGGGACCAGAGTGTGAATAGGAAAGCCAATGGGGCTCGGGTTTCCCCTCTGTTGGTGTAGAGTATATATAGAGATGGGTTTGGGAAGGGGACTGACTTGTGCTCTTCAAGCAAGAAATTATGCTTCTCTGACAATTTTTGAAAATATGTATGTTCTCAGGAGTGGTAAATCCTGGTTGACTTGAATTTATATTGAGTTGCCTGTAAAGGCAGTATCTATATCTAATCACAGCAGACAGGGCCATAGGGGATCTTCAGGTCTTCGGGGATCTTCGACTCTCTCTCTTTCTCTCCTTTCCTCTCTCCCTCTTTCTTTGTTTCCTTCTTTTTCAGTGCTAGAAATTAAGCCTGGGGCATCACACATGCTGGGAGAGCATCCCACCCCCGAGTTTAACAATTGCTAAAGTCTTTTCTATCTTTTTTGAGACGAGGCCTCCCAGTGTAATCCTGGCTCAATTTGACTTTGCCTCAGCTTCTCTAGTGCTGGGATCATGGGATGAGCAGCCGTGCCTGGCATGGATTTTTATTTATTAATTTTTTTCCAGTGTTAGGGATTGAATCCAGGGTCCTGTGAGTGCTGAGAAGGCAATTTCATTCTGAATTTTAGCCCCGGCCCTTTAAATTCTTTAGTTTTTTCCCCCTTTCTGGTGGTGCTGGGGCTAGAACCCAGGAGCTCATATATGCTAGACAAGCACTTTAACCCTGGACAGAACTCTCATCCCTGGCATGTGTACACGTGTGTTGGAATTCTCTGGAGAGTGATCTCATCTCATTCCCACACTCTCCTGGGCACAGGCATCTGTCCATTGCTTATTTGTTCATTTACTCGTTCTTATGTTCAGTCCTAGTTACGGCGACATATTAAGACTGTTCGAAGCTTCTGCCAGCCATCGTTAGAAGGGGATGCTGTAGACTGTAGAATCATAATCAACTAAAAAAATGGAGTAAAAGTGTGTACTACAAGCAAGAGTCCTGCAGAAATTAAAAGGAGACATTGCTGTAAGCCAGAGGATGTATACAGACAGGTTGGTTCTGAGAGAACTGGTCCTTCCATGGGTTTTGAAGACTGGTTAGCACAGTAACCAGCTGGCTTGGGGACACAGGTCGCTGAGACCTGACATCTCAAGCTGACTGAAATGAGAGTATGGAGGAGTGGTCCAAACTCCTGCTGCAGCTGCAGGAGTTAGGGAGCTGAGGGCCAGCAGTGTGCTGTGGAACACACAACATAAGGTGTCTGAGCAGAGTTTGTCTTCTAGAAGATAATCTAGAGAGGAGGATCTAGAAAGAACAGGAGGACAGACTGGATAGCAGAGCTGGGCCATCACAGCGGCCCCTGAGAGTGTGCTCAGGGTGGGCACCCTCCCGGTTTGTTTCCTGTCGGATCCCTGGAGCATTGGTGCCTGTGGAAAGTGCTGGTAAACATCTGGGCATGGCTTCCCCAGGAAGAGGTCCTGGGGAATTGAAGGAGGACCATGAGTCCCGATGGAGGGAACAGCTGCAGGGGCACCAGGACCTGTGGTAGACAGACTCACAAATGTGATACGGGGAGGGGAGCATACAGAGATGACAGGAGCTGCAGGCCTGGCGACAGGGATGCCCTGACCAGAAACAGAAATGGATTCAGGAGACATGGTGAGTGTGGTTTGGGGCCGTGGCTTTGCAGACCAATTTGTAGACTCGCTGATGAGTGGAAAATGATAATTACAGGTCTTCTCTCCTGACACCGTCCAGCTGCTCCGAATCTATTAATTACCAAATCTACCCAGCCCCATAAAGACCTTGAGGTGGAACTAGAGTCTGACCTTTGAGATCCAGAGGTTTTCTTGTGACCACCAGAGGGAGCCCATTTATTTTATTAAATTTGGTAGCAATCTAAGGGGAATTTAAAAGCAACTTGGGTCACTGAGTCAGGAAGATTGCAAATTCAAGGCCAGCTTAGACTACTGAGCGAGTTCAAAGGCAGCCTGGGCAACTTCATGAGAGTTTCTTTGAAAAATAAAACAAGATGAAAAGAGCCAAGGATACAGCCCAGTAGCGAAGTGCTTGTCAGCATGCAGGTGGCCTATGTATATCTGGCACTACACACACACACACACACACACACACACACACACACACCCCACAGAATAAGGAAAAGCTCGATGCTTCAGAGGAGGATGGAGAAAGGATTTGATAGGCGTCCCCACAGGAGAAACACAAATGCGTCTATTTACAGAGTTCTCACCTCTACCTTGAAAACCACCTCGGTCATGAACAGAGGAGATATGCCAGCGAAGGAGGAGAGCCTGCAGTGTTCAGTGGCAAGCACAGAAAAGCCTGTGCTATCTTTGCAACCCAGGCCATTGGGGAACAAGTGGCAGACTGGTCACGTCCCCTCATTGTCTCATGGCTGTCTGTGGCTATGGCTTGCTGCCATTACAGGCGTCTCAAGAGAGGAACATGGTGCACAAAGCTAAGTTGAAATTTGGGGGAGGATGATTTTGGTTTTGATTTTGAGACTGGATCTTACTATGTAGCTCTGGCTAGCCTGGAATTCTCTCTGAAGACCAGGTTGGCCTAAAATTCAGAGATTCGTCTGTCTCTGCCTCCTGAGGGCTAGATTTAAAGGTGTGTACCACCATGCCCAGCTAAATTGAAATTGTGGTAGATTTCTAATGCACATGGCTTTGGTATTAGCATAAAGTTGAGTGTTGAGCTTCTGTTGATTTGAAGACTAAAGCAATGGAAGAGGGGAAAGGACTTATCTTTAAGTCTCTGTGTGGTAAGGAGGCTGCCAAGGAGGACCTGTGTGTAGGCCATGTGTCTGGACCATGGGGGAAGAGCAGAGTCTGCAGCTCCCATTCAACCTGGAGATGGTAAGAATTCATATTCTATTCTGAGTCCAAAGACTCAAAACCAAGAGCTGATGGTATATGTAAATTATGAAGATATTCTTTTGAAATGTTTTCTCTTACTTGGTTTTTTGTTTGGTTTACAATTTGAGAGAAGACCCACGAACTTATAGAAAGTAGCCTGTATTCTCAAAGTCCTCCAACTGAAATATTTTTCTCATCCAATGAGACCCCTACAGAATGATGCATGCCTGCATTTGTGGTCACTGTGGCCGGGAGCTCCACACCTAACATCAGCCAATACACTTCCCACTCATACTTAGTCTGTGGCTCCCATCCTGCCCCCCCTTGATCTTACACTTTCTCTTCAGTCAGTCAGTCCCTTTTTCCTGTCCTCCAGGCCTCCCTTTATGATGTCTTCACCTCTGCCAGACCCCAAGGCCTTGTGTGTTTCCCAAGCCTTCCCCTGGCTGTGGGTGAGGTGATCTTGGGTTTAATAGGCTCTGCAGCTTCCTATCTTAGGGCTGAGTACAAACAAGGTCCTTATGTTCAGATTTCCCAGTCTATCTCCTGAGCCCCTTCTGGAGCCCATCGCTCTAGTTGTACCATCTTCCTGTTCCCTTATGGAATTCTCCACTATCCATGCACTTGGAACCTACATGGCATTTGTTCTTTGTGACATTACTCACAATATCCAGAACTAAAGAGTGGCCCAAAGATGGGGGAGTGAGTAGGAAAGTAGAATGTATACCCAGAGCAGAATTCTATTGGCCATTATAAAGGACAGAATCCCATCATTTGTGCCAACGTGGATGCAGCTGAAGGGTATTGCTGAGAGACATAGCCCAGCCACAGAAAGACAAGTACCACATGGTCTCCCTCATATGTAGTATCTAAAAAGGCTGACCCTAACAAAAGTAGAGAGGGAGGAGAGATTGACCCCAGATACCAAGTCACAGCAAAGCAGGAAGAATCAGTTCTGGCCATGTCTTGCACAATATGTGATTCTCATTGGCAAGAACTTAGTCCATATTTCCAAACAGAGAGGATTTGAATAGTGGAAGAAATGGCACTGAGTGAGCACCTTGCTTTTGTCATTGCTCGATGGATACATGCATCCAAATATCACCAAAGGTTATGTGCCCATCAAATGTGAACTTTGGGGGCTAGACAGATGAGTCAGCAGCTCAGGGGACCCAGGTTTGGTTCCCAGCACCTACCTTAGGCATCTCATAACTGCATGTAGCTCTAGCTCTAGAAGATACTGTGCCCTCTTCCAGCCTCCACATGCAGCCATGTGCACAAATGCACACACATTCAACATACACTTAATTTTTTTAATCTTAAAAAAATCTATTCCTCAAGACCCAATGGATCCTATTTCCTGAGATATTTTCTCTTTTCTTCAGCAGAATCTATTGCTCCTGATTCCATGATCCACCCCACCCTGCCCCGCCTCCACATCATTTTGGGTGCCCCTTACATAGCCCTGTGAGGAGTCGATAATGGAGTGGAGTCATCGCTTTCATTGCCTGTTAATCTGCTGTCCTCCTCTGGCCTCTGTGATCACCTGGAAGGCGGGGACAGGCCCATGGGACAGGCAGCTCCACTCTCACTGGTGTCCACATGGGCTTCAGCTTGTCTTGTGAATGTGGTTATGTGATCTGTGAAGGGACAGGGACGTGCCTGGTAGAGGCAGTAAACACTATACATAAGTTGCTGTGGCTGATGCTGTCCTGGAATTTCCATACCGTCAGGGGGTGGAGCATGCCATTGCTGGGCACTCTGTCTGCTCTAGTGGGATGCCTGCCACGGGCCCGTCACCCCCCCTTTTTGGTGCCTAGCCTTTATCGTCACCCTTGCTCATGTTTTCAGCACATGGTAATTTTTGCTTTTTCCGATCTGAGATGCCACTCAGGCCTCAGCTAGGCTCTCCTGAGTTTTGAGTTTGCCCCAGGGGCCAATGATTGAAAATCCCTTGTGTTTGTTGTGGCGCTGGCCAGGGTCCCTAAGCAGTGAATCATATCCAGTTGGATTCCTTGCTGAGCTGCTATGAAAATGTAATCCCTGTACGGAAAGAGTTTAGGTCTCCTTCCCAAAATACCTACTCTACCCTTTGCTGCTCATGCGGCCTGTGTGCTGGACACAGCAGAGTCTGGGGGCTCCGCTGACCTGGGCACTCCTGTGTGGATGCATTCTGCTACATTTCAGATAAGAGATGTGCCCCTGATGCCCCCATGCTAAAGTCTTGGCCGTCAGCCTGCGGTACCTTGGGAGATGAAACTTTTAAGATGGAAGTGGTCATCATGGGGGAATCGTCTTGGGGAGATATTTGGAGCTGTAGACCCTTCCTGTTGCTCTTTGTCTCCTGACCACCACTGGGTGAGCAGCCTCCTGTTTGTCTCACTTCAGCCCCCAAATGACAGCCGATGGTGAGCCCAGGAATTCTTTCTTCTTTTAAATCTATTATCTCCGATCGTTTACCACGGTGACAAAAACTAACATCCTCAGAACTAAGGCCGCCTCTGCCCACAAGTCTCTCCCTGCTGTTTGTGCCTCTTAATGCCTGAGCCTCTCCATTTCCTTCTGTGGTCTCTCGGAGGTGCAGTCAGAATACCCTGCCTGAGCAACCTGATCCTGTTGCCAGGGCACTCGGTCTACCTTCCATCCTTGGATGGTGGAGCAGCCATCACAGACTGAGATATGTTCCCTCCTACTGCACAAAGAAAACTGGTTGTGGGAGAAGCATACAGAAATGTTTGGGTTTGGGTTAGTGGGGGTACCTTAAATTTGATCTGGTTCTTTCTCTCCCAACCTCTCTCTGCCTTCACAGATTCCCACTTCCTCACTTCATCATTGATAAGTGTTCAGCATTATGTTGTTAGAGCCCTCAAGCCATGGTGGAGGCAGCCTGGGGGCAGATGCCAGCATCTCAGGGTCTATTTTTCATCTCAGGGGACAGAGAGGAGGCCAGGGTTTCATTTGAAGAGGGGCAGAGAGAAGAGTCGCTGTGGATAGTGAACAAGTTAGCATTTCTGATCGTTAGCAACAGAGCCCTACTCCAGCAGATTCAGACAAACAGAGAAGTATTAGGGGCTGGAGAGATGGCTCAGCAGTTAAGAACACTGATCTTCCAGAGGACCCGAGTTCGATTCTCAGCACCCACATGAGCTCACACCTGTCTGTAATTCCAGTCCCAGGGTATCTGATGTCCTCTTCTGGCCTCTGTAGACACTTTATGCACTTGGTGCACAGACATACCTGTAGGCAAAACACTCATATACACAAAATAATATTTTTTAAAAAAGAGAAGTGTTAGAAGAGAGATAGACACTCAGAGAAGCAGGGAAGCAAGATGCCTGAGGGAAGAGGCTGGGGACAGCACCGAGAATGCAGGGCAGATCTGGGAGATCAGACAGCAGGGACAGGACGGTGCCTGTGAGGAGTACGACATCTCCCAATGCAGCTGCACCCAGTGATTCAAAACAAAACAAAACAAAACAGAACAAAACATTGGAGTTTATTAAAGACATTTCGATCTTTACATTTTAGTTTGGTTTACATTTTATTTGTTCATTATGTGTAGAAAGCAGGGCACACGCGGCGGCCAGAGGACACCCTGTGGGAATCAGTTCTCTCTTTCCACCCTGTAGGTCTTGGGGATCGATTGCAGGTTGTCAGTCTTGGCAACAAGCACCTCTATTCACTGAACCATCTCACTGGCCCTAAAGTGCATGTTGAATATAGAGTTTCAGCATGAGGATCAAGAGAAAGAAAAGGCACCAGGAAAGAAAGTAAGGCACTCCTGATGGCATGGGACAAGCATCTCTGAGAGTCCCACCCAAATCCAGAAATTGTTATGGGTTCAGTCATTCATCTTGAGACTGAAGGAGAGCGCTCTGCTGGCTGCTTGTGGACCTTGTGAACATCCCTCAGCCTGAGGCTTCCATTGCCGGGGGCTGTGAGAGAGAGCAGGTCGTGATGACTTGTGGGATCTAGAAGGAAATCTGGTTTGGTTGCAGATGGACCAGGCTGTGAATGGCATCTGAGCCACCTATGGGTCCAGGTTGCTCAGGAAAGGTGTCTAGTTCACCTCTGTACCCCCTCATGCATAACCATGGGTAGGGATGACATGGGCCGATCTTAAGAATAAACTGAGATAAATTTATGTGGAAGTCCTTGGCACACAGTTGGCATCTACTAAGGATGGTGAACTGTGGTCTTTCGGAGATGAGAAAGAGTCTGCACACCATTGTCATTCCAGGTGGAGTGGCATTTGGGATTAAACACAACCTGAGAGGGTCCCTTTCCTGCCATCACCTCCCCTGCTAAAAATAATATTATTTCTGCTTAGCCCCCTGGTATATGTGGCTTCAGTACCACTGCCCCCCCCCACCAATCCTTTCTGTTCAAAGATGGAGAAGACAACTGTGGATTCCCCAAGGAGCCCTTGAACTTGAGATTCCATCCACAGCTTTGTAGATGACCTGCAGGCAGAGTTTTAAAACCCCTTAGCACATCAGGGGTTCCTCAATGGTCCACAAAGGCCTTTCCACCCATCACCTGGCCCCACTGTTCCTTCAAGCCCTTGTTGGCCTTGTCTTTAGAAACATGACTGAATGGAACAGAGCTGCTTTCTCCATGAGGTCATGCTGTTGGTTACACTCAAGGGTTTGAGGTGGCCCATTATCTACCCATTGCTTAGAAGTAGCCCTCTGTGCAGCCTGGAACCCCCTTGCATTCTGTCCACTGCAAGAAATTAAAGATGTTGGAGGTTGAGGTCACAAGTGCAGTGAGATCTACATAGAAAGAATAGTCCAGAGAGCTAACGGCTTGGTGGCCATTGTGGAGGAGGGACCAGACTGACCCCATAAGACTTCCTTGAAATAGGGTCTGCTATATCCCGGACTGGCCTTAAAATCACTATGTAAACAAGAATGACTTTGAATTCCCAATTCCCAAGCCTCACATCCTGACTACAGGGAATTACAGGTGTGTGTCACCACATCTGTGTGTGTGGTGCTGGGATTCCAGGTGTTTATCACCACATCTGTATGTGTGGTCCTGGGATTACAGGCATGCATCACCACATCTGTTTTGTGGTGCTGGGATAACAGGTGTTCATCACCACATATGTGAGTGTGGTGCTGGGATTCCAAGTGTTCATCACCACATCTGTGCGTGTGGTGCTGGGATTCCAGGTGTGCATCACCACATCTGTGTGTGCAGTGCTGTGGATTAAACCCAGTCCCTCATGCCTAGTGACCCAAGTCAATCCTTAGAAACCTCAGTGGAAAAAGAAAACCCAATCCCAAAATTTACCCTCTGACCTACACACATTGACTGTGACATGCCCGCCCGTACATGCCCTAATAATAATACATTTTTGCAGAAGTACATTATACTTTTCATTCATATAGCCAACAGACTTTTTTGGACATAAAATACCAGTTACTTTCTAGGCACTTGGAATTCTTCAGTGAACAAAGCCACAGACTCCATGTCTCCTTCAGCTCACATGGTAGTGGGAGGGACAGCATCTAGAAAGCATCACCAGGAGGTTCTGTGGCATGTTCTCAGTGAGGAGGTGCTATGCAGATGTAGGTGTGTGTGTGTGTGTGTGTGTGTGTGTGTGTGTGTGTGTGTGTTGATATAGGACACTGAGGCAGCCTCCACTCATCAGTCTAATTTCCTGGCCAGCCCTTGGGTGCTGACATACAGGGATGATTGGCAGGAGCTTCTCTGACTCAAACAGCAATGTATGTTTCTATTGTGTATGGATTCCCCTTGTGAACATGAAGTTACTGAAGGACTTTCACACACAGGCCTCTCTCTGGTGCGAATGATGGTTGGAGGCCAAGGTTTGACATTCAGTAGGGTGTCTCTAGTGGGCTCAGAAGTGAGAGACGCATAAAGATCCTAGGCATTCCTTGTGTTGTGTATTTTGGGATGCTCTGTGAAGTCTTTTTTGGTACCCCTCACATATGTAGTGTACTCATATATGATATAATATTCACAGAAGAGTGAGGACTGGATTGGTCCAGAAATCCAGTTGTATTCCTATGGGTACATCTTGATCAAATTGTTTAGGGACTCTTCCTGGACCAGCAGGTACCTAATTTGTTCTCCTGGAGTTGTGTGGTTTTTTTCAAAAGAAACACCTTCATCCTTGAGTCTCAGACAACTCTCTCTCTCTCTCTCTCTCTCTCTCTCTCTCTCTCTCTCTCTCTCTCGGTGATAAGTAGGGTCTGGTTTCCTTGCCTAGGAATATTCTCACTTCCTTGAGAAATTTCCAGGAGTTGCTGTGGGCTTCATCTCCATCATCTCAGCTTTCAACCGCTGTTTCCATGGGAATATCTTGAGGAGCCTGGAAAGATGTCTCTAGAGTTCCCTGGATTTCTGCTGACAGCAGTTTTGTAAGGTACTCAGGGAAGAGTGTCTCCCAGCTCTGCAGTGAATATGAACTAAGAGAGGGAGCTTCATGCCGTCACCTGTCACACCTTCCATGGCTGTCTTCTTTCTGCCCTTTGAGTCCCACTTTTCTTTCAAAGTGGCCCTGACCTCGCGGTGTCTACAAACAGCACACCACTCTGGGATCATCTATTT
Organism: Myodes glareolus; assembly: GCF_982192425.1. Lineage (NCBI taxonomy): Eukaryota > Metazoa > Chordata > Mammalia > Rodentia > Cricetidae > Myodes > Myodes glareolus. The sequence goes on along the minus strand of NC_142034.1, from coordinate 73,213,011 downwards.
TTAGCCTTGCTGTTCTGTTCTGGCTGCACCCATGAGTTAAAAATGTCAGAGTCTTTGCTGTGCCCATAAGTTATCTCTGGATTGAAGTCTGAGCACTTAGACACCTCCTCTCCCATCTCCAGTGGGACCTCGAAATGGTCTAACCTCAAACCTTCTGATCTGAGATCATTTAGGTATGGCTCACTACAGAGGCATTTGAGCTCTGAAGCCATTCTTATCAAGCATTCTCAGGAAGCCTCGGTGTTGCCAGTTGTAGCTCTACTGGCACGTGCCTCTGGGATGTGTTTCTGCCATTGGTGGATGTTTGGAGCCCACCCCACTCCCCAGCCCCTTCTCAGTTGGATTTCAAATGGGGTAATTCTAAGAAACATACAGGGCTGATGTGTGGCTGGCTTGGTACTCTGAGGTGATCCAAATTTTACTAGTGTCAGTGATCCTGAGCCTCACACCCCTTTAGGAGCAGAACTCCAGTGTTAAGGAGAAGGAAAGATTCCATCTTATTTCCATCCCACAGCTTCTCCCCTCCCCTCCTCCACTTATTTCTCTCTTTAGAACTGGACTTTTCCCTCCTTTTTGCCCCACACCAGTGTCTCCAGCTTTCCAAGCACAAGTCCCCTGGCTGTTTTCAGCTCCTTGGAAAGGTCAGAGTACAAGCCTGGGTCTTCCTGAGGCTGTGGAGACCACTCTTAGCATTCTGTCCCCTGGCCTCTGTAATATCAATCTGTTAGTACTTCCCCGCTTGCCTCCATTTTTAAAACTTTTTGTTCAAATGGAACTTATTTCAGACAAGAGCATAGGCTGCGCTTGCAGCTTGGAGGGTTTCTACCAACGGAAGCCAGGTCAGGGAACAGTGTATAACCAGGTCTCCCAGGAGCCCCCATGTGTCCCTTTGTGTGTGTGCATGTGTGTGGAGGTCAGAGGTCAGTGTCTAGTATATCCTTAAATACACCCCACCTCATTTTTTTTCTGAGACTATCTCTCACGGAACCTGCAGCTTACCTATTTGCTAGATTGGCTGACTAGCAAGGGATCTACCTGTCTCCCCATACTCCCTCCAAGCCTGTGCGTTACTGGTGTGCAAAGACGTGTGCCTGGCTTTTGCATGGGTGCTGCTCCCTGCTAAGTGTCCCAAGAGTAACCGTGATCTTGATCTCACACAACAGACTGGTTTGCCCCTTTTGGATGTCGTAGGAGTGGGAGGAAGGGGTGTGGTCTCATGTGCATCTTCAGCTCGGTGTTCTGCTTGAGCTGTGGGTGGTTCGTTTCTTTGCCATGTGCTGTTTGGGCAGCATCCAGCTTGCAGCTCTGATGAATAGCATTTGTATGGAGCACATTGTGCATGTTTCAGGGAACATGTGTGTGCATTTCTGTTGTGTTTATACCTCACAGTGGAGTTGGGCACAAGGCATACATATGTTAAACTCCAGTAACCAACACTGACGTGTTTTCCAAAGAGGATCCTAGGCTCATAAGCATGCACAAAAATTCTAGCTCTCCACAACCTCCCAACACATGGTATTTCTGCCTTTTTTCATTTATTCATTTGGGTGGTTTTGCAGGTCTATTTCTGGACTCTCCTTCTACGTATGTGCCAATGCCACATCATTCCAATTAACAAAGCGTTGTGGCCGCCGTCGATATGAAACCGTGCTCAGTCACACTAGACCATTCTTGGGCATTCACGTTTCCATGTGAATGGTACAATCAATTTGCCAACTTCTAAAACGTAAACAAGACTAAAACCTGCTGGGATGTAAACAAGCTTAACATATAGCTTAACCGGTGGGGAGCGAGCATCTTTGCCATTGATAGCCTCTATGTTGTCAACATGATTTGCCATCCCTTGCTTTTTCTCTTGACACCGTTGTATGGTTTTGAGTGTTAGAGGCCTCACACATCACCTATTGGATATAGCCCTCGGACTTTAATGCTTTGGGTACTATTTAATTATTTTTCCATTGTATTCATTATTTATTTTATGTGTGTGTCCACAACACACAAGTGGAGGTCCAAGGTCTCAGGTCAGGCTTGGAATTAGGCGCCTTTATCTGTGGAGCCATCTCTGCAGCCCGGATGCTATTTAAAATGGTAGTATTTTAAGTTTACTTTTTGCGTGCTATTGATGGCTACCACCCTCAACCCCGCTCTGCCCTGCCCTGCCTTGTCCCAGCCCTGCCATTGCTTTTAGATCCAGTGGCCTGACCATAGTCTGTTGATCAGTCTAGTAGTTTAATAACCTCTTAGATTTTTCTGTGTATTTTTTATCAGACGGTCTATAAATAGAGTTTTATTTGTCCCCTTCCAATCCTTATAAGCCTTTTGTTTGGTTTTTTTTTTTTCATTTGCTGGCTTGCTTTGGCAGGGACCTTTGATGGTGCTGGATGGGCGTGGCTGTGACTCGCATTCTGGTTTTGTAACTGAACTAGGAGAACCATCAAGAGACTTTTAGAAGGAAATGATTGGGTATTGAAATCTGTCAAATGATGTGTCTACATTACGAGCTGGTCAGATGCTTCTCTTCCTCTCTGGTCTCTGTTGATGCAGCGAGTTGTACTGGCTGAAGTTAGAATGAAAACCTTCATGTTTCTGGAAAAATCCTGTCTGGATGAGACCTTTAGATTTTTTGTGTTTTTGTTTGTTTATTTGTTTTTGTTTTGTTTTGTTTTAATCGGGGTCTCTTTATGTAGCCCTGACTGGTTAGGAACTCACTCTGTAGACCCGGCTGGCCTCAAACTCACAGAGATTCACCTGCCTCTGCCTCCTGAGTGCTGGAGTTAAAGGCGTGTGCTAAGGTCTTTAAGCTTCATGTGTCACTGGCGTGGATTTGCTACCAATCTGTGGAGGGAGTGTTCGTCTCTGGAGAGATGATCTGACACCCTTCCTTCTGCTGTTGGGTTGAGCACCAAAACTATGCTGGTCTCATATAGCAAGTTGACAGCTGGTGGCCTTGTTTCTGTTTTCTGGAAGAATCTGTATTCTGTAATGCTTTTTCTTTTCTTTCTTTCATTTTTTTTAGCTGTCTAGAAGAAATCACTTGTGTAAACACCCAGATCTAGAATTTTTTAAGTATTAAATAGGCAATTCAATTGTTTTAAAAAATAGAAGTTCTCTGCTTCATTCTTATGACGGCTTTATATTTTAAACTACACTTATTCATTTAAGTATGGAGGACGTCGTGACACGCATGTGGTGGTCAGAAGACAACTTCTGGAGTCAGTTTTCTCCTTCCACGTGTGGTCCTGGGGTTGAATTCAGGTCAGGTTTGGGCGCAAGTCCTTTACCTATCAAGTGTCTCACTGAACTCTGATGGCTTTATTAAGGTGCCATTCACATACCCAATCAAGGAGCCAGTGCTGGGGGTGGAACCTAAGGCCTCACACATGCTAGGACAGAGCTCTACCACCCAATCTGTATCCTCCTAGACCAAGAGTTTTGATATGTCCACAAAGTTGTACAAGCATCACCAAAATCATCTTTTGCATATTTTCATCACCTCATAGAGAAACTCTGTACTGTTAAGCTGAAATCTCGCTCCTGGCCCTCAGCCCTGGCAGTACTAATTCTCCATGCTTCTGCACGATGCTCACCCTGAGCCACTAATGGAGCTGTCCAATATGTGACCATCTAGATCCTTTCTTCTCTCCATTTTTGTTTTGAAGCTAAGGTCTCATGTAGCCCAGGCTAGCCCTCAAACTTGCTGATCACATGGCATCCACAGTCAGGAAGCAGAGCAAGATGAGTGATGAGCCCCCTTTCTCTTTTTTGTTCTCCCAGCCCGTGGGATGGTGATACCCTTATTGGGGGGTGGGTCTCCTCATTTCATTTAATCCACTCTCGAAACTCACAGTCCCCAGGTGGTTCTAGGGTGTGTTGAGTGACCTTGTTAACCACCGCACATCTCCTCTCTGCAAGGTGCTTCTCAAAAGGCCCAATTTGTTGTCACCGTTTTTAAGGCGTCTACATAGTGAGTGGACTCCCGGGGGCCTTCACTAAGGCGTCGTTGTTAGAGTTCCCTCTATGGCTTGATTAGTTTTAAAAAGAGAACAATAAACCATGACCCAGTAAACAGACTCAGCCAATAATATGAAAAAAAAAAAGAAAGGAAAGGAAAAAAGAATAAAATGGACTATTAGGGTTAATAATGGTCCCAGTGGGTAGGAATGTTTGTTGCGCATGCCGCTGACCTGAGTTCAATCCAAGGACACGTAAAAACAAAGAAGAGAATAGTTTGCTCTCTGACCTTCATACACTGTGGCAGATGTGACCCCGCCCCCATTCCTCACCTACCGCACACACAATAATACTAATAAATTAAAATTTGACAAACAGAACTGGTATCAAACCCTCCTTCAAAGCCCTTAACTGCTTCAGCTCTATGTGGAGGTTACCCTGATGCTGACTAGGTCAGGACCTAGGATGCAGATCTCTCACCCAGCCTGGAGGAATGATCAGAAGTGTGGGGGCCTGGCAGTGCCTCTTCTCTAGGGATCCCCATTCAGCGTCCGTGAGGGCTATGTACCTTTATTCCCTTGCTGGACTGAGGACTTCGCTAGTCCCTGTTGAACCTGAGCCTGCATCTCAGTGCCTACAGGGCTGAGAGAAGCCGTGGGCACCTTGCACTCCCCCGCTGGCCAAAGGGGCAGTGAGGGTACTAGGAAGAGTTGTGAAGGTTGAGGATGAGCCAGGAGATGCTGCTCACAGACAACCAGGCCTGGCTGCAAAGAAGCCATAGACAGCCCCTCACTTGGCCCCTGGTGAATTGTCACTCAGTTATGTGATTGTGGGCAACAGTAAGAAGATACACTAGAGACAGCACAAGAGTTTTAATTTTTGAGATAAGGTCTCACTTTGTAGCCAAGGCTGTCCTGGGACCTGATACTCTCCTGTCTCCACCTTCCAAAAACTGGGACTGTAGTGTGTACCGCCATACCTGGCATTCTCGGCAGCTGTTTGCCAATGGTAATCGTGACTTCGTGCTTAGTGTGGCACTCTGTGTAAGGAACACAGAGTCTGTGTCTGTGACTCAGACCTGGAAACTGGCGGTGTTTTGGGAAGACACCTAGCAGCACCTACACGATTTAGATGATTTCAGTTTGTTCCCAGTGCCCACTCTTGTCTTGGCAAAACCTGCCACTGATGTCCGTCAACCCATGATGAAAACCTGAGAATGGCTTTACTAAACAAAGGGGTGAGGGGAGGATGTTTGCTTGCTTCTTGTTTTTAGTTTAACTGGAAAATCTGGGGGAAGATCTCTGACTTCAGATGTGGCTGGTTCCCAGGCCCCCGTGCCACATCAGACCCTTCCGTCCCCACCCTCTGTGGTAAGTGGTTACATGGGTGACCATACCTTGTATACTTGGGCCTCATGTAGCTCTTTCCCTGTTTGTTTAGCTTTGCTCTGGCTTACTATGAGCAATTGGACATTAGCATGTGTCGCCTAGTCAGAGACTTGATCATCTTTCTGTGCTCTGGGAAAATGGGCCCTCTTAGAATCTTGCTGCCCCGCTACAGAGAAGAGAGTGGCGATGCCGATGATGAGAGACAGAGACCTTGGAGGATGAGACTGCCTTAGACAAGCTTCTAACTGAACACAGGCACAAGAGCCCCTTCCGCCGTAACCATGTAGAGAGCTGCTCCGCTTCACTCTGGTCATTCCTCCAATCATTGGGGCATAAGGAAATGTTCTGGACTACCACATTTGGGGTTGTGTTGTTATGTGGCAGCTGAAGCATGAAATCCCCTCTGAAAGCCGTGTAGTGACTGATGGAAACCCCAGGCTCAGAAGTTCTAGAGAACATCAGCACATGTAATTAGTGCACGACTATGGCTCTTGCAAACTTGCTCTGCAGTGTGATCCCCATGACGATACAGTGAGGGACAGCAGCCTGATCTTGCTGTGGTGCTGGGGCAGGCTTTGGGGGACTACTAGGATTAGATTCAGGGTGGAATCCTCATGGTTGAGTCCGGCTAGCTTTACAAGAAAAGGGGCAGAGATCAAACAGAGATGTACACATTCTTGTGTCCCCTTGGCTATACAGTCCTTAAGGATGCTTCCAGCAAGAACGCCCTCACCAACCGCAGTCCTTGACCTTAGGCCTCCAGAACCAGGAGCCAAAATGGACCCTTTGTCTTCAGCACTCGCTAAAGTGAATATTAAATTCATAATGCTGTGTGTTTTTAAAATACATATGTGCGCGTGTGTATGTGTGCACGCGCACGTGTGCATGTGGGCACACAGATTCCTCATAGCACACATGAAGGTCAGAAGACAAGTTTCAGGAGTCGGTTCTTTTCTTCCACCTTGTCAGTGAAAGTTCTCTTCTGCTCTGTTCTGTTCTCTTCAGTGAAGTCTAGGTCATTGACCTTCAGAAGATTCTCTTGCTTCATCTCCCACCTCTGAAGGAGTTTTCATGCGTGCCACCACGCATGTTTTTTTTAATGCAGGTTCAGGAAACTGGACTCAGGTCGCCAGGCTTGTATGGTAAGTAAGCCCTTCACCAGCTGATCCATCTTGCGGACCTCAATATTGTGTTATTCGTGGCGGAAAATGGCCTGATTAACACATCACCCATCCAGAGCTTGTTAACCTGTGGAAGGGGTTGAATAGTCATGGCTGGGCTAAGCACAGGAGAAACCTCAAAGGGTAAATAGTTAAAGCCAGAGCTTGGTACAATAAGGGATAATGGTTTCAAGATGGCAAGCAAGTAGAGGGGTGGAAATGGTGATCGAAGATGACCTAGATACAGGGATTAGCACCCTCGGGCTGGTAACAGTGAAGAAAGGCGGCTGGAAGGGAGCAGGCACCCCATTAGGAGACAGATGGATGTCATGTCCCAAAGCTGCTCTTTATCCAGACTCCATATGTCTTCTAGCTCTTTCTCCTTGAATTTAAATTTCGGGTTTGTTCGTTTGTTTGTTTGTTTGTTTGTTTTATATCCCAGTCAGCTGCAATTTCCCCTCCCTCCTCTCCTCCCAGTCCTCCCCCCTCCATTCCCCCTCTGTTCCCATCCCCCAATCCACTCCTCCTCCATTTCTGTTTAGGAAAGGGCAGATCTACCTACCATGAGAAACAACAAAACATGGCATATCAAGCTGTGGTAAGACTAAGCATCTCCCCATTAAGGCTGGAAAAGGTGACCCAGTATGAGGAGTAGGGTCCCAAAGTCAACAAAAGGGTTGGAAACAGCCCCTGTTCCCACTGTTAGGAGTCCCACAAGAGGACCAAGCAACACAACTGTGTTTTAAGGAAAGCGTCCAGGTGTTTTTGATTCACTGGTACATCCATCTTTGTTGAGTGTGAGTTGTGTGTGTGTGTGTGTGTGTGTGTGTGTGTGTGTGTGTGTGTGTGTGAAGGGTTGTCTGAGGTGTGTGTCTGAGGCTCTGTTTTCTCTAGGGCTAAGCCCCATTAGACTTCAGCCAGGTTTTCCACCTCTTGGTTTCTCCGATGATGAGCAGGGAATCTCAGTGGCAGTTTGTGACCGAAAGGCAGTGGGTCCCAGGGGAGACCACAGAGAGAAGATGTCCCAACTGGTTACTGTGGCTGTGTTCCACTGAGCCTACACAGTTGTCCCGAGTTCTTTGAAGAGGGCCTCGAGCCTGCTGATGACGGAGCTGGAGGGACAGTTTGTACGGATGATGTGACGCATCAATCATCCGGGCCAGCCACCTCTCGGAAATAGAACTGAAGTAGGAAATGCTTTCCTGGCAGGGGAAGTTGTTCCCAGAGGCCTGCGGGAGCTGACAGGGGCCCAGAGAGGGAGACAGGATTTCCAGCACTGTAGAACAAATACCAGAATGGTCCAGATTCCTAGTAGAAGCAAGGAGGCTGGAACCAAGACCCTGTGAAAACATCTGGACAGCTGTGGGGCTCCAGCTCCTTTCCAAGGACATTTTTCTAACACTTTCCCCCCCGCTCAGCAGGAAGAGCTCTGTGGGTGAAACTTTGTTCAGGTGTGAGTTTGCCTCACAGCAGCCCACAGCTGTTCGGTTTTGTACTGCTGGCATTGCGGAGGCTGCCCCTCCATCACTTCTGGGAACCTCCTCTCACTGGTCTTTGCCTGTGACTTCACCCCGTCTTTCCTCTTGGGTTTGGACCTCCTGCTGTTCCATATGTTCTACCAAAGGAGTCCAGTGTTTTGACATTGCAACATCAAGTTGTCATCTGCAGAGTTCACACTTAAGATCTGCACGATCAAGTTACAAGAAAAATCCCCCCCCAAAAGAAAATCTCATAATTGTTGAAGTAAGGTTGACAATTTTGTGTTGAGCCATATTCCCAGCTATCCAGGGCTGCACGTGACCCGGAGACCCTAGGATGGACACGCCTGCCAGAGGTGACTCGGCTTGTACTCTTTCCCCTTTCTCACTCTGGCTCTGACTGCCTCAGTCCCACCTGCTATGACCCCCTGGAAAGCCGGGGCAAAACGGCCCATCCTTGTAGAAGGCAGAGGCTTGAGACCATGTGAGCAGTGAACAATGTCACATGACAATGAAACAGGCGGGAGTCTAGAGGGTGGCAGGAGAGAGCGATCCTTAAGCCTCTTGCTGGAGAGCAGCACAGTGGGGCTGTTGCCCTCTTTTGAACCCTGAGTTTGGACCCACGTTGTGGGGCTTCAAGTCCTTCATGGGATGCTGGGTCCTGTCTATGTGTGTCCCCCCAGGCTGAGAAATGGAAGTACCCACTCCAGATTCACTAAGTGTCCTCCTAGGCTCACCTCCCAACTCCCATACCTGTATCTGGACTCCTTTATTGCAAATGTCAGAAGTCTAGCTCACAGTGGCTTCAATATCCAAAAGGTGTTCTTTGAGCTCAACCTTGTCGGTTGCCAGAGGAGTGACATATTCTGTGCTTATCTGGTGTGTGTGTGTGTGTGTGTGTGTGTGTGTGAGAGAGAGAGAGAGAGAGAGAGAGAGAGAGAGAGAGAGAGAGAGAGAAAGAGAGGGGGGAGATCTGGGTGTCTTTGTGTCTTTGTGTCGTGGCGTCCATGTGGAAGTCAGGGGACAACTTTGGGTATCAGTTCTTCCCTTCCATTTCTTTGAGACAGAATGAGTACACCAGACTAGCTCAAGTTTAAGCTTCTAGGGATTGCCCTGTCTCTGTCTCCCATCTCGTTTCTAGAGCTCGGAATTATAGATGTGAACTCCCATGCCTGGCTTCACGCGGGTTCTTGAGATTCTAACTCAGATCCTCACACTTGAACAGCAAGCTCTTTACACACTGAGTCAGTTTCTTGCCTGACTCCTGGCTTTGTGGCCTAGGGTGTCGGCTCGCTTCTCAGGCAGGCACTTATTTCCCTGTAAGGACAATGTCAGTTTCTGCCAGCTGAAGGCCCGAGTCTTCCCACCTGAAGGTCCTAAAGGGAACTCTCCCAGCCTGCCCTGGTGGTCACATGCTCGTCCTGAACCTGTTCACCCCCTGATGTGGTGGCTGAGTGGACACAAGACTGTTTGGCCAGGCTTCAGGTCAAGAGCTAGCATCAGCTCTACCAAAACCCACATGGGCTGAGCCTCAGAAAAAAATGCTCCCCAAAAGAACTTAGGATAATACTGATTAAACAACAACAACAACAAGCAAAAGAAAAAAGCAGGGAAGGGGCTGGGAATGTGAGCCAGTTGGCAGAGTGCCCGCCTAACCCGCCTGAAGTCTGGATTCAATTCCTAGCACTGCACGGACTGGGTATAGTGGTGCCTACCTGTAATCCAAGCACTCAGGAGGATCAGCAGTTCAAGGTCATCCTTGACTACCCGGCACATATGAGCTCATATCTCAGACAACATTGTAAAGTCCCTCTGAAAGTCACAGAGAGGGGAGCCTGAGACAGGCCATGCCTGCCGATGCTCATTCCATGGACGTTTGCACTTTCAAAGTCCTTGCTGGAAGTCACACAAGACAAGAGAGGCTCCCATAAATAGCTCCTGCCTCAGGTAAAAGCTAGGCTTAGAGCCCATGGGCAGGTATTCACCTGCCCCTCAGTATAGCAGTGTTCCGCCGTGCTTGATACCAACAGAGGTTCTCAGAAGAAAACCATCCGAATCTAGCCATGCCACGAAGCTTCCTTCCAAAACCTCATCATTCACGTTCTCCCCGCGCCTGGGGATTATCAGTTCCTATTTAACACCCGCTGTCAGTTTGGTAATGGAAATAACCACATGCGCTGATAATGCATGGCAACAAATGAAAGAAAATGGTCCCCTCCCCATGTTACTGTTTCCATGGATACAGAGGATGAAGATTTCCATCCGTGGCATAAACAGGAACAGAGTTTCAGGGCTTCATGGTCTGGATTGATTCCCATCCAAACATCTCCAATCCAGACTGTGAAGAGGTCCCAGAACTTGCCAGCCTCGTTCGATGGCCGCGGCAAAGTACCTGAGGCTGTCAACTAAGCAAGGAGAAGTGTTGGCTTGTGCTCGTTGTTAGGGTTTTGGAGTTGCAGCCACGACCAAGTGGCTTGGTTGCTTTGAGGCCTGTGGCATCCCATTATAGTGGAGCACAGGGTAGGACTAAGCTGCTCCCCTCTTGGCCAGGACATGATGAAGAGAAAGAGATAGCCCTAGATGGCCTAGAACTCAGTGTAGACCGGTTTGGCCTTGAGTTATTTTTTGTTTTAAATAAATCCGGTTCTTGGTGCAGGAAGGAGGTCAGAACATAGGATTCACACATCTCATTATGGAAGCTATGGGTTCACCATGAATATTGTCATTATAGAACAAGTGCAAGCACCCCTCATTAGGAAACCCAAATCCATAATGCCCCCAAATCCAAAACGATCACAGTGCTGCCCCAATGCCACAGGGGAAGAATTCCACGCCTGACCTCATGGGGTGGGTTACAGCCAACGCCAGTGCAAGGCCACCCTCAGGCCATGTGTGTAAAGGGCAAGCAAAGCTTTGCTGGCTTCAGTCCCACCCTCAGGGGACCTCATTTTATATGTGCAAATGAGTGTCCCAGAATCTAAAAAAAAAAAAAATATTCAAAATTTTCAGTTACTCTGATCCCAAACTTTTAGAATAATGAAAAGTCAACCTGTGTCAAAGACTAGGGGAGGCATTAGGTGAAGGAAGTTCTGAGGGGACTGGTCCTCAGAACCTACCTGCGCCCTCATGCAGGGGTGGTGTCTGTGTGGGTCAAGATTTTGGTATAGGCCCTGTCATCAGACTGAGGCTCATAGACACTTAACAGTGTCTGCCCCCTTCCCCCAACTCTGTACTGAATGGAATACAGGCTGTCATCTGCCTTCTTCCCCAGGTCAGGCCCTCTGCATACATTTGACTCAGAGCCGCCCACACGTAGGCTTGTAGGCATGTCTGGATCTTGGATGGACATGGCTTGTGGCCTGGGGACAGCCTGGAGTGGCCTCTACTCCTTTCTGAATGATTGACAATTAGATCCGGCTGACTTTCAGTCTCGTGTGGCTAGGGTGTGACCTGGTTCTACATCACTAGATTTAGTGATGGAGTACTCAAGGCGTCGCAACCTCTCCACAAGCAAAACCAAAATGATTCGGTAGTAGGCAAAATGATTAGGTGATAGGTAGGCCTTCCTTGTCCAGGGGGATGGTAGATGGTGGAGACCCAACTGTTTGCTGTTCCTGGCTGGGTGAACATAGGCCATGTCTTCACTGGAGAAGGGGCAAGCTGTTGGCTTGGTTGTTTTCCAGAGGCAGTGACTTGTCTGGCTAGGGTTTCCCCTTTCCTTTCCCCTGCCCCCAAATTACAGAAATCAAAACATCCAGGTCATGTTTCCAAATTTCAATTTCATAAACTGAAAACACATTTTAGGCCTCAAGAGGCCAAAGAAACCTTCATCTTGTTAACTCCGTAAGCCTTCAGTATTTACACAGCATGAATCCGGGGAGCTCTTTCCTTTTTTAGATAAACTGGAAGGATTGCTGTTCCTTTGTTAAAACCTCTTCTTTTTCCAAGATTTATTTTATGTGCAGTTGTGGGGTGTTGGGGGAGGGAAGGAGAAATAAAGGCAGTTGTGAGGCTCCCGGTATGGGTGCTAGGAACCAAACTTAGGTCTTCTGGAAGAGCAGGCACCCTTAACCAACCCCAGCCTTATTCTATTTATTTCTTGTGTATGCAATGCATATCCATGTATATGTATACACACAAGAGTGTGAAAGCATGTTTGAGAACCTCATGTGTCCTGCTCGATCACTCTCCAACTCATTCTTTTGAGACAGGGTTCTCCCTGAGCCCACAGCTTGCCATTCTTCAGCTGGGCTGGTAGCTAGCAATCCCCAGTGATGCTCCTATCCCTGCCTACCTGGTTTTTCCCGTGGGTGCTACACAGTCAAACTCAGATTCTGATGCTTGTGGTGCCAGCACTCTTAGCCACCAAGCTGCTTACCCACCTAATCTTATTCTTATGTGTTCATTTTTGGGTAGCCCTTACGTTTTTTTCAAATACTGGCATAAAACCCAGGGCGTCAGGAAGGCGAGCAAGCACTCTACCACTGAGCTACATCCCTGGCCCTTGTTAAGTTTTATCTTGATACAGGGCAGGGTCTTCATAGGTTTCCCTAAACTGTGCTTACACCTATGATCCTCCTGTCTTGCCACCCAGAGTAGCTGGAATTGCAGGTGTGTGTCACCCTGCACAGAGACTTCAGTCACTTGAAGGAATAATTAGAACACACGCATATCTTCATTTGCTGGTGCTGAAGGCAGTGTACACAGTTGATTGTTCATATGTCGGTCGTTCTTTAGGAATCCTGACCTGAGCGAGTCCTCACAGACGTGTAATGAGGTGACCTTCACCACCCTAAGTCCCAGAAGGAAACACTGACGCTCAGGAGAACAAGAGGAACTTATTTGGATCATTTTGCTCGCTCACGGCAGGGCTGAGATTGGAAACCCTGTCTGTCCATCCAGCTCCCAGTCCATCTCCCCTCCTGTCCGCCCTGCGGATGGGGCCAAGTTGGTTGGCTGCTGTCTCACGTGGAGGGATGTGCTATTCTTTGGCCTTGGTAAACCCCACTGTGATATGGGTCACTTTTTTTTTCATAAGCTGAGATGAGGCCCTCAAACAGCTGACAGGTTTTCCGTATTGCAGTTGGGAAATTAAAGAGTAATGACGCCACCTAAGCCCTGTGCATGCGGGGCAAAGCTGAGAACTGTGTTTGTGAGGCAGGTATGGGCAGACGCATACACCTGTCATATACAGAACCCAGAGAAGGATGTTGGGGGGGGGGCCTGCTCTGTTACGCTCTACTTTATTCCTAAACCTGAAGCTAGGCTGACAGCCAGCAAGTCCCATGATCCTGCTGTCTCCACCCCCACCTCAATTTGGAGTTACAGATGAGTTCAACTGTATTGGATTTTTTTATATGGGTGTTGGAGGTTTGAACTTAGGTCTTCATGCTTAAGCAACAAGCCCTCTGCCTCCCCAGCCTTCTGTAATGCCTCTTCATAGCTTTTTTTTTTTTTTTTTTTTTTTTTTTTTTTTTTGAGGGACGTGGTTTCGAGAGAGGGTTTCTCTGTGTAGCTTTGGAGCCTGTCCTGGAACTCGCTCTTGTAGACCAGGCTGGCCTCGAACTCACAGAGATCCGCCTGCCTCTGCCTCCCAAGTGCTGGGATTAAGGGTGAGCACCACCGCGCATGGCTGAAAACCGGTTTTCTATCCATGAAAGGATGAAGGCAAAAGAAATTGGTGCTAGTTCAGGGGTTGCGCCTCAAAGTGCAGGCCGTGTGGCCACAAAGCAAATCGGAGTTTTTGAGATGGAAAAGATAATAGATCATAGGGTTTGGTACCCAGTGGTTTCAGACATCCACTGGGGTCTTGGAGCTGATTCTCTATGGACTGGGGCCTTGTGTTCCCCAGAGCTATATGGCTGTGTGCCTCATCAGGCCTCGTGGGCCGCCTCCAGCTGCTTCCTGGTTGTGGGCAGGTGGCTGGGGAGATGGGAAGATGGGCACGGAGGCTGAAGCTCAGGGGGGTTCACAGTCTCAGTCGCAGCTGGATCCCGGCTTCAGGGTGTTGACAAGAAGGCCCACCCCCCACAGCGCGACGTTCCTGTGCACACATCTTCAGATGGCTCAGCTCTGTATACAGGCAGACACATGGTCAGCTCCCATGCACACACCGCACACAGTGCGCCCTCATTTGGTTTGCTGTTGTTGTTGTTTTTCTGTTTTGTTTCTGCTTTTTCATTGAACGTCTCATTATTTAGCACAGAGATAATGTGGGGTACAGTACTGCTAAGGTGTCCGCCACAGTGCATTTGGGGAGAGTGGGAGAAACCTGACCCAAGGGGAGAATGCTTCTAAAGGGAAGAATTCCCTCCCTGGAGAAGTATAAATCGGAATTGAGGAAGAGCCTAAATAAAAGCCTTCGTCTAGTGTATGAAAAACGAGGGCACAGAGCACTCAAAGATGTGAGAGTTAACTGTGCTGAGCAAACAGAGCCTGTACCTGTGAGTGCAGCATGAGGCAGGGAGAGCCTGTATCTGTGAGTGTGATATGAGGTAGGGAGAGGCAGGGAGAGCCAGGGAGAGCCAGGGAGAGGCAGGCAGAGCTGCATCGGGGAGTCTGGTGGTTTAAAGAGGTGAGAGATGCTGACAACAGTGTCAGTTGAAAGAAATGCAGCTGGAGTGAGGTGAGTTAGTCAGTTTTCTACGAAATACCATATAAACTTACAGAGAGAAAAGATGTCTTTGGTTCATAGTTTAAAAGATTCTGAAGCCTTAGGCCTATGGCAAAACAGTGCACCTCATGGCAACCAGGAAGCAGGGGGAGGAGAGGGGACTGATGTCCCAGTATCTCAATGACTTAACTTCCACCCACTGGGCTCCCCTTCCTAAGAGAGTCTACCATGCCCACATAGCCCCACAGGCTGGTGAGGAAGCCTTCAGCACGTGAGCCTTTGAGGGAATATTCCAGAGTCAATGAGCCAAAGGTGGAGTGGCCAGGTATAAAGGTTATACCACCTTTCAGTAGTGCCACAGGCTAGCCCAAGTCTTCAACATGTAGGCCTTGAGGGCATTCCACATCCTACCTATAGCAAGAGGGTTGCTCAGCGCCTGGACACTGTGGTTGGAGATCTAGACTAGAGTGCATATTGGTTGGTTAGAAGAGGGACGTGGGTAAGTTCAGGGCACGTGGCATGTTGGGAAATGCTTCATCTGCAGGTGTTTGGGGGGAAAAATTGCTTCAACTTTGTTAGATAGGAGAAGGAAGGGAGGGAGAGGCTGGGGGGGGGGTCTCCTTGAATGTTCCCCAGGTGGCCGTGAGGAGCAGGAGGGAGAAGCAGGTTAAGTGGAAGAAAGGATGGTCCAGGTTCAATGTCAAGATGCAAGCAGCAAGGCAGAGACATCAGGGTGCTGTTGGCGTTGGCTCCCATGCTCAGGGGCCACTGTAACAAGCTGCGGAGAAAGTGAGCTCTTTCGAGAGGTTTCTATGGGGAGATGACAGACAGATAGACATAGACAGACAGGCAGAGAGTGGCTCTGGTACCTGGCTGAAGAAACCTACAAAAACAGAAGGAGCCTCTCTATGGGAAGAGGAAACGCAAGAAGAATGCTGTAGAAGAGATGGCAGATGTGTGCCGGACAGGGCAAGCTGGACTATGTCACAGTGACACTAAGTACTAGCATGTGTCCCCAGAGTTCCTTCAGATCCTTGCCAGGAGGTGTGCCGGGGATCTGGTGGGAGTTATGGAGGCCCAGATGAGAGGAGGTGAAGGGGAAGAGAAGGAAGGGGCACAGGCAAGGCAGGGCACTCCCGAGAAGAAGGGGCATGAAGGGGCGTGAGAACTGAGCACCTCACAGGACATGGAGAGAGCAAGGGTGACCAGGGGTGGAGGAGCAGGAGGAGGTCCAGTTCCAGGGGAGGATGGGTGGGGTTTGGAGGCTGCAAAGGTTGCGCTGGTGTTTCTGTTTCTGGGTGAAAGACTGGGTGTGTGGGATGGAAAGGTTGGGGCAGAGGTTTAAAGAGCCCGGAGCTGAGCGGGACGGGAAGGGGGAGGCTCCGCGCATTCAAGGGAAAGATCTGTGCCTCTGGCAGCCCTTCCCTGTCTCTGGCTGAGCAGTGACCTGAACCCTGTTGAACACCCTGCCCAGATGTGGTACCAGTGTTAAACCTGAAGCTTTTCTACCCACCCAAGGGTAGGCTTGTAGGTTCCTGGTTGGCCAATATCTTATAATGATGTCCCCCCTCATGATGGTCAGGCTGCAGGGGGAGCCCCACAGGGGCCTGGAGGGTGAAGGGAAGGGCTTGTGGGGGAGGGGCTGAGGATAAACAGAAAGACCCCCAGGCAATGCGGCCTGCTAAGGAAAAGTGTTCTGTTGCAGATGTTCGCAGGAGGGCTGGGGGCGTGATCAGAGCCTGGCCCGGTGCCCTCAAGCACATCTGCAGCTCAGCTGTCTCTGGGTTCACACAGCACATGGCTCTCGGGTGGGTGTGCATCAGAGCAGGCCGCAGCTTTCCTGCTCATGAGAAAGCTTTGCTTCAAAGACATCGGCTTTATTTTCACTGGGCTCGGAGGGGAGGGGAGTGAGGGGTGGGGGGTGGGGGGGAGTGAAGTCTAAACAAAAGCTAGAACCTCCGAAGAAAACACGAAGGGGACTCAGTCCCTTTGCGCAGCTTTACTACCTCAATGCACAGCCTTGTTCTGAAAATGCCGTGTCACGTAACTGCCTCCCCCACCAGCCGCTGGCCTTTTGTGGGTAGCAGTAACCTGTGCTTCATGAGCAAAGGGATTCTGAGGCTGAGAGGATATAGCCACACCCAGGAATGTGGTGTTTTTCCTCCCATGCACGTCAGTTACAAATAAAGACCTTTTTCTATGCTGGCCTATACCCTAGGCATCCCAAAGATGCCCCTCTGTGTGCCATTGTGGGCAGTGGGTTGCTGTGTCAGCTTCCCTGATGGTCTGTGGGCCCTAAAGTCAATTCATCTTTGTGGCCCTAGTCCCTGTGACCCCAGGGTGTGATGTTCAAGTGTAGCAATGAATTCTGAACTGCCTGGGGGAAATCAGGAGTGTTTATAAAGAGAGACCCTCCAATTCCACTGTAGAACACTGTAAGAGGCAACAAATATCTGTCTCACGACACCTGTCACACTCGGTAAGATCTGTGACTTGTCGCCAAAACAATTTTCCAAATAAAATCTTGTCATTGTCTCCTTTTTCTCAGAGCAGTGGCTCCTGCCCCCATGTATTCCCTGCCTGGCTTCCCTCTGGGATCTCACTGAGGATACATCCATGGGAGGGAGAGTCTTCTTCTGTGTTCTAAGAACAACTGCTCATCCTGCCCCTGCTCTGTACCTCTGGCTTCCTGTAGCTAAAGTACCCTTCTGCGATGCATCATCTGAAGGGCACAAGCTGGGGATTCATGCTGCCCAGGTTAAGAATCTAAACGCTGCAGCCACTATGAAAAATACAATGGAAGTCTCTCAAATTTTAAATTTAAACTAAAGTCACAGCCTGACCTAGCAATTACACTTTGGGCTGAGGAATAGAGTCCTACTGTGTTTCCTAGGCTGGCCTTCAGCGTGTGATCCTGCTGCCACAACCTGCCGAATAACTGGGATTATAGCTATAGCTCACCATACCTAGCTAAAAACTCTGCCTCTGAATATCTACCCAAAAGAATTCAAAGTAGGGTCTTGAACAAATGTTTGCACATTCAAGTTCACGGAGATGCTACCCACAGGAGCTGAAGTAGGAGCAACCCAAGTGTCCACCACTGAACAGAGGAGTGGATAAGCAAGGTGTGCTCTGGGCATACAGTGGAATATTATTCACCCTTAACCGGGAAGGATGTTCTTACACATGCTACAAACTGAATAAACTTCAAGGACATCATACTAAGTTAAATAAACCAGTCACAAAAGGGCAGACATTATTTCTGTATGATCAGTTTCATAGAAGACGCCCCAAGTAGGCAAATCTATAGACAGAAGAGGCTAAAGAAAAGAGAAAAGGAACCTGGTGCTTAATGTGGACAGCACTTGTGTTTTGTAAGAAGACAGACCTCCTAGGGCACTGGTTCTTAACCTTCCTCATGCTGCGACCCCTTTTAATACAGTTCCTCATCTTGTGGTGAGCCCCAACCATAACATTATTTTCGCTGCTACTTCATGACTGTAATTTTGCAACTGTTATGAATTATAATGTAAATATCTGATGTGCAGGATATCTGATATGTGACCCCTGTGAAAAGGCCATTTGACCTCCACAAAAGGGGTCATGACTCACAGGTTGAGAAGCTCTGTGCTAGGTGGCAGTGAACGTGTGACTGAAGCTGCAGGGTAGCCGGTAAACACAGCATCTGCTCTTTGGCATCTGCCTGGTGTGCATCAGCAGTTCTTGTGACAGCCTCCATCATGGTCACTTCCTCCTGGGTCCTACCAATAATGAGTCATCTTCTGGGTCCACCTGAGGCTCCCCTTATCCCAGGCTGTCCTCACCTCCGGGATGTGGTATGTCTTTGCAGCCATCCCGTCTCATTTCTTATTCTCTGAAATGTGTAGTCTGGAATGTAGCCTTCTCTTCTTCCTTTCCTCATTGCTCTGCATGGCTGAAGGTTCCCTGGTCCAAAGCCCACCTCTGCCCCTCACGGGCTGCATGGTCCTAGACATTCCCACTATCTGGAAAGTGTGTAACATGGCCAAGAAGCATCACATGGTTGTGGCAAAGGGCAGAGTGGGCAAGCAGCCCACGTTGATCCAGTGAGATTTAGGACCTGTGGGTCCTTCGCTCAGAGTTCTGCTGTCCTCCCGGAAGCCTCAGAGCCTCTCATAGCTGTGCAGCCTAGGGATGGGCAGGGCAGAGCTGGGACTTCACAGAGCCAAGTAAAGTTCCATGTCCTCATGCCCTCGCTGGAATAGCAGGGAATGGTCATGCTCCCCTTTCCCTATAATTTATTCACAAAGTTAAACCGGGATAGGATGTCCTAGCTCAGTGGCCTCTCTGCCATTTTCTTTCTCCCTGATAATCCATGCTGAGTTTCCACTGGGCAGGACCTGTGCTCACTCACCAGTCACATCTGCCCAGGAAGAGCCACGGGTGATCTGCCTTTCTAGTTAGGAACCATGGAGGTGGCTTGCTTTAGTTATTCATTCGTTTGTTTGTTTGTTTGTTTGTTTTAGCCATCTCCTAATTTTTGAGATAGAATCCTACTCTGTAACCTCAGCTGACCCAAAACTCACTATGTCCACCAAGCTGACCTCAAACACAGAGAAATCCACCTGCCTCTGTCT
This sequence comes from Myodes glareolus, assembly GCF_982192425.1. NCBI lineage: Eukaryota > Metazoa > Chordata > Mammalia > Rodentia > Cricetidae > Myodes > Myodes glareolus. Next base: position 73,193,805 of record NC_142034.1, on the reverse strand, counting down.
CCGGAGTGCTAAGATTAAAGGTGTGCTCCACCGTACTTGATCTTAGATGGTGCATTTAGCTCATCATGCACGTAGATTCTTTCCTCTTAAGACAGGATCACACAGCACTGTGGCACAGAATGTCTGAGTATTCCATAGCCATATTCTGACATCGTTCTTCGCACATCTACACAGTATCGCGAATGCAGTTGGGCTGCACTAAGGGCTGGGGCAATGGCTCGGCAGTAAAATGCTTGTTCTGCAAGCACAAGGACCTGAGCTTGATCGCCAGGATTTAAAAAAAGGTCAAGGGTAGTGGTATACTTGTAATACCAAAACTGGGGAGGCAGGGACAAGAAGACCTTGGGGCTTGCTGCCTGCCCTATGTGCCCTGTGTGGCAAAGTACAGTGGGAAAAGCCCATCTCAAAAAAAGGGGGGATGTAGATGGCCCCCTAAGGAATGACACTTGGGAAGTTGTCCTCTGGCTTCCACATACATGCAAGCTCACATGTATCTGCACATGTATATAAATGTGCCTGAATATATATGAATACATACACACACACACACACACACACACACACACGCCTGTGCCAGATACCAGGCATGATGTAATACCAGGTCCTCAGAATGCTGAGGAAAGAGGATCATAAGATCAATTCCTGCTTGGGATACAGACTTGTGTTAAAGACCAGCTTGGGCAATTTAGTGAAACCATCTCAAAATAGTCGTTAAAAGACAGGGGCCGCTGGCACAGCTAGCTCAGTGCTAGAGAGCTTGCCTACCACATATGGAGCCCTAGGTTCAGTCCCCAGTGTATGCATGCACATGCATATACACACATCCCCAGTGTATACATGTTCAAAGGTGCCTGTGCATGTACATGCATACATACATATTACACTGCAAGCATGTGCTGTAATGTATTTAGCAGATACTTCAACTGTTTTGTGTTTTCTAAGTCTCACTGCAGAGAACAGCCTTGTGCACCCACATCTACCTGTCGGTTACACTATAGAATGTTTCCATCATTAAAAGACCACACATCTGAATGTGGTACATGACCTAGTGTTGGCTCGCAGCCTGTGTTAACTCCGTTCTGTGATGTGCACGGACTTGCGAGGTCACCTAAGGATGCGGTTGCCAGGACACAGCCCCATTGTCCAATACCCTGTGACTGAGCACCCGGATCCACGGATCCAAAGCCCAGTTTCACTATGACAGATTCCTAGACAGGACACACCAGGACAGACAGCACATTATTTCCAAATTGCTGTCCAGAGAGACACTGCCCAGCGCAAACTTCCCACCCCACCCCACCCCAGCACCAAGTAACATTAATCACAAAGACACTGCTGCCAAGTTGATACGAAGGGTCTGAGACACTGACATGTGGAGAGCCTCACAGTTTTCCAGGAATGTAGAAAATTCCTTTTGTTTCTCCCATAAAGAGAGTTCAATGCCCATTTCTTAAGATGGATGCACCATCTCAGGGACCAGGCTTCAGAGGCGCTCCAGAAACGTGGGTGGCTTGGCAGGAAGGCTGGCTGCTGTGCGCTGTGGGTCACTACGGAGAGCAGGATGAGTCTGGAACCAGAGGCCTTCTTCCCCTGGGACTTCTTCCAGGGCAAACTGGAGGAAGGAGGGATCTGGAAGATCCTTGTGACCAAAACTCTTCAGAGAACACTTGGTACCACAACAAAGATGTCTGGAAGCTTTGACTCCGGGCAAGAGCACAGCCCACTGGCAATCTGCAAATGCAATCTTATTTTAGAAGCCAGGGGATGAATGGATGAATTGGCAGCTTAACGCTGCAGGTTAGGGTTTCCCTTCAAGTCAGTGATTTCCAGTCCCCAGGCCTCCTTTTGTTCCAGACACTTCAGCTGTCGAGTTCCTGTCACTGCATACATGAACACCCCACAAACAAATTCTTTCAAGGTGATCGCCAAGTCTTCTTTTGGTGGCTCTAAAAAACTTTTTAAAAATTCAACCAAAAGTAGGCAAAGTTTAAAAGAAATAAATGGGATCAGGAAATAATTCATATAATTTCTAGTTCTTTGTTCCTTCATTTTTTAGTTCTTATTTCCCAATATCAGTCACGATTATTCATGCCATTTCACATTCTGAATTCTTTACCTTATAAGAAATAAACATTTTTTTCTGTATTTGAATGCAATCTTTCTAATTGTTCTGACTAGCTCCACAGTCACCCTTCAGAGGCTCAAACCCCGGTTGCTGTTGGCATGGAGCTCATTACTAGTCTTTTGTCAAAGCACACATGGCTCTTCATCTAAAGGCTTGTTTTGTTGAAGATTAATCTCAGGACTGTCTTTCCAAGGAGCATCTTTTTGTTCTGGACACATAGTGTTTCCTAAAAGGGTTGTATCAAGTTCTGCAGCCATCATACCTGAGGAGATGTTCAGTCAGTAAAGAGCCCGGCACTTCTGTATGATGACCCAAGCTAAATCACCAGCACCCACAAAAAACAAAAAACAAAAAACAAAAAACAAAAAACAAAAAAAGAACAAAAAGAAATCCTTGCAGAGTGTTAAGTGCTTGTAATTGTAATTCCAGCACCGGGGGGCAGAGGTAGGTGGGTTTCTGAGGCTCACTAGCCAGACAGCTAATCCTAATTGGTGAGTGCCAGGTCTCAATGAAAGAGACCTTTTCTCAAACAATAAGATGGGTAACTCCTAACACTGACACCCAAGGTTGACCCCGGCCTCCACACCCACAAATACATATGTACATATGCACTCACACAATGGAGTACTCCCACATATAAACATGTACACACCCATAATTTCTTTCCTTTTTTCTTTCTTTTCTTTTTCCTTTTCTTTTTTGTTTTGTTTTGTTTTGTTTTGTTTTGTTTTGTTTATCAAGACAGGGTTTCTCTAGAATAGCCCTGGCTGTTCTAGAACTTGCTTTGCAGACCAGGCTGGCCTCAAACTCAAACAGATCCGCCTGCCTCTGCCTCCTGAGTGGGGATTAAAGGTGTGTGCCACCACACCCACATTTTCTTTATAAAAGGAATAGAAAGTATACGTTTACTGAAGCTTTTAAAAGAGCGGTGGTCAGAGCTGTGCTTAGGATGTGGTTTCGGAGGAATGATTAAGCACTGGGACTCTCCTACGGACAGGAACGGATGGAGGACAGGCAACAGAAATCTTGTTATTGAATCCCTATGAGTTTTACAAAAGTTGTCCACATTCTCAATTTCTGCAAAGGTGTAGAATTTGTTGTCCAAGCTCATCTTGAAATCCCGGGCTTGAGTCACTCTCCTGCCCCAGACCAGGAGTAATGGCTGGAAACAGGTTTGGGAAATAGCTGGAAACACACCCATCATACAAATTCAATAAGAACATTTTATACATCAGCTGTCCGCATAACAGTGTGTTCCGTGCGGGTGATCCCATCTAGTATGTGACCTTGTCAAGTCACGGTTGCCCTGGTTCAATGTGAGCACAAGGATGAAATTGCCTAACAATGTCTTCTCGAGCGTGTTCACATCCATAAGCTACCGTGACTGTCTGCGGCTCAAGTAGCAGCTCAAGAGAAAACAGATGATCGGTAACTAGCGAGCATGTGATTAAATTATCTAATTGCAGGAGTTTGGGTGTGGTTTAATTATTTAATTACATCCCCTGCAGGTCCGCCATGATTGAAGGATGATTTTGGAAGGCATAGAGCTTCAGGGAGCCAAGGCTTCCTGGGTCCTCGGGTCAATGGGTTATACCTTTAGAAGGTAGTTCTACTGGGAGAGCTGTACAAGAGCCTGCATTTGTCCAACTCAGCCCTTTAAAATCCTGACTTGAGATAAAATTGTTTCCTCCCAACATATGTCTTGACATACCATCAGTCATGTTATGTTAGGCAACGTGGGGTCTCAAGGCAACTCCACTGACCCTGTACTGTTCTGTTTGAGCTTTGAAAGTATGAGAGCTAAATTCTTTTCTTTATAACACCTTGCTTTGGGTATTTCATTATAGTAGTGAAAAGCTGGCCAGCGCAAATGTACTGATGGTCCTCGGAACAGCTGCCCAAGGAATCACCTTGTACTGGGCTCTCACTCCAAGAAATCTTTCTGCTTGCGGTAGGACTTGAATGGCACTATGTTGTGACTTAGGTGGTGGTTAAGTCTATGCGGCCATAGTAGAAAGACCACAGAAGCTGAGACGGGGAAGGTCAGAGCCTTGGAGATCAGCTGGGGCTTTGCATCTCAAATGTTTAAGTGTGCCCAGGATCAAGTGGGGTCAAAAAAACTGCAGATTCTCCTTCGGCAACTGATCAAATGTGGTGCCCCAAATCTTGCCTTTTTAGAAGCTAATAGAAACCATCTTAGGAGATAATTTAAACCATCCATGAATGACTGGGGGTCCTGACCAAACCCCTGCTTCTAAACTGTGGAAACCAGGTTCCTTTGAGGACAGGGGAGTTGTCCCATGTCACATAGCTTGGCAGCAGCTGTGACAGGCTTATAAACAGTTAGAGCTCCAGCTCAGGACATATTTAGCAAACAACATCCTACACAGTTGGAGCTGTTTGAGGAAAAATCATTTATGCCGTGCCTTCTCAACACCAGGCACTTCTTGTATTTGATTCTACTTAATCCTCCTGATACCGCTACAAGATAAGAAGTTGGTTCTTATTCCCCAGAGGGAAGATTGAGTCTCTGACAGCAAAGTAGATTGCCCAAGGTCACGCTGGTTTTGCATTGGAGGTCATTTGGCTTGATACCTGTGACCTTTCACAGCCTGAGCCCTATTCATCAATGCCAGGCAAGTGTAGTCTGTGTCTACGCATCCCACGTTCACCATGGGTAGGAAATATTCATGGTAGGAGTTCTTGTATTTGTACTGAGCATGTGTAGACTTTTCCTCCCTTGCAATTATGCCCTAAACAATACATTATAATTATTTATATAGTGGCAACACTGTGTGAGACTGCAGGAATGATCTAGAGCAAAGTATAGGGGGCTGTCCTTGAGGAGGCTGGGCTCTGACCTCACCATCTCCTTATTGACAAAAAGCAGTGTAAGGTAGAGAGAGTTTATTTGAGTTCACAGTTACAGCTTGTATGTCCAGTCCTTCAGGGAAGTCATGGCAGCAGGTCACAACTGAGACAACTGGTCACAGCACAGACAGAAATGAAGCCTTGCATGTTCATTTGCTTGCTTGTGCTCAGCTCCATTTCTTTACTCGTATGCAGTTCAGGACCCCTACTTAGGGAATGGTGCCACCCACAGTGACCTGGGTTATCCCATATAGGTTAACTTAATTAAAGAATTGCCCACGATAAGACCACAGGCCAATCTATTGTAGACAATCCTTTATTGAAACTTGCCAGTATTGCCCTTTGACTTCTGCATGGGTTTGTGTTCTTACACACACACACACACACACACACTCCAGAGAAAAACATTAGGTGCCCTGGTTTGCCACACTTCTTACTCATGGAGACATGGTCTCTCACTGAACCTGGAACTAGTCTGGCAGCCAGCAATCCCCAGATTCTCCTGTCTCCACTCCCTACAGTGCTGGGGTTTCAGGTGGGTTCTGAATTTGCACAAGGAGCCGTCTCCCTAGCTCGCTGTGAAGTTTTTATTATCAGGGTTACTGCCTCAGAACGACCAGGCAAAAAAATGTGTGCATGATACTACCTTTCTCATGAGAAAAGTATGAACAAACACATTTGGTTTTATGCTGGAAGGAAGGAAGGAAGGGAGGGAGGGAGGGAGGGAGGGAGGGAGGGAGGGAGGGAGGGAGGGAGGAAAGAAAGAAAGAAAGAAAGAAAGAAAGAAAGAAAGAAAGAAAGAAAGAAAGAAAGGTAGTTTGTGTATGGAGAGATTGTTCAGCCGTGAAGAGCACCTGCTGCTCTTGCAGAGAATGGAGGTTCAATTCCCAGCATCCACATCTGGCGGCTTTTAATCTTCTGTAGCTCTAGTTCCAGGGTACCTAATGCCCTCTTCTGGCTTCCATGGGTACTGCACTCACATGTACACATACTCCTTAAACACACACACACACACACACACACACACACACACAATTAGAAACAAAGTCTTTAAAAGAAAATAAGAAACAGTAGATGAATAAGCTACTTACAGTGTACCCTCATTCTGTGAGTTGTCTTTAGGACCTTATAAACAGTTTATGTAACTGAAAAACAAAATTAAACTGACAAGAATAAAACCCGTCTCCTAAAAGGGAAAACAAGTGGAAACAAATGGCCCTGTATACACAGTTGATGGCTTAACCTCACAGGGCTTGCTTCAAGTGACTTAGACACAGCAATTTGTGCATTCCAAATGGAACAAAGAGACAAAAAGAAACCGCCAATAAAACCTAAACTGGATTCAGTAGTCTTATTGTTGGTAATAAAAATGGTATTGCTGTTTGGAAACTATTCTACAAACACAGCCATACACAATTATGTTCATGTCTTTGGGACCCAAGGTCTCCATCATAAGAAATAGGTACAAGTATTAAACCTGGAAAATTTGGTTAGAAATGTCATCATCAGGAAGAATTAGAAATAGTGCTATAGTGCAAATGCCATTGTGTTAATGTCTTTAGGAGCATCCGCTGGCCCCTCTTGGCGACTCTCGCCTGGGATCAGACCGCATCTTACCCCCAACTGTGTTTCCAAGGTCCTAGGCATTCATCTCTGCTCCGATGCCCTAGGGTCTATTATTTTGGATGAGCAACAGCAAATGGTCTACTTCTAAGGCTCCTCTCTTCCCAGAATCAGTATGGAAAACATGGCCTGGGGGTGGGCACCTGGTATTCCAGATCATCCCCCCCACATGTGCCAACTGCCGTTCACATGTGCAAGTCACAGTACAGGACACACAGGAAGCATGTGGCCTCAAAAAACTGTCAGTCATTTGGTCCAACGGGAAATATCTTCACCCAGGACTGGAAAATACCCAGAGGCCGAGTCCTGCCTGCCTGGACAGACTTAAGTCCTGAACAGTGTTGGGTAGAACTTTAGCCCTGCCTGGTTTTTGTTTTCCGGTGTTTATTTGTTCAGTCCACTCCTCTAGTGTCCCGGCAGCCCTTGGCCTCCCATATGTTTGTCAGGCTGTGTGTTTAAGACTGTTTGCATGTAGGAGTCTGTCCCATCAGAAGCCTTACTTGAGGTCTGAGGAATCCTTCAACCATGGTCTCGGGGTCCAGTTTAACTGGGTTTTCATCATCTGTGCAGTTCAACATAGGATCCCAGCTGGCCAGGCCTCCTGGGCCCTTCCTTCTGCAGGTCTGAACCCTCCTTGCTAGGAGGCCCACTCAGGTGAATGGTCTTCCAATATGTGAGACTCCAATGCTGGACGTAGTCCATAAGTCTGGATCCCACTCTAAGCCCGTCTCAATCCTCCCAGGCCCATCCATTCTCTGAATGACCATTGACAATGATGCCCCAGTTCTAACCACATTGTCTAAATGCCACCCTAGATGGAAATAACAGCTTCACATAAGATTAATATGAGACAAGATCCTTAAAGTGGCTCCTGATCCTATATGTCAGCATCCTTATGTAAACACTGAAGAAGACACAGAGGCAGACCCAGGAGGAGAAAGGCATACAGGGACAAAGTCTGTATTGGAGTGATGTATCTACAAGTCAAGGAAGTTGGGGACCTGGAGCTTCACCCCATTTTCTCTCGTCACTCTCTACCTCTTGTGTATGACAGAAATGTGACTAGTTAGGATCCTGTTCTTGGCCCATGCCCTGCCTCCTTCCCCACCATGGTGAACTCTGTCCCTCTGGGACTATAACCTAAAATCAAACCTTTGCCCCTTAAGCCTCTTTTTGCTGGTATATTTTAATCACAGCACAAAACTGAACTAGGACAGCTGGCTTTCTTCTTGGCACTGCCCTGTCCAGAGAACGTGGTTGGTAGGTGCTGATGCTCTGCCGGTTAGTACCACAAGTCCAGGTTCCTCCCCTGTAGTCACTGACACCTGAGAAAGGGGTCTTTACTGATACTGTGTTAGGTGTGACCTTCTGGCTCCCCAGGTGGTCTTCAGCAGCACCCCAGGCTGGTGCTACCCCAGCTGCAGTGTTGGGTGCCTCATCCAGTTACTCAAAGGGTAGTCTAGACTCCCCTCAAGGCTTTTGATGGTAGTCATGAGAGTGGGGTCCTCCTTTGCTCTGGGATGTTTGGCTGGAGTCTAGCGATTACTGTCTAAGTCCTCCTTCGTGACTGAAAGCCTCTTCCTTGGGCCAGTGGCTAGAATAAGATGACTTGTTTTTTTTTAGGACTTCACCCTCCCTTTTGGACTGTCAGAATTCACTAGGTTTCTGGTGTTTTCAGTTTGGGGCCTGGGACAAATAAGGCAAAAAAGAAAGTGCAGAGAACTCTCCATTTTGAGGCCTTCTGCTGGTCCACCATTCTTCTCCACATTAATGAATGTTTTTACATTTATTTGTTTCTTTCTTTGTTTGTTGAGAGAGAGGGGGAGAGAAAGAGAGAGAGTGTGTGTGTGTTGCAAGGAAGCTGCTTGTGTTCGTCCTGGCCACCCAGCTAGCTTAGCCCTGAAATAATCACACAGAAACTGTATTAATTAAATCACTGCTTGGCCCATTAGCTCTAACTTTTTATTGGCTAACTCTTACATATTAGTTTAACCCATTTTTATTAATCTGTGCATCACCATGAGGTCGTGGCCTACCAGCAAAGTCTCAGCATGTCTATCTCTGGCAGGGGGTCCACAGCGATTCTCTGACTCTGCTTTCTTCCTCCCAGTATTCCGTTTAGTTCTCCCCACCTACCTAAGTGCTGTCCTATCAAAGGTCCAAGGCAGTTTCTTTACTAATCAATGAAAGCAACACAAAGACAGAAGGACCTCCTACACCATCTTGTCTTTTGGCTCTTTCCTGCTCCCATATCCCAGCCTCCTCCTGGCTCTGACTCACTATGTATGACCGCAAGCTATGTATAACCATTCCCTTCTTTTAACAACAGCACTTTCTGGAGATTATTTCCTGTCCACACATCCATAAAACTGGATGTAGAGTTCTGAGATGAGGATTTTAATCCCTCAGCTGGGAAACCAAATGTTTTCCAAATCCTTGGGAATTACGCAAATATGTAATCCTCTCAAATCCACCCAAGGCCTTGAAAATCAGGCCTCAGGTGCCATAGTCAGAACAAAGCTGGTCACTGGGTTCTCTATAGAGATTCCTCATAGGAAATTTCTTTGAGAATCTGATACCAGAAAAATCTTTGTCTTGCCGGAGGGATTGGCTGGCTTCCTCTACCAATAGTAAGAGCTATGTAATACATCTTATTTCCCCTTTTGACCAAGCTGCCAGGAAGTACTGGTTAGAACAGATACGAAATCTTATCAGCTCTTTCAGTCTCTGGGATTGTCCTCTGCCTCGTCATGGTTATGGCTTCCACTCTGTGTCTAAGCATGTCTAAGCACGTCAGCCTTTTGAGCTCCTTAATGAAAGAAGCAAGTTAAAGTAAATCAAGTTAAAATTTGTACCTGGTCTACATTCGCATTTCCTTCTCCTGTTTCCTTAAAATGTTCAAGAGAATAATATGCAGTATTTATGCTAATTCATCTGGCTACACTTTCCAAGAACGAGGATCCAAGTTCATTAGCGAGCACAGCTATTGGAAGACAGGAGGAGTACCTGCCTCTGTCCTTCTCATGCAGACCTCCACGTCCAGGTTGTTCTGAACTGGGGTTCTCTGCTCACCTCCTTTTGTCCTTCCTTACGCACCAAGCAGGGTGCATGATCAAACCTTAGGACTAGGGGTTTAGCTCAGTTGGTGGAATGATTGCCAAACATGCATGAAACCCTAGATTTGATCACCAGGCATGATAGTCCATGCCTCTAATTGCAGCACAAGGGTCAAAAATTCAAGATCATCTTCAGCTGCATATTGAGTTCAAGGCTAGCCTGGGTTAACCATGGACCGCTATGATACCTCCAGGGCAGCAAATGTGTGGACACACAGTTCTGTTCCGAGAAGAGCGAAGTGGGAGTTTGAATTCCCACAGAGTGGGTGACACCACTTAAGTGTCCTTAGCAAGTGCATTCGCTGAGCTCCGCCCTCTGTCCTGCCCACCTGTAAAGTCTGTATTGCTGACTGCAATCCCAGAGCAAAGGAGTCAAGCAAGGTGTTGAAGGCCAAGGGCTCTGGAGCTGGACCTGGGCTCCCATCTATCTCCCACTCACCATGCTCTTACCTCAGCAGCTTCTGCTGCTTCTGCCTCAGCAGCAGCCTGCCTCTGGTTACATCAACACCTATAGCCAGGTGCCTTTCCGCCATCAGCTAGGTGGCATGTGTGCCCTTTAAGAGGGCCAGCCAGGCACAGCTCGCTCTCTTGCCTCTTGCTCCTCTCTTACCCCTCTTGCTCCTCTTCTTCCTCTTGTCTCTTCCCTGTTCTCCTCATTCTCTGTCTGCCTGCCAGCCTGCCTCTCTCATGTCCCCTCTCCTACACTATACGGCCTTTCTCTCTTTCACGCTCCCCTCTCCCCTCCCCTAATAAACCTCTTGCACTAACTCTGTTGGGCGAGTTGTGTTTGCTTAGTGGCACAACTTAGCAGGGTCCACCAAAAGGTACCCATTTTGCCTTTCTTTCTTATTTATCATTATAGTGTGGCCTTGAGAAGTTTCCCAACTTTTCTGTGCCTCGACTGTCTCACCTGTAAGACAGCTAAAGTAACATGGTCTACCACCTAGAATGGTTATGTAGGACTGAAAGACTAAATACATGGAAAGCACTTAGATTACAGAGAAAACATCCATAAATGTTCATCATCTTCTCAGTTACAGTTTTACAGTTATCGTTACTGCCAAGTGTACTCGTTGCTATGATAATACCTGACTAAAGTGACTTAAGGAAGAAATTTTTCTTTTGTCTCATGGTTTAAGAGGATACGGTCCATCATGGTGGTAAGGGATGGGTGGTAGGACCTGTTCCCGACCGCAGGAGAAACTGCCTATTCTCCTCTTTATGGATCAGGAAGCAGAGATGGGGGTGCTAGCTCAACTGGCTTTCTTCTTCTCTCCTTTTATCCAGTGTGTGTGTGTGTGTGTGTGTGTGTGTGTGTGTGTGTGTGTGTATAACCCAGTGTCTTTGTTACTGTTCTCTTGCTGTGGAGAGACCTGTGACCAAGGCATCTTATTGAAGAACACATTTAATTGGGTACTTTTGGTACTTAAAGCTTCAGAGAATTAGTCGATTATCATCATGGTAGGAAGTAGGCAGGCAAGGTGTAATGGTCTGTCCTGTCCCTTTAAGAGACAAGCCCCGTCCACTTCCCCCTCCACCAACAAGGCAGAGGCAGACAAATCTTCTCTCTCCCTTTCTCTCTCTCTCTCTCTCTCTCTCTCTCTCTCTCTCTCTCTCTCTCTCTCTCTCTCAGAGGTAGCTGCTGCCCTGGCTCCTCTCCTCTCCCCCTTCGCCCTCTCTTTCTTTCCTCATCTCCCTTCTCCTTACCTCTCCCACTTCCCTTCCCACCTCACTCTGCATGGTGTGACTGTCCATCTGTCTCTCACCTGCCACCCTCACCCTCCCTGCCTGGGACTTGCTGCTCCTCATGGCCCACTGCCCACTGCCGCCACTCAGGGGCCTGAATTTTTACTGTAACACATGGTACTAAAGAAGTTTCTGAAAACTTACATCCATTCGATCCCCATGTTGCAGGTAGAGGTGAAATAGAGAGAGAGAGAGAGATTTGTCTTGGTGTGGATTTTGGAAACCTCAAAGCCCACCCCCCAGTGACACACCTCCTCCAACAAGGCCATACCTACTCCATCAAGGCCACACCCAGTTCTGCCCAAATAGGTCTAGTAACTGAGGACCAAACTTTCAAACATGTGAGCCTAAGGGGCTATCCTTATTCAAAGGGGCTATCCTCATGTGTTTTCTTATTGTGATAGACAATAGACTTGATGATTGAAGGGAACCAGAAAACCTGAAGCTCAAGGGACATAGCCTGATGCCTGAGGGAAGGTTGGTAGCTGGAGATGGAGGACTGGGTGAATCTCAGAACAGAGACAATGTAATCAGTAAGATCATTCCAAAACATGAGGGGTGTCTTTGGTGACCGAAAAGTTTCTGCACCCCAATAAGCCTCTCTGCTGACACAGCAATCCAAATCAGACTAAATCAAACCAAATTAGAAAAAAAATCTAGGTTTAATGGGTAAAATGCTCCCTGATGATTGTCTGACCACCAGAGAGGAGACAGGGAAGAAAGACAGAAAAACCACATGTCTATTTTCAGGGGACATTTGGTGGGTTTTCTGAGATGTGGCAGGGTTTGGAGAAAGATGGAGAAGGGGACTTGAGGCAGAGCGTCTAATAGAACATTCCAGACTCTTTGGGTATACGGACGCCAGGGGCTGGGATGGAGATTCCGCCGGAACAGTGGCTCCAGCTCTGAGCAGGGCAGCCCTGACTACAAGAATATCCACTGTTGGCTGCTGAAGGCTCAACAGCTCAAGTCATTCATGTGGCTTTGGATTTATGGGACACTGAGACAAAGGTGTACTCAGGTGAGGAAAAAAATGTTCTTCAGGTTAGTCTGGATGCTGAGGGTCTTCCTGGCTGGCTGAGATGGGAGCCACAGTGACTCATTGTGATGCTTCAAGTGAGAAATATGTTTCACTGACTCGTGTCCTTAGTGGTGGCACCGTTTGGGGAGGTTATGGAACCTTTAGTAATTGAAGGTTTGGTGGAGGAAGCAGCTCACTGGGGGTGGGCTTTGAGAGTTTTGCTTTGTCTTACTTCCTGCTCTCCTGCTTCCTGTGTGTTTATGAGACAAGTCATGAGTCAGCATCCTGCTGCCACGCCATGCCTTCCCACTACTGTGGGCTCTCTCTCTCTCTCTCTCTCTCTCTCTCTCTCTCTCTCTCTCTCTCTCTCTCTCTCCATGCCTCCTGACCACTGTGGACTCTTCCCCTGGAGCCATGCCTTCCCTCTTCTGTGGACTCTGTCTCTGGAACTATAAGCTAAAGCAAACCCTTTCTTCCTCAGATTGCTTTGGTGATGGTGTTTTGTCAGAGCCACAGAGAGGAAACTATCTGATCACAGAAGATGGGGGATTCTGAATAGCAGGAGAGAGGGTGTGTTGGTTTGAATGTAATTGGCCTCCATAAACTCATAAGGAGTGGCACTTGGTAGGTGTGGCCTTGTTGAAGTAGGTGTGGGCTTGTGGAAGGAAGTGTGTCACTGTGGGGGCGGGCTTTGAGGTCTCCTGCTTAAGCTTCACTCAGTGTCCCAGACCACTTCCTGTTGTAACCAGCACCATGCCTGCATGTCACCATGCTCCTGCCATGATGACAATGGTTTGAACCTCTGAAACTGTAAGCGAGCCACTCCAATTAAATGTTTTTAAGAGTTGCCATGACCGTGGTGTCTCTCCACAGTAATAGAAACCCTAACTAAGACAGAGAGGGATGTACCAACAAGTAGATCACTCCTATTTGGAGCTCCCTGGGCAGGAAGTCCCTCATCAGCACCCTTGAAGCAAAAGTAGACTCGGGTTGATCCCGCTGTCCAGTTCTCCATCCTCTATGGAGTGGCAGCCCCTGCTCCCCCAGTGCATCTATCTCGTGGCAGGTGATTAACCCCCTGCTCACTCCTGCATCCGTCTCGTTTCTGTCACTTTAACACAACCAAGGTGAGGCATCTTCTAGCGTTTATGTCAATTTAGAGGCTGGACAAACAGGATGGTGGCTAGCTCTGGTAAGAGTACATGCGAGAGCAGAGAGGGACTGGTGTTGTGCTTTTATAATAATCTCAAAGATGAACCAGGGTCCCAAGAGAGCTACATTGATCTCTTCCAAGGTCAATCTTCCAGTGACATAGTGATCTTATACTAAGTTCCACCTCTCAAAGGCCCCACCACCTCTGCTGCATGAGGACCAAGCTTCTAGGACCAGTACCTGTAGGACTTTGCTCAAACCAGGGAACCTTTTTGCCTCTCCTAGAAACGACTAAATAATTTCTGATCTGGCCTTTCCTCCATGGGTCTACTGAATCAAAACAGAATGTGGCCTTCTAGGCAATCGAAAGCTAATTATATTGAGGTGTTTTTTCAGATGTAATTGAGTCACCATCGGGTATTAGAAAACCAGAACTGATCCACAATACACCTTTCACCCCTACCCTCTGTGCTTTCTCCAGTAGTAGAATTGGAAACAGACCGCATAGCCAAAATAAACCCTTGTGCTCCATATACAGGAAAGAGGGGCTTAGCATTCAGCTACATTTGTGCTAGGGGCTCTTACCCCATAAAATTCTGTTCTGGGATTTGTGGGGGGAAAAAAACAGGTTTTAGGTTGGCAAGAGCTTGTGGCCTGGTGTGATTACATGTGTTGGCCCATGTTTGGAGGATTTGGTTTCCTACGTAGACTACCCTATCAGGCCCTAATGACACACAGCCCACCTACCAGGTGAAGGTATTCCTTGGAGTCAGGCCACACTGCCTCCAACTGCCTTGTAGCTATTGTGACTCCTGACATGAGAGGCCCCTCTAGCCACTGAGGCCTAGATGGATGAACAGAGAGGACTCCTTCACAGAACTCTCTCTTTTGGGACCCTACAAGTAAAGGCCCCAACCAAGAGGCAGGCCTCAATAAGCTGTTCACAGATAGAGTAACATATTGCTGGTGTAAGAGTCCCTCAGAAGATAGCCTGGTGACTGACCCTGAGGCGCCATGACTGAGCCTGATGGCCCACGTGGACCCATAGGTCACCACAGCTTGATTCCTGCTTGATCGTGGCTCCCTTGGTCCTCTCTGAGTTTCCTGAAGTGGAATAGCCCTGTGCCCTCTTTAACTTCACCTATCAACTTGGCACAGCCTAGAGTCATCTGAGGGAGTCTCAGTTGAGGGACTGCCCAGATCAGATTGGCCTGTTGCCATGTCTGTGAGGAATTGTCTTCACTGATATGATATGGAAGGGCCCGGCAATTGTAAATCCCTGGGCAAGTAGGCCTGGGCCACATAAGAAAGCTAGCAGAGCAAGCCAGGAGACAGTGTCCCTGCATGGTTCCTACCTTAGGTTCCTACCCTGATTTCCCTCGATAATAGATTATGACCTGGAAGTGTAATATTAGATAAATCCTTTCCTTTCCAAGGTTATAGTGTTTGCTTTCAGCTAGAGTGTTTTATCACAGCAACAGAAACCAAGCGACAACACCTTGTATCCCCTAGAAAATGTTTGTCTCTTTCCCAAGGCAAGCTGGAGGTCTGGTTAAGTCCCTACCTGGCTGGGCTTGTTCTGGGCTACACCAAAGGACTGATGAGGAATGGTCAGGGGGAAGGATTCCTAAACCTCTTAGGTTAGCAGATCCATAAGAATTAGGAGCCGAGGGATCAGTCATCTCCTCTCCCTCATGGTGAAAATAACTTTCATTTGTTTTCTGTCTGCCCTAGTGCAAGGCCTGAAATCAGAGACTGCCAATCTGCCTCTGCCCTCAAGGGATTCCTGAAGGGCAGAGAGCACACAGGTGCACCACACAGGCGCACCACACAGGCGCACCAGCAGCTGAAGGCAGAAATGACGGATAACACAGATAACACGGGTGATGCTCACTAGGTGGGGGGCTAAGTGTGCTATGTGAATTAAATCACTTAACCTTTGCCACACCCTGTGAAGCCAGCACAACCATTACTCTCATTCTAAAGAAGAGGAAACTGAGGCAAAGAGTCTGGTAGCTTTACCAAGGTCACCAGATAGTACTTGGGGGAGCAAGGGTTCTTCAGTAGGAAGCCCGGCCCAGAATCCATCCTGTCATCTCCAAACCACATGCCTCATGTGTGTTCCCAAAGGGAGGAAAGGCCTGGAGAGGTGGCTATCCTATTCTGGACATTTCACAAACATGGGTTTGCATAATTAGGATTCTTTGGATCCTCATGCATGTTGTAGCATGCATCAATACGCCATTCCCTTTCAAGCCCTGGTTTAGTTTCTGACGTAATAAATGTTGTACACTGGGAGTCTTAAACAACAGAAATTTGTTTTCTTGCAGTCGGAAGCTGGGAGTTCAAACTCAAAATGGCAATATTGCTGGGGTGGGGGATGACCCATGTCTTTAATCTCAGAACTTGGAAGGCAAAGGTAGGTGGGTCACTGTGAGATCCAGGCTAGCCAGGGCTGTCTGATGAGACCCGTCTTTAAAAGAGGATGTGTAGGCCGGGCGGTGGTGGCGCACGCCTTTAATCCCAGCACTCAGGAGGCAGAGGCAGGCGGATCTCTGTGAGTTCAAGGCCAGCCTGGTCTACAAGAGCTAGTTCCAGGACAGGCTCCAAAAGCTACAGAGAAACCCTGTTTCAAAGGAAAAAAAAAAAGGATGTGTGTCACCATCTTCTCATTTCCTTCCTTTGTCTTCACCTGTTCTTTCCTCTGTGTGTGTTCACATCCTAGCTTCCATTTTTATAAGGACACCATTCACACCGGATTAGAGTCCACTGAATGACCTCACTTAACCCTAATGCTCTTTCTAAATAGTCACATTCTAAGACCCTGAAGGCTAGAACTTCTGCTAGTCAGCTTTCTGTCACTATAATAAAAAAAATTCCTGAGATATTCAGCTTATAAAAAGAGGAGGTTTATTTGGGTTCGTTGCTTTTGAGGTTTCAATCTATAATAAACTGGCCCTGTTGGAGACCATGGTGAGGGTGTATGCCATGGTGAGGGTGTATGCCATGGTGAGGGTGTATGCCATGGTGAGGGTGTATGCCATGGTGAGGGTGTATGCCATGGTGAGGGTGTATGCCATGGTGAGGGTGTATGCCATGGTGAGGGTGTATGCCATGGTGAGGGTGTATGCCATGGTGGCAGCACCTGCCAGGTCAGAAGTTACTTCCGATAACTCCAGTTCCCGGGGATCTGACCCCCTCTCTGTCCCCTGGAGACACTGCCCTCATGTGCATACACCTTATACAAACACATCCCCCTGTATGCACATAATTTGTTTTTCAATAATTTCTAATAAATCTAAAAATATTTGAATTGAATATAAATTCAAGCTGTTTAAAGTGCGTATAAATTCGAGAATTTTTTTCAAATCACTGCTTTTCATCACAATACCTTTCAAGGGGACCTAGGCTCCCACTTCACCCCCATGTGCACTCTCTTGCTCCAGGGGACCACACACGGGCGCCACCTGCCCACAATTCAGTTTCCATCCTGGTCTGCACTGATGCTCCCTGGAGCATCCTTTCCCCATCTCCACAGAAGTCATAACTGTCCTGGCTGACCTGCCACCACCGAGGGTGGGGACCCACAGAGTGTGTTATCTTGCTCGGGCAGTTTGCACTGATAGCAATAGATAGAGGGCCAGCTTGTACCTAAGGTTACCAGCTTGGGAGGATCTGGAGGAGAGGGCAGAGGAAGCCAAGGCAAGAGGCAGGGCTTCTAGTTAAGAGAAGTGCCAGCCCCACCCTCCAGATCTGACAGAGGTCTGTTGGCTCATCTGCCTCCTCTGGCAGAAAACATTACAGCAAAGCCTAGCATGTTAGCTCTCTGTGACTGGAAAACCAATACCAGATAGAAGAGATTTAAAGGGGGAAAGATTTATTTGGGCACACAGTTCTGGAGGTTTCTATACACAGTCCTGTTGCCCGCTTGGGGCAAGAGTGAGTGACGTTCACCTCAGACCAGGAACCCCAAACCCAGTCATCCCCACTTTGCTACTGCTATTGGTTTTAAGACAGTTTCTTGTGTAGCCCAGGCTGGCCTCAAGTTCACAGTGGTGCCGAGGATGATTTTGAACCCCTGACCCTCCTGCCTTCACCTCCAGAGGGCTAGGATTACCAGTGTGTGCCACCATACCCGATTTTATGCAGTGGTAGAGATTGAACCCAGGGCTTCATGCCTGCTAAGTGAGCGCTCTGCCAATTGAAAACATTCCCCAGTGGCCTAAAACCTCCCCCTTGGCACTGTTGTATCCCCGCTGATGCCAGGGCTCAGGCTCTGTGGACAGAACAGGCTTTGGAATTGGACAGCCATGTGCAAGTCCTGGCTCCCAATGTCAATAACTATGTGACCCTGGGCAGGTGAGTCCTATGTCATGAGTCTCCATCGCTTCTGCTAAGGACTCAGGTTGGGTGACATCACCTGTCCCACACAAAGTCCTGCACACAGTGTGTGCTAGCTTGTCAAGGACTGAGTGGACGTTGGCTTTCACCTTGACGTCACCATTCCTCATTCTAACCACTGGCGTTATTCTCATCTGGATGAAGAGCCAGGTCTCAGAGCCCAGTTGACCCTGTGGGCTGTTGTGACTCGGGGACGCCAGGATAACAGGAAACCTGGATGCTTTGGAAAGTGTTTCCTCCTAGAATCCTGATGGTGTTTTGAGGCCAGATGTGGCGTTCAATCCAGAAACTCCATCAGAGTCTCTATACTTTCCAGGAGCCTATGACATCTGTGTCCTTACGTTCTGGGGGACACCATCCCACAGTGGTACCTCTGACACAGAAGGTACAGATGCTTTCACGGGTCCCCTCAGCTTCTTTCTCAGCTCCACCTCTTTAAACCCATGAATATCTGGCCACAACAATAAAACAACTGAGCTCAAGTACCTGCCCCAATGAATCATTAATTTGATTTCTCCAGACAAGAAGGGGCATTGCTTGGCCGTGGAAATATTTGCTACCCAGATGAGAGTGATTTCTGGGGAGCCCATGCAGCTATTTCCTGGTATTGGGAGGTGGGAAGGATGGAAAGAGAGAGCAAGTTCAATCCAAGTAAAAGATCAAAGTTTGGAAAACCACATCTTTGTAGCGACACACATATGGTGACATAAGAAACCTCTTTGGGAGCCGGGGAGTGGTGGTGCACGCCTTTAATCCCAGAGGCAGGCGAATCTCTGTGGGTTCAAGGCCAGCCTGGTCTACAAGAGCTAGTTCCAGGACAGACTCCAAAGCTACAGAGAAATCCTGCATGGGGGGGGGGGGAGAACCTTCTTTGGGTTTGAGTCTCAAGCCCATGTCCTCATGTGCACAGACGTGCAGTCCCAGGGGACTGTTGTCCCAGCCAGTCTGGGCTAATCTGGTCTGTTTCCATTGTGTTCCATACAATCTCAAAATTTTCCTGCCCTCCCGGGCATCTTTGCAGCCATGACTGCTTCTGGCTAGACACTGATATCTTCCCATCTCCCACGTCAAGATCCTTAGCAGAATCCAGAAAACACTTTCATCTCTGATGTCCAAGTGGGGCCCAGCAAAGTCAACCCGGATACCCACAGGCACTATCTGATTCAAGCCAGCCTGGCCTGCCATGCCACACCCCACTGTGGCTAGATTCTCATGTTTTCCCCATCCCAGCCACATCACCATGTGTCCATGTGCTGAGCCCCACCTGTAGATGAAATTAAGGGGCCAGGGTTCAGCAAATTTAGTTTCTATCCAGGCTTCAGTGTCTCATTTGCATGGGCATGAACCTCATCCGGCTGTTGTCAGCATCCTGGTGACAAATGTCAATTGCTCAAATTCTTTTGTTACGTTGGTTGATTGATTGATTGACCAATCGTGTGTGTGTGTGTGTGTGTGTGTGTGTGTGTGTGTGTGTGTGTACAGGAGGGCAGTGCAATCATGAGTATCACAGAACCCATGTGGACCTCAAAGCACAGCTTGCAGAAGTTGATTCTCTTTCCACCATGTGAGAAATCAAACTCAGATCAACTCAGACTTGGTGGCAAGCACCTTTACCCTCTGAGCCATTTAGCTGGCCCAGCTGTACCTGTTCAGAGTCAGCTTCTGAAATAATTCTATCCTGCCAGCCAGGGCCTTATGTGTCATGCTTCAAAAGCTTTCTTCTCTTTTCTCTGCCTCCATGGGGAGGACACAAAGACCACTGTAAGCACACACATTTTCTCTTGCTGGCTTGTGTTTCTAAGGCAGACCTTCAAATACCCTGCAAGGTCTTTGCTTCACAATTAGGCAATAAGAACAGTAATTAACCACTTCTCTTTTTGGGCCGAACCGTCTAGAAGACCTAGTGGCGCCTAAGAAAGAGGCTTGAAGGACACTCTAGGGGCACAATTCTACTTGGGCTGTCTGCTTCTGATTTAAACAAACCATTTGTTTCCGGCAAGATGAATTGCTGAGTTCTGTCAGCGACTCAGGACCCTGAGTGCACAAGGCTAGAACTGGAGGATTCTGTTTGGATGTAGGGCAGATCTGTGTCTCCTCAGCTACTCTGCCTCTGTCCTTACATACAGTGCTCTCTGGCCCCAGATTCCAGTTACTGGCTCTCTTGATCAGAGTTTTGGAATCTTCAAGGTGGTTTATTGGCTTGCTTGTTTTCTGAGTCCTCGGGGTTACCTATAAGACCATCACTCTCAGTAAATGGACATAAAGAGTGAAAAACTGGTGCCAGCGGCTCCACCCTTAGCCTCTTGTGATTCTTGCTGTTTAGAAGACAGCAATCTCAGCCTTTACTGCTTCTAGAATTTAAAAGATGGCTCAAGGACTCCTAGTCCTTGTGGGCCTTGCTGTGTAGACCAGCTGTGGCTTTCATAATAAACTGTGTCATAAACTCTGTTTGTAAATTTTATGAGTGGAGATGATCCAGCTGACTTCATCACTTCAACTCTTTAAATCTGGATCAAGAGATCAGAGACATGGAATCAGGGGGGATTTGCAATGTGAGAGGCTGTCGAAGGGAGCATGTGGCCAGGAACTGTTAGCAGTCACCAGGAGCTAAAGGGTTTGGACCAATAACTAGAGAGGAAAGGGCCATGTGTGGCGCCATTTATCTGGGATCATGCCACCAGGGAGGCTGAAACAGGATTGTGAATTCCAAGGCAGCCTGGGCAATAGAGTGAGGCCCTGACCCAAACTAAACAAGAGTAGAACTCTGATCTATACCTATAAAGAACTAAATTCCGTTGACAGCTGTGTGGGCTTGAAAAATGATCCATGGTTCCTAAGTGGAACACGACCAACCAAAGCTCCAGCCTTGTGAGTCCCTAAGCAGGGATCTAGACTCATAACCTACAGAAACTGGGAGTTGAGTTTTAAGTTGTTGGGGCTGAAGAGATAGGTCTTAAGATCTATCTTAAGAGTGATTGCTGCTCTTACAAAGGACGCCAGTTGGCTTTCCAGCACCCACAGAGGGCAGCTCACAACTGCCTGTAACTCCAGCTCCAGAAGATCCACCGCCCTCTTCTGGCCTCCGTGGGTACCGCACTCACATGTACTTACACACAAACACAAATAAAAATAAATCTTAAACAAGTTTAAGCCTCTAAGTTAGTAGTCATTTGTTACATAGCAATAGTAATAAACAATAAATGAAGAGTGTGGGTAAGACTGTGTCCTTTCTACTGTAGCAAGTTGTCCCAGCATTCAACAGCTCAAACAGCAAGCATTGATCATTATTGTATAGTTTGAGTAAGGTATAGTTTGAGTAAGGTACATGGGCCTGGCTGTTTCTTCCTTGGGGTCTTTGCTTTGTACCCTTCACCCTCAGAGCTCACTTCTTTACTCTGCTTAGGTCTCTGCTCTAGCAGTGTATCTTCTAGTTAAAGATGTTAGTGCCCATTGCTCTGGCTCTCATCACACTGTGGGGTATGTGTGTCCTCTAGAAGATATATAAAATGTCTAATTGTGAGTGCATATGCATGTGGGAGGCACACACATACCAGGGTGTGTTTGTGAAGGTTAGAGGACAATTTTGTGGAGTAAGATCTACCCTTCCACCTCTCCATGGGTTACAAGGATCAAACTTAGTCACCAGACATGTGCAGCAAATGCCTACTGAACCACCTAACCCTTCCAGAAAGCCCACTTTTTGCAAATATAATCCATAAAGACTAGGTCTCAATGAATTGGGGGGTTCCTAACTGCTCAGTGAGTGGTGCTCACAGAGGATAAGAAAAAATGGTTACTGAGACAGTCACAAGGGGCATAACATGTGATAGCATGGGTAACAACACAAGTGATGTGTCCAGGAGCCAAGGAGTGCCTGTGCTTGCTGACAACCATGAGAAGTTAGGAGATGATGAAGCAAGGACCTTCTTCAGTGCTTGGGAGCCCCAGGGCCCTGCGGATGCTGCTATTGCAGATGACTGGCCTTCAGAGCTGTGGGCCAGGGACTTCTGCTGCTTTAAACACTAAGTTTGGAGTGTTTGTTATAGCAGCCTCACAAAGCCGATACGCACTTGCTGCTATCTTCTCTCTCTTCATGTTGACTTTGTGGCTTTGGTTTGTCATCTATAGTCCCCCATTTAAATGCAAGGGGCTTTTTTGTTTTTTAGAGAAGCTGACTTCTGATTATTTGCAGTATATTGGTATACTGCAAATCAGTGCTCAGAACAGAACTCACTGCAAATGCAGTAAGTGAGTCGATTAATATACAAGATATTAATATATAAAACCTTCCATTTAGCTACACTCTCACTCAGACTTGAGCAATGTATTTAGAATCTATTCTAAATTTATTACATAATAAATAGAATTTATTACATAAAATATCCCTTATGTAAGTCTTCTATGTACTGCACTCCTTTACAATTAGAAAAGTAAGAAACATGATAGACTTGCTATCTATCTAAATATAAATTTATTTATTTGTTTTGTTTTTTGTGGTTCTGGGGTTTGAACCCATAACCTTGAACATGCCAAATAAATGTTCTATAATTGAGCCACATCCCCAACCCTGAGTTTTTATTTTTACACTCCCACATAATAAGATTTGGAGCTTGTATGTGTACATGCACGTGTGTGTGCAAGTGGGTACATGTGTCTGTGGATGTCAGAAGATAGCCTTGGGTGATATTCCTCAGGCACCTCTGCACTTCACGTTGCTTGAGACAGAATCTCTCGTTGGTCTGGGGCTCATCAAAGTCAGTTAGACTGGCCGTTGAGTCCCCAGGGTCCACCTGCCTCCACCTCCCAAATGCTGAGACTATAAACGTGTGTGACCTTAGCCAGTTTTCTCACGCGGGCCTGGGGATCAGACCAGGCCCTCATGCTTGCAAAGCTAGAAGGGTTTTCCTGACTGAGACGTCGCCCCAATGCAAATGAGTATTTTAGGGAAAAAGCTACATTGAGCAAAAGCCTCAGACGTGACCTCTAATAAAATAATTACTTGGTTATAAATAAACTAACAGAACCATTTAGAATTTTCTGTAGCCACGCCCGCTGCTGTATTATCATAAGATGTCTGTGCTCCTAATTTCCCAGAGTGCCTGTTTTGGGAACAGTTTAGAGTTTCCTTGAAAACAAGAAGTGGCAGGCAGGGGGACCCTTAAAGTTAATTATGAATGAAGTCCTCTGGGGCTCCTTTGAGAATCTGATGAAAGCTCGGGGCTCAGACAGAAGTGCCTATTCATGCAGAATCTCACATGCAATTTCAGGGCCAGAGAGTTTCCTGTTCCCAGGTTGAGAGCTCAAGTTGGGAAGAATTTTGCAAAGCCTATGCATGTTCCCGACTGGGGCTGATCCAAGCCTCTGGGTGGATGTCTTCTTTGTGCTGGGAGTGCAGGGGGACAGAGTTCTACTCACGCTGTTAGACTGACACGATATGGTGGAGTGTGTGTGTGTGTGTCTGTCTGTGGGTCTCTGTGTCTGCGTGTGTCTGTGTGTGTCATGTACATGGCAATGCGTGTGCAGGTGCATGAGTTCATGCATCTCCATGTGGAGGTCAGAGGTTGACATCGAGTGTGTTCCTTACTCATTCCCCATCTTATTTTTTGAGGCAGGGTCTCTCACTAAACCCAGAGCTCACCAATTGATTAGCTTGAGTGACCAGAAAGTGCAGAGATCTTCCTGTATTCTACCCCCTGTCGCATCTGGCTCTTTTGCGTGAGTGTCAAAAGATCTGCGCCCAATCCTCCTTGCTACACACCAAGCACTTTGCCCACTGAGCCATCTCCTAACCTCCCCTCTTGTTCCCTTCTTTGTTTTGAGACAGGATTTGTTTATGTGGTCTGGGCTGGCCTAGAACTCGTGATTTTCCTGCTGTATTCTTCTAACTGCTGGAGATCCAGGTGTGTGCCAAAACATCTGGCTTGATTAAATCCTACTAAGGGAGGGGAACTCACTGAATTAAAAATTAGTGACTTGATGTGGTTGTTGAGAATACTCCCCTCAGAGCTACTAGGATACTTGAGGGGGGTTTTGTTTGCTTTGTTCTGGTGCTGGGCATCAAACCCTGTGTCTGGTGTGTGCTAAGTCGGTGCTCTACCTCTGAGCTACACTTCCAACCTTCAAGGTACTTGGTGGCTTTGTGTGTGTGTGTCTGTGTGTCTGTGTGTCTGTGTGTCTGTGTGTCTGTGTGTT
Organism: Myodes glareolus; assembly: GCF_982192425.1. Classification (NCBI taxonomy): domain Eukaryota; kingdom Metazoa; phylum Chordata; class Mammalia; order Rodentia; family Cricetidae; genus Myodes; species Myodes glareolus. The sequence continues at coordinate 73,169,558 of NC_142034.1, read as the reverse complement.
TAATGTGAATGCATGTACATGTGTATACACATGCACACATATTTGTGGAGGTAGAAGACAGTCTTTCAGAGTACTAAGGTGCTGTCCATGTTTTCTGAAACAGACTCTCACTGACATGGAACTCTCCAAGTAGACAGGATGGGCTGGGCCCCCAGCTCCAGAGACCCTCCTGTCTCTGTCTTCCCAGCACTGGGACTACCAAGTCAGATTCACCACATCTGAGGTGGGTTCTGCAGAACTGAACCCAGGTCCTCATGCTTGTGGGGCAAGCACTCTGCTGACTGAACTCTCTCCCCAGCCCCACCTACAGGTGCTTGGCTTTATGTAGATAGACACAATCCCTCCCTCGGATGCCAGACAGCAGAAGTCCTGGGGTTCTGCTCCATGAAGTTTTATGTATTGCTGATCAGCCTGTGGGCTGGACAGGCCAGAAATAAACACCTGAAGAAAGAGGAGAAACAGCACAGGCCTTTGAGAAGGACTCAGTCTCAACTCTCTTGTTGAGAAGCTGTGTGACCTGAGGTGCGGTGTGTAACTGGCCTGAGCCTCACGTTTGCTGTCTAGAACATGGTGACAGTAACAAACACCTCTAAGAGTGTCTGGTCTCCTTCCCACAGCTCTCGCAGAATAACGCAGGGTGGGTAAATTATTAAAAAAAAAAAGTCTCATGTTTCTGGAGACCAGGAAATCTGAGACTGTGAGACCAGCATCCAATTGAGAACCTTTGTGCTAAGTGCATGGCAGAGAGCTTTGCACACAAGACAGACAGGAAAATGAGGCCAGACTCCCCTTTGTGGCAGGAGCTCACTTATAAGCTAAGTCTCTAGCAACTGCACTGATCTTTTACACGGGTAGGACCCCCCCCCCACATCTCACATCCCTCCAAGGCCCCACCTCCCAGTGCTGTCACATTAGGGATTACATTTTCAGTGCCTGAATTTGGGGGTGCATATTCACACCGGGGTGCTGTGAAGCTTGGCACTCACCATTTTCATGAGCACTTAGTGTCCAAGTGTCCCTTGAATGGTCGCTATGGCTACCCTGCCAGTAAACATTGTCACTATTGACACCTTACCCTTCCTAATGTAAAATCATTACTTGGCTGGTTGTCAGACACACCTAAAAATACTGTAGGTAAATTATGTTTCACTTGAGACCTGATAAATCAGACATCTTTGAGTGGCTCCAAGTGTGTCAAGCATCAGCAGTTTGATGCCTTAGACCAGTGGCTCTCAACCTATGGGTTGTGGCCCCTTTGAGGGTCAAACAACCCTTTCACAGGGGTTGCCTAAGATCATTGGAAAACACAGATATTTACATTATGATTTATAACAGTAGCAAAATTACAGTTATGAAGGTTCAACAAAAATAATTGTATGGTTGGGGTTCCCACAGCATGAGGAATTGTATTAAAGGGTTGCAGCATTAGGAAGGTTGAGAGCCACTGGCTTAGGCCTTCCACACACCCTTGTCTACCTGTTATTAGCACCTGGCGCCTGGCATAGGGACTGTGGTTGAGGTACTGAAGATCATATGAACCGGCTGTGTTCCTCTAGCTCTTCCCACACAGCCTCCCTCTCTCTCTTCAGCCCCTCTGTGCAGTCTCCAGTGTTCCCAGCAAAAGCCACTGTGTCCTGTGGGAGTCTAAATACTTCCAGGTAGGTAGCTTACAATGGCTAGTCTTGGTTGTCAAATTGATACCTCTGGAATTGACTAAAATCGAAGTGGCTGGGTACACCTGTGAGAGATTTTTCCTTAATTAAGTCATTTGAAGGGGGGGTGGCCCACTTTTAATCCAAATCTTTTGAGGTGGGAAGATCCACCTTTAATCTGGGCCGCACCCTCTGGTGGCAGCTTGTGTAAAGGAAATGGAAGAAGGAAGCTTTCAGCTGGCTCCCGCTGGCAAGACCATTCTGTCACTGGCATTAGAGCCTACTCCTTTGGGATTCTGACCATACTGAAGATAAACTGGAACATCCAGCCTTGTGGACTGAACAACCACTGGGTTCTTGAACTTTCTGCTGCTAAACAGCCATTGTTGGACTAGCTGGAGGCTACTCTAATAAATCCCTTTCTATATCTGTGTGTAGATTCACTCTATCTGTTCTGTTCTGCAGAAGTTTGCATGAAAATAGTCACAAGAGACTCAGGGAGTGGCATTTTTGGAGGTGTGGCTTTGCTGGAGGAAGTGTGTCACAGGGGGTGGGCTCTCTTCAGCTGTCTCTCCAGTGCCATGTCTGCCATGCTTCCTGCCTTGACGACAATGGACTAAATGTCTGAACTGTAAGCCAAAGAGTTGCTGTGGTCATGGTGTGTCTCCACAGCAACAAAAACCCTGACTAAGACAGACACATTCCTCTAGAAAATCCTGACTAATACACAGCTGTTAAAATACTAGGAGGCAGCCGGGCGGTGGTGGCGCATGCCTTTAATCCCAGCACTTGGGAGGCAGAGGCAGGCGGATTGCTGTGAATTCAAGGCCAGCCTGATCTACAAGAGCTAGTTCCAGGACAGGCTCCAAAGCCACAGAGAAACCCTGTCTCGAAAAACCAAAAGAAAAAAAAAAGAAAGAAAAAGAGAAAATACTAGGAGGCTTCTGGGTTTTTGCCTTAGTGGGGTTCAGGTAGCATCGCATGCCCTGGCGGCCCTGGTTCCCATCTACCTTCAGCCTCACACCTCTGTGTTACGGTCTACACTCTGGCCTTTTGCCAGCTTAGATTCGGGCCTCCTTGTCTTCCCACTGCCATCCTCAGCTCAGCACTGTCAGCGCCATGCCTTTCGCAGCACAGGCAGGCTTTCTATTGAGTAGGGAGTGGGACATCTCGGGCTGAGGATGCTGTCTGGCTCAATACATTTTGGACAATTGTAGGCTAACTTCTAATTCTTTGTTTCTCTTTTTGATAAACCAAGTAGGCTAAGTTGGCCTCAAACGCGTTGTGTAGCCCAGGATGACCTCGAGCTACTGCTCTCTTAAATGCTGGGCTCATAAGCATATGCCCCCGCATCTGGTCTGTGTGCTGCTGGGGATGGAATCCAGGGCTTTGTGTAAACCAGGCAAGCATTCTACAGACTGGGCTATGTCCTCAGCCACTGCCCACCTTTACCTTTTAAGTTCTAGGCTATCTTTCGAATGAGAGCAACGGCTGTCACGGCAGCTGGGTTTGCCAAGCTCTGTATTCGCACAGCCCAGACCTGCTTAGCTGGCGGCACCATGCGTGCCCACAGGTAACTATGTCTTGGCTGAAGGTGAGCATGGGGACAGAAAAGTCAAAGCCAAGAGCTCAGGGTAGCCACCTTGGGAGGTGGGCACAAGCCTTGGCCGGTCAGCTCAAAGCAAGCCGCAGTACGGAGGAGGGGCTTCGAAGAACGGCTGAACCAGATGTTGTGGACCAGGACTTTCCATTCATTATGAGTTGAGCCACACAGCTGCTCCCTGTTTGCCAGGCAGATGTAGCACGGCCCGGCTATGGAAAGGATGAGGTACTTGGAACTGCAAGATACTGGTCGGCTGGAGCAACCACTTGCACTCTTCTATAAATTGGGTGGAAGCATTTAAAAGCGAGCAAGCCCTATTATAATGGTTAGAACGAGACCCTGCCGTGTTACTGTAGGGCCAAGTGTAGGTCCGTGGTCCTACCGCAGTCAGAGGCTGTGCTAATGTCCGCGCTCTGTGTTACCACCTAAGGCCACGCAGATGTCTGTGGTCTGTGCCGCCGCCTGGAGCCATGTTGATATCTGTGGATCAGTCTGCCATCCATGACCATATTGGCGTCCGTGGCCCAAGTGGCCCTGGAGGCCATGCTGATGGTCTGTGCTACTGCTGCTAAGGCCTATGATGGTGTCCCAGGCCCGTGCTGCAGCAGAGATCCATGTTGATGGTCCAGAGACCACCCTGAGGTCCATGGCGTGTACTGATGCTGGAAACCATGTGGATGCCCACGATCCATGCTCCCGTTGACTGTAAAAGGCAAGGAGACTGTTTTTGTCATACTATCAATGACTGCAGACTCACAGTTGAGAAAGAGGGACATAGGCGACTCGTGTGATAACCCATACCCCCACCCCACTGACCCTCCCAAAAGCGTAGCAGCCTAGACAGAAAGCCATCGAAGAGAACTCTTAGAATTATGATAAGGATACTGAAGTGTAGCGCTCCACTGATGGCTTCTGGTGGGGGTGCAGGTGGGGATGGACTCAATTTTCTTTAAGGGGTTGGCCACTGGGGCTTTGACCATGTTCCAGTGAATATATAGGCAATGCAGATTGGTCGGGATTTGTTTGTTTGTTTGCTTTGTCTTCTTCTTCCTTCTCCTCCTTTTGGTATGGGGAAGGTCACAAGGGTTGGGGGCCGACCTGGGAGGACTAGGAAGTGAGTGTGAGTTAGGTGAATGATGAGAAACTCCAAACTAATCAATAAAAAATATTATGTTGGAAAAAATAAGTAAGTTATATGTATATACTTCTGGAAAAAAATTATGTAACTGTGACGAATGTTCCCCTCGGGCCTCTGTGTGATGGGACATTTGGATGGATCACTGAGGATGTGGTCTCAGCCCATGTCCACAGGGCCCCTGGGATCCTCAGTGAAGATCTCCCATCTTCTCTCAATGACTGGCTCTGGTTTTGCCAGCTACAAGAAGCTCACCAGAAGGTGACTGGCTGAGTGTCCCTATTGTTAGAACAGGGACCTCTTAGAGGACAGACTCTTCTGAGCTCTGGCTGTACTGCTGATCTCCAAGGCTGGTGCTCGGGTGGGAGCCTTGCACTCAGGTTGCATAGAGTGTGTTTGGGCCTCTGTTTGCAGTACCAATGCTATGTTTTCTCCTTTCTGCTTCAGCCCACACCTGTTTCTGGGACTGACACTTACACAACTTGGATTTTTGTCTTCAGCACATGCTTTCTTGTGGTCTTTTTTAAATAATACAGTGAGGTTTATAAAAATAATACAGTTGATTCTTCATATCTGTGTGGTCCAAATCTGTGGAATTGGCCAACCGCAGGTTGAAAATATTTGGCGGGGAAAGATTGCATCTGTGCAAAACATATACAGACCCTGCTGCTGCCATTATTCCCTAAACAATACAGTGTAACAACTGTCTACTTAGCCTTGACCTTGTATTATAAGCCATGAGATGATTTAAAGTATACAAGAGGATTGTGTAGGCTACATTTAATACTGTACCATTTACATAAGGGACTTGCGCATCCTCCAATTTTGGCATCCAAGAAGGTCTTAGATTCTATTTCCACAGACAGGAGACACGGTTGTTTCTAAGAGTGAAGCAGTGAACACTACCCAGATAGACCAGAAGGAGATGGATGGAGGGACCGATTCCTTGGACAGTGTCACAGTGGTCATAAGGTCCTTTCTAATGATGTTGTAAGTAGGAGAACTGAGCTTTGGCTCAGTGATACATGCATGAAACCTAGGTTCGATCCCCATCACTACTACCCCAATCAAAAATGAAGCCATCACCTGGAGTTTACATAGACAATGCTTTATATAGTCTGGGGAGATGTCTCAGTGAGTAAAGTGCTTGCCATGCCAAGTGTAAGGACCAGAGTTTAGATCCCCAGTATTCACATAAATGCCAGGTAGGCACGGCAACCTGCCTGCATCCCAGCTCTTTGTAGGCATGGCAACCTGCCTGCATCCCAGCTCTTCGTAGGCACAGCAACCTGCCTGCATCCCAACTCTTCATAGGCATGGCAACCTGTCTGCATCAGAGTTCTATGTAGTTATGGCAACCTCCCTACATCCCAGTTCTATGTAGTCATGGCAACCTCCCTACATGCTAGCTCTATCTAGTCATGGCAATCTGCCCGCATCCCAGCTCTGGTGTGGCAAAGACAAGAGATCTCTGGAACAAGCTGGCTACCTGGACTAGCCAAATCGATGCACTTTGGGTCCAGTGAGAGACCTGGCCTCAATATATAAGGTGGGAAGTGACTGAGGAAGACAGCCAATTTCAACCTCTAGCCTCTACACACACATGCCACATGGGTATGTGTACCCACACAATGCTCTTACATGAACACCATACACACAAGCACGTGGGAAAAATAAAGAAGGGTTTTATCCATCCATAGACATGTGCCTGAAAGAATTGAAAGCAGAAACTCGAACAGACTTTTGTACTTGTGTATCCATTGCATGTTAAGCCCGATAGCCTGCAGATGGGACCAGCAAAGTGTCTGTCAGTAGATGAGGTAAGCGAAGTGTGGCCTATGCATTCCAACAGGATCGTATGCAGCCTTCGAAAGGAAAGCCTCAGGATGGTGTGAGCCTGTGGTCCCTAGCCACCCAGGAGATCAGTTGAGCTCAGGGGTTAGAGATCAGCAGGGGACAATAGAGCCAGTCCCTCTCTCAAAGGAACAAAATGAATGTTCTGACACATACCACAGTGTGGATGAGCCTTGAGGACATCGTGCTAAGTAAAAGAAACCAGTTACTCAAGGACACAAGCTGGTCCCCAGGAGGCAACATACTTAAAATAGATAAGGAAAAGAAAGAGAAGAGGCTGAAAAAAGAGAGGAGGCTGCCAGTGTCTGGAGGTTGGTAGCTTTGGACTTTTAAAAGACTGATTTTAGTTTTAAATTTTATGTATGTGTGGGTGACTGGTATGTGGGTTTGTGCACTTGAGTGCTGGTGCCCTCAACGGCCAGAAGAGGACACCAGATCCCCAGAAGCTGGAGTTACCCAACACAGTAGCTGCCCAGTGTGGATGCTGGGGATTAAACTATGGACCTGACCCCTACAAGAACAAGAAGTACTCTTAAGCCTTCTGAAATGTCACGTATTAAATAGGCCTACTCTTCCCATCCCCGGGATACACCAGGAGAAACCAAGGGCTCCACAACTCACCCACTCATGCTCAGTCTTTCCACCTGCATCTCCTGGGGAGCAGACAGGATGGTGCAGACTCTGTGTGGCCACCTCAGATGCACCCCAAACTCAGCAACTCCTAGATCGAGCTCAGAAGGACAAGCGCTGGGAGGTGCGGGTGTGAGGTGGGGGAGGTGTGGTCCCCTCTGGAGGGGCCTTGGGAGAGGAAAGAGGTCACCCGAAGCCCCTAGGAAACAGAGGCTGTGGTGTGATTAGGCTCTCCTGGTCACTACTCTGTGGCAGTTCCTGTCACACCCACTCAGCACCGTCCACCTCGTCCTGGGCACTGACCACACCACAGAGCTGCAGGAGCTGCAAGTGGAATCGACCCCTTTTCAATTCTTTCTCAGCAGCGCCGAGAGGGCCTGGGGGACACTTGCTGATTTCCCTGTCCCTGACACACAGAGCTGGCCTCCCATGCCAGCCCTCCAGCATAGTACCATATCTGGTTGTAATTCAATAACTTCCCTCCCTTGTATTTATTTTTGGAGTCTCTTTCTATTTTGGGCAGGGAGAACTGGTTTTCTGTATCCCAAAGTGTATAACATTTACTTTTTAAAATAACTTTTAAGTAAAAAAACATGGGTCAATTTGAAGAAATATTAAGTCAACAGTAAGAGATCTGGGGCCCTGGCGGGAATCAGGAAGTGTGTGGGAGGGTGCAGTTTTGGCACTCACAAGTGGACCTTGGAGAGGCCTGCAGGATTATGAGACGTCCTTCACAGCTGAGCACAAGTGTGACCTCCTCCTGCCGTTCTCTCTGACAACCCCTCCTCAACAATGACATCACCACTGGGGCCCCAGCCTCCAGCCAAGAGCTGGCAAGTTTTGCCCCTTAGTGTCTGCTGGGGTAGAGAGAGTCTCCCCACAGGCAGCGGCAGCATGTGTGTGCGTGTCTAGCTCCCCACGCAGTCAGAGGGTTTCTGCTTGTGAGCAGTGGGCCAGCTCCCCCAGGAGGGAAGTGATACAGAAAATGGGACCCGGTTCACCAGGAGCACAGACCTTGTGTCTCCACCCACCTCTGTATGAGTTACTAGGTCTTGGTGTGCCCTGCAGCGTGTGTGTGTGGGGGGAAGGGATACATATAAAGATACATATAGATGTATACATATAGATGCATACATAGATAGACAATGGATAGATGATAGATAGATAGATGATAGATAGATAGATAGATAGATAGATAGATAGATAGATAGATAGATGATAGACAGACAGATAATAGATAATAGGTGATATGTGTAGATAGATGATTGATAGAAGGTAGCTAGCTGGATGATACATAAGGAAGTAGATAAACCGATGATAGATGAGATAGATAGTATGTGATTGATAGATGATATATAGACAGATGATAGACGGAAGATAGATGCGCGCATGGGTGGGTGGATGGATGGGCTGGAAGTGATGATGATCCCTCTAGGAGCAGCTGTCTGCTTAGCCCGGGGAGAGCTTACATCCTGACCCCTGCATCTGGCAAGGACAGCGCTACCCTGTCCCACAGAGAGCACTAAGCTCAGGGTGCCCAGACGTCCCCCAGAGCTGAGGGGTGATCGGTTAGTTCACCTCTCCTGTGACAGTTAGAGAGAGAGATTCGAGTCAGTCTTAGAAAAAGAACCCCAGGACTGACAGGGTGGCTCAGCTGGCAAAGGTGCTCCTCGCCAGGCCAGAAGACCTGAATTCTAAACCTAGGAGCTACAGGGTGGAGGAGGAACTGGCCCTCCACATGTGCACCATGGCTTGTGAGCAGTATAGTCCCCAACACACACAGAAAGAGAGAGGGGGAGGGAGGGAAAGAGAGGGAGAAAGAGAGAGGGGGAGGGAGAGAGAGAGAGAGAGGGAGGGAGGGAGGGAGGGAGGGAGGGAGGGAGGGAGGGAGGGAGAGAGAGGGGGAGGGAGAGAGAGAGAGAGAGGGAGGGAGGGAGGGAGGGAGGGAGGGAGGGAGGGAGGGAGGGAGGGAGAAAAAGAATAAAACCAGTGGTGATGTCATGGCAAGGTGAAAAACAAGGCAAATTGCATCGGGCAGCTGGAAAATGGTTCTGAGCATTGCAGATACACCTGTTCCTCTCATCCTGCCCACCTACTGCAGCCCACAGATGGTGAGAGTGTCTATCAAGAATTCCCTTACTGGAAACTTGGGTCTCCAGGTGGCAGTATTGAAAACTGAACCCCCAGGGGCCAGATAGACTCTGGGAGTTTATGCCTTTGGAAGGGATTAAAGTAGTTCTCATGGGACCCTGAGTTAGGTCTCTCAAGCAAGGTGCTCCCCCTGGGTAATCACACCCACCCTGAAGTCCTCCCCAAAGTCAAAGTAGCATTTGAATGAAAATAAGAAATGAAAAAGGAAGGACATGATTGCCCCTAAGTATGGTGGAAGAAAAGGTTCGTTGTAGATAAAAGGAAGAGCATAGGCAGAGGCAGGGACATCTGGGCGAGTCCAGAGTGGACGTAACCAGGCTGAGGAGGGGACATGGGATTGGGGGGAGGAATTGCTGACCGAGATGGGCAGCCTGGGTCAAGAGACTGACCAGGAGACTGGCATAGTCAAAGTGTTTGGATTGTACAGGGAAGGGCAGCTGGGGGAAGGACAGCCCAGCCCCAGGGTTGCAGAAGTTTAAGGTAGAGGGTGGGGTGTGCCAGCCAGGAGGACCCTGTAACAGGTAAGGACTGAGGGAGGCAGGGAGAACCTGGCAGCCAAAGTCTGCCTTGCCATTTGTTCCCGGTTTGGCATCATCATGCTTTGGACTTAAGAACTGAAAAACCTTTTTTTCTTTATAAAATACCCAGGTATTTTATTATAGCAATGGAAAATAAACCAACACACAACCCTCTGAGTCCTACTGGTGTTCCCATCTTAAAGAAGTAGAAACGGAGGCTAAGTAGATGGAGATTGGAGAGGCGTTTGGAAAGCCACGGTGACCCTTGGTGGCTGCTGGCACAGTGATTCACAGCTGGTGTGGCAAGTCAGCGTCATTTAAATGGGATTTGGGAATGAGCAACACAGCAGGATCAGGATGGGAAAGACAAAAGGAGGAGGATGGGGCATGGAGTGATATGGATAAGATGTCTTCTGTGAGGGTCCCAGGCTGATAACCACCTTCACCAAGGTCTTTCTGTGCTTTGTCAACTGAGGTGTGCATTGCAGATGCTCCCTCTCCCTACGGGTCACTAGCTGATGGCTTCCCATCGTGAATCATCTTGCTTCCGGCTCACAAATCCCTCATGTTACTCTCTGCCTTCCAACTCGATAATCTACTTATTTATTACATGTAGACTTGTCATTTCAGCCCTAAAGCACCCCCGAAACCCAAAGAGAATGTGATTGCCATTTGGACAGAGCTCCAAAAGGCTCAGAACATTCTAGAGCACTTTCTAAGGGACCAGAAATGACACCAAGCCTAGAGAGGGCCTCTTCATCCTGCACACCCTGAAGGTGGTCTTGGTCTTGCCTTGCCCTGGGGCAGAGGTTTTCCCACCCCTCCCTGCCCCCAGGAGAGCCCTGCAGCTTGCCAAGGGCCTGTGTCAGGGGTTATCTGCTACCCTGTAAAGAATGCTTTTAAACCACGCCTGGGTTCCTAACCTCCTGACAGAGAAAACAGATGCACCACTTAACTCCTTCTTGTCTCCGGAGGAGACCAGGGAGGCGGGTCAAGCTAAAGAGCATCTCAATCTGGCAGCCAAAGGGTTAATGCCAGCCTGGGGTTCCCAGACTCCAGATTCTGTAAATCTCTGAGTTCACACAGCCTCTCTAGGAAGTCAGCACCCACCAGGATCCTGATTAACAACCAGGATGGAGGTGACATCAATACACACTCTGTACAAGGCCATGAGGTGGGGCACCCTTTGCTTTTGCCACTCTGGGGTCAGAAACACTTAATGAGACTCGTGTTGCCCTTACAGCTGGACCTTAGTGTTGCCCTTAAGTCTATTGATATCTTCAGATCCCCACTCAATGCCAGCCAGCACGCACGCACACAGCCCCATTCCGCATTGCCATTAAATAGTGTGAGCTTTGGGTAGAAGATGGAAGTTGTCAAAGACTCCAGTACTGGTATTCCTGTGTGACCTTGGACAAATCACAGAACCTCTCTGAGTTCCACAGCCTCCTCTGCAGAACCCTGTAGCCGGGATGGTTAGGGGGCCAAGGTCATACAGAGGATCTGAGGGGTCAATCATAGCCTCTAGACCACTCTCCTTGGCTTATGCTATTATAAAGCAGTTGGATTAGCAACGGTTTTAAAACTTAGGCAGTGTCCCTGTGGCTGTCAGGGCTGGAGAGATAGCTCAGTCAGTACAGTGCTGGCCCTGAGCTTGATCCCCGGAACCCACATTTTTAAAAGCTGGCTGTGATGATGGGCGCTTATTATCCCAACGCTGGGGAGGTGGGGACAAGTGGATTCTTTGAGGGGTGAGATGATGCCAGACAACCAAGGCTGACCTCTGGCTTCCACATGTGTGAGCACACATGGACAACTACACACCCCTTAAACACACATAGGTATATAACACACACCAAGGGGGAAAAAGCCCAGCCATCCGTGGTTTTTTTAAGGTTGAAGTAGGATGTTCTAGAAGCCCAGAGCCAGGATCCTACCGTTTCTACAGCCACAGTCGTCATGGGTACCCTAAAAACAGTGCTTTAAGAATAGTGGTGTGTTAGTAATCACGTATGATACGTCAGGAAGACGTTATCTGCCGTGTCTCCAGAGCACATGATGGAAGCTTCCGGAGGATTCTCACCAGATGAGCAGACGTAGAACACGGTGTTCCTGTGCAATGGTGCATCCACGCTGTGTCATATGACTGAGGCCTGAGTAAGGAAGGAAACTCCCACACCTGCCACAAGGAGGAACCTGAGGAAGAAAGGCGCGGGAAGGCAAATGTTGCGTGACTCGGCTTACAGGTGGCAAACGGGGAGAGACAGAAGAGAGTGCACTGGCAGTCAGTGGCAGGGAGGTGGGGGTAGGGAATTTGTGTTAGATGGAGACAATTTAGCCTGTGGAAGGATGAGAAGGTTCTAGAGATGATGGTAGTAAAGGCAGCACAATTATGTAAATGCTGATATGCTCACTTTAAATGGTAAAGATGGGGTAGACAGGATGGCTCAGTGGTAAAGGTGCTTGCCGCACAAGCCTGACAACCCAAGTTCAGTTCCTCTGACCCTCTAAAGGTGGGTAGAGAAAACCGACCCCAGCTGGCCTCTTACCTCCACGGTCACCATGCACACAAGTGTATGCACTCCAATAACATTTGATTTATTTTTGAGTGAAGCTGGTGAAAGGGCGTGTTGAGCAAGGACTGCAGTCCTCCCAGGTATTGAGGTAGGAGAACAAGTTTGAAGCCAGTTGGGACTTACATAGTGAACTTAAGGCTAGCCCGGGAGAATGAAACACTGTCTCAAAAAGGGGGTGGGGAGGTGGGGACAAACCAAAAGAAACAGTAATGAGAACCAGATCCTACATTTATGTTAGTGAAGTTCTGAAAGCGGCCGATATGTGGTCCTGGCTGCTAGTGTGCACATATAGACTGGCGTAGGGGAGCCCCAAGTTCTCCTCCTCGGCCCTCGCCCTAGCGACACCAGTCTTTAGGAAGCCTGCAACAGAAGCCAGTCCTTCACCTGGGGTCTCAGGCACCCCCAAGCCGCTGTGGAAGGGGGAAGGGGGAGGAGCTCCAGGAATTTATGCTCTGCGGGCCTAGCGGGCCAAAGGGCCCGTACCTGCACAGTGTCTGTGCTGCTGGGGAAAGGGCCAGATGTTTGAGCTCTTGCTTGTTTATAAACGAGATGTCTGCTCCATCCAGAGCCCCCTGTGTTTACACTGTGGCTGGGGTGGGGGGCTTAGACAGTGGGGGCAGCACACATGTAGATGTGGTTCCCTGACACTCGATCACTTGCCTCTTGTCTTTGTGACCTTCTGTGAGACAATTCATTTCTACCTCAGGTCCCTCACTCTAAACCAGAGGCAGTAACGCTAGCCACCGCCTGGGGGCATAGGTCAATGAGTGTTTACAGACCACTCAGGATCGGGCCTGGTATACAGTAGGGTACATTACTCTTGCTCCGGCTTCCTGTCTTTCCTTTGTTCCCCTTCTAGCTCCCTGCACCCACTCCACACCCCCATCCACCCACCCTCATAGTCAGACTAGCTATAGCACTCACTCTAGTCCCCATTCACTTAACCTCATAGCTGGAACAAAAGAAAACACATTTGCATATTCCTGGTGTTAAGCAGAGTTTTCACAGGCGCTTGAGATGCAGGGGTGTCCTTGGATGCTCCTGCAATAGCAGAAAGCAGCCTCTACGTTACCTCGGTGGTCTTTGGCCCAGAGTAAAATCCTCTCCTAACTCAAATATGTTTGGCTTTTGAAATAACTGGAACCTCCAGGCCAAAAATAGAAAAATCCTGTCGGTGCTACAGAACTTCAGTTACACTTAATATATGGATGTATGTATATTTCCTTTTATTTAGCTGTGCAGCGAGGCGTGAAACTGCACCTAACCATCCACTTACTTGGTCCTTTGAGCAGCAGCCTGCACAGCACTGGGGCGAGGTGCGCGGTGCCAGCCTGCAGCTGGTTCTGCTTTGGTTATTATTGCAAATACACGGGGAAGGCTGCCTTCCGGTTTCTCTCCTCCCTGGTCTGCAGCTGTCTGCTCCTCATCTGTGCTCACTAATTTTCACACCAATTTCCACTCTGGCTCCAGTTCTGACGAGGGAGCCACGGGGCCATTTTTGCCAAGGGAGCACTCTGGGTGATTTGACTTGGGCGGTGTTCTTTCTGTACAGCCTCTAACTGTTCAAAAGGATCCGGTTCATGATCTGTACTGAAATTTGTTAAATCCTGGAAGGTTTTGATTTTTTTCCCCCTTCTGTGTCTGCTGTGTCTTGTTTTTGTTGTTTCAGTAATGCGGAATCCAAATTGAGTTAAAGAAGTTTTCCGACTCCGTCTTTGGCCGGGTTTTGCATTTTCATCGGCTGTTACGGATGGGGAATATTAAATAGCACAACAATAGTAATTTGGGGATTTCAGAGCTCAATGGGGGTGATTTATAGAAACCTGAAGCTCTTAGCATAATATTTTGTTAAATCCATTTCCTCTTATTGTGCCTGATTTAATACAGGCCCTTCTCTTCGGCCCTCCGTTCCTTTGAATGACTGAAAAAAAGTTAAATGTGTGCAGGTTTGTCCCGCCTCCAGTACAGAGATAAAAGGGGCCAATATGAAAATGTCTTATATGTTAGAGCAATGACAGGAGAATGTTGAGTTTTCATTGCTGACCAGAGTCACCAACTCAGCTGGTTCTGTTTAAAAAGCCGGGTTGGAGGTTGGGTCTGATTGCTGGAGGGAAGCGGGGGAGGGGAATGACTGACTTACTACTCACAGACTCGGTGTCATGTGTAAAATGGTGGTCATAAAATGAGGGAACAGAGTGGAAATGTCTGCCATGCCTGGCACCCAGCGAGTGTCGAGTATGTGGTTGATTTCATCGTGATCCCCACCGCCCTTCCCTCCTGAGTAGTTCACAAGTTCCCACTATATGCTGGGAGCCCATCTAGTCTAGGATTTGGCTCCTTCCAAACTAACTTCAGGGGCTGGGGTGTAGTTCAGTGGCTAGAGTGTTTGCCTAACATGCACAAAGCTCTGGGTTACATCCCCAACATGCTACATGACTGGGTGTGGTGGTGGGAGCCTGGATCCCAACAGTTAGGAGGATCAGGAGTTCACTGTCATCCTCCAATAGGTAGGGAGTTTGGGCTACACAAGACCCTGTCAGAAAGAAGGAAGGAGGGGAGGATAATTTTTGCACTGTTTGCCGGCTGAGCTGGGATCTTCAGACAGATCCTTTAGCTACCAGGATCATCCACCCCTCCCTTGATGGCCACCTTCTGTTCTTTCTTGAACTTGCTTGAAATTCACTGTGTATCCTTTCAAATTTGCACCCCTGTTATTTTGAATGTGAGAAAGAAAAAAAATCCCAGCTGGAATCCTTGGTGCCAAGAGAGCAGAGACTTCATGTCCGCCAGGGGTGCTCCACACCCCGGACCTCTTGTCGTCACCATCCGGGTTCCCTGAGAGGTTAATTCAGTTATGGTCCTTGGTTGTGGAGTAGGGAGAGGCTGGGGGGAAGCTAAGTCCAAGGTTGCAGGGTAGAAGGAACTTCTGTATGCAGCACACTTTTGCCAGAGACCTGTGTGTTGTCTACCCTGGCTCCTCCAAAGTAGAGAAATCCCACCCACCCACCCACCCCCAACACACACACACACACACACACACACACACACACACACACACCAAAATACTCTCAGAGCATCCTCACACTGTTCAGGCTACTACAATTGGTTTGGTGGCCTTGGAGAGCAGAGTCCGCCACCAGGACACCAGCTAGCCTGTCCTTGCATGGAAGGACTGAACCCAGGAAAGGCAGCAGGCACCTGGGAGTCCCTTATCCAGCCTGCCCTTTGCCTCTGCTGCCTCTGATGATGGAGACAGACAGCACAGAGGAGCAGGAGGAGCAGACAGCCCAGGCCATAGTCATAGGTCGGGTGAAGTAAGCCACTCGACATGGGGCAAAGCAGCATGGGAACCCGGCTCTGGGTCTCAGCCAGTTCCTGTCTCTATGTAGTCTTTCAAGGCCCCAGCCCTACTGCCAAAACCGTAAAGTGGCTTGTTTTGTTCGCCAGCACATGTTGGAGAGCCACTCTCTGAAAGGTGAGACTGGCAGATTCCCATGGGAATTTTCTTATTTACTGCCTAAACCTAGGAAAAACAAAAACAACCGCGATGTTGGCATGAACTGAAACACTCCACCTACAGCCCCCCAGAATGAGAGTGTGGTGAGACAGCAGAGGGGTCAAAGGTGATCCACTGAGTCCATCCAGCAGGGAGACCTGGAAGTCTGGACAGAACCCCTCAGGGCGGCAATGATAATCTTTCTTCCCATATGTGCTCGTGGGACCTGATTGGTATGACCTTTTGGCAAACATGAAGGGCGAAGGGCGATGTCCAAGCCCAGGTGTAACTCTGTTCCAGGATTACAGTGAGAAGGGAGGGCATGGATTCCAGGGGTTCTGGGTTTTTGTTGTGTTTGTTTGTTTATTTGTTTGGAAACAAAAGATGCTAGGTAGGAAGGGGTAGGAATTTGTCAGAACAGATGGCAAACTGTTCTGGGAGCCTATGGTTGCTTGTCACTGAAATTCCCCCTTTGGTTCATGTGCTTTGGACATTTGGGTCAAAGCTGGTGCTGCTGTTTCCGAAGGTTCTGAACCTTTAGGAGGTGGAGGCTTTCTAGAGAAAGCAGGTCATCAGGGATGGGCCTTGAGGTCTAAAAGCTTGGCCCCACTGCCTGTCTGCTTTCTATTTTCTGGCTGTGGATACAATGTGACCAGCCTCTCCTACTTTGAACACTGTGTGACCAGCACCTCCCACGACGGGCACAGTGTGACCAGCCCCTCCTGCTATGAACACAGTGTGACCAGCAGCCCCTCCTGCTGTGGGCACAGTGTGACCAGCCCCTCCTGCTGTGGACACAGTGTGACCAGCCCCTCCTGCTATGGGTACAGTGTGATCAGCCCAACTGCTATGGATACAATGTGACCAGCCACTCACTGCTGGATACTATAGTGACCAGACAAGAACCTCAGGGCTGTGAATAAAATGTTACTAACTTCTCATGGGAATGGACACATTGTAACCAGCCCCTGATGACCACGGATACAATGTGACCAGGCCCACTGCTATGGACACAATGTAACCAGTCCTCCACTGCTGAGAACACTATGAGATGAGCCCCTCACAGACTATGGATATAATGTGTCCAGCCCCTCATGGCTATGGATAATAGGACCAGTCCCTCACATTCCTGCTACCTTGCCTTCCATGACATAATGGACTCTATCCCTTCAAACTGTGAACCAAAAACAAAACCTTCATCCTTTAAGTTGCTTCCGATCGGGTATTTGGTCGCATTAAGAAAAGTAGCTAATCTGGGGTTTTCAACATAATGATTTTTAAATTAATTTATTTTCATTTTTCTTCTGATGCTGGGGACTCAAACCAATGCTTCCTACATACAAGATAACTGCTCTACCAACTGAACTATATTCCAGCCCAACAGTATGAATCTTAAATTTGTTTTGTCCTTTTGGAAGTATACTGGCCATACCCTGGGAACATTTTTATTCTTTTACTTTCCCATGGCTTCTTTTATTTTTTTAAAAGAAATAAAAAGACTTTTTTTAAAAAAAAATATATGTATCTTTGTGTGGGTATGTGCGTGTGACTGCAGTGCCCATGGAGGCCAGAAAGGGGCATTAGATCTCCTGGAGCTGGAGTTATAGACAGTTATGAGCCACCTGTTGTGGGTGCTGGGAACTAAACTTGGGTCTTCTGCAAGAGCAATAAGCATCCGTAAGCCAGAGCCTCTTTTGATAGCCCAAATTTATACTTTCTAGCATGGATTGATGGGCTATGAGAATTATCCTTTCCATGTGACAGAGTGCTCAATATGGATTTGGTATGTACTGGCACAGACACTATGTGCATCACGACTGTGGTCACAGGCCCACCCTTCAGCCCTGTCCAGTGTCTGGAAGTCCCCATTGGATAGACTGGATCCAGCTTTTTCTGTCTGAGTGGGTACTACACTCATCTGCTCAAAGGAGTTTTGTTAGTTTTTTTTCCTGTTGGTTATTGTCCCCTTAGGGTAAAGAATTACAGGCTGCCTGTCTCTGGGCCTGAGAGAGGTGCTTCTGTCCGGGGTCTCCTGTGTGCTGTGTACACGATGGACTCTGGGAATTCTCTGCACAGCTCCGCTCCCTGGGTCCACAGTCATTCTGGAGAGTGTTGGAAGAGACCGGGCCAAGACAGAAATAAACACACAGCGAATATAAAGCTGAGCTTGTCCTGGCAAATCCCAAGTTAAATGCTTTCAAAACTATATTTCTAAAAGGCAACGTAAGGGCCACTCACTGCACAAGACAGATGACATACAGGAGAGAAAAGCCACAGTTCCAGCCCCTTGAAGTCATCGTTGCCATGATGTCGAATCTGCTGCTGGCCTCACAAATAAGACTCCGTTAACACTCTTGGTGCTGGGTTTTGTTTCTGTTTTGACTCATGCTGTTCCGTGAATATCCTCTTCATGTCATTAAACAAAGTGGGTCCCATTTAAAATTATTTTTTCAACCTTTTTTGTTCTGGAAAAATATCTAAATATTGTAAAAAATTAAAATGTAGAACAAATAACAGGAAACTCACTCATACACAACCACTTAGTGTTGGCCTCTAACTAATTGTAAGCAATCATGTTTTACATCTTCAAGAAGCTTAAATTAAATAAAAATAGAAGTATCTTGTTGGCTACTTGTTTACTGCCTGGTTTTGGTTTTTGTTTTGTTTTGCTTTGGTTTTTGGAAACAGTTTTCAGATATATTGCTTTGGGGGGATTCAGTGTAAATACTTAAAAGTAAATGGTATATTTTTCAGTCACTAAAATACATTTATTAAATCTAAAAAGCTGAATACTTAGTAGCCATTAGCTCTGTATTTGATGTACAAGTTTATCTAATTTATTATTATTATTATTATTATTATTATCTTTTCTTTTCAGACAAGGTCTTATTTAGCCCAGGCTGGCTGCAAATTCGCCATGATCTTGAAGTGCCTTTTGCCTCTTGCATGCTGGGATAGCAGGTGGGAGCTACCCCTTGTGGTTTATGCCATGATAGGGTTTGAACCCACGGCTTCAAGTGCATTACCCACAAGCCATGCTCTCAGCCTGCCCTGTAATTTATTTATTGAAGAAACCTGGTCATTTGCCCTCATGTTTCCCACCATCTGGATCTTGATGGCTGCATTCCTGTGGAGTTATTTAATACACTCCTCTGGCCTTGTCGGTCCTGTAATTGGTGGGTAGATGTAAATGCCTGGTGACATTCAGGATTGGTTTGGGAATGAGGGAGTAAGAATACTGTTGAGGGGTGAGGCATTCTCCACCAGAAGCCATAGAATAAACATGTTTCTTTCTGTGGTAGAGACATTGATCATGATAGCCTTATGTGTGACTTTAAGAGAGATTCATAAATGATGAGGCTGTGATGTCTGCTTTTTCTTAAGAACAGGGGTACAGAGGAGAGCTACCTTCAGCAACTGTTTGCTCACCCAGGAGGAATTCATTTAGTTCTCCCTCTTTATCAGTTTTCAAAATAATGGGTTTATTCTCAGGCATTTGTTCTCAGGTTTGCCCCAAAGGCAACCATGAGTACTGTCTTTAGTACCATTGTGACCTCAAGGAATTAAACATGTCTGGTATATTTCAACTCCTTGCAGTTATTTTAAGCAACACTTAGATCTTACCTTAAGCCAGTGGGAGCTTTCTGATGACTCGTGAGTCCTTTAGACAGGACTGTTTGATAGTTTCTCTGAGACAAGTTTGTCTAATTCATCTTCGTCTATTTTTTGTAGCTACATCATATTGCCAGGGACTAGATAGTTTACAAAGAATAGAGGTTTGTTTATCATTCTGTTCTAGAGGCTGAGAAGTCCAGGGATGTGATGCCAATCTAGGCCTGAAGCTGGTTTAAAAAAATAATTTTGCTGCATCTTAATAGGTGGGGGACATCACATATAAGAGTAAAATAAGCATGAAACATGGGTCACTCTTCCACGTCTTAGAAAGCCACTGAAGCCATCAGAGAGCCCCTCCCTCATGATCTCAGCTAGCTCTAATAATCTCTTCTGCTGGTTAGCTGTAACTGTCAGTTTGGCCCAACCTGAAGTCACCTATGAAGAGACTGTCAGTGAGGGATTGTCTACACCGTATTAGACTGTGGGCATGTCAGTGAGGGATTGTCTACACCATGTTAGACTGTGGGCATGTCAGTGAGGGATTGTCTACACCGTGTTAGACTGAGGGCATTTCTGTGGAAGGATTATCTTCTTTAAGTGGTGTGGAAAGACTCAGCCCCCTGTGGGTGGCTCCATTCCCTAGATGTGAGAATGGAGAAATTGAGCAGAGCACAGCAATCGAGCTAGAGAGCATGCATGCATTTCTCTCTGCCCTTGACGGTAGGTGCAGTGAGACTAGCATTTTAAGTTCTTGCCTTGGCTTCTCAATCATGGTAGACCTTGACCTGGAGTTATAATCTGAAATAACCACATCTATCCTCTAAGTTGCTTTTTGTCATGACAACATAAATGAAGCTAGAACACCTCCCTCCCAAAGGCCTCACCTCTGAACACCACTGACGTAAAAGTCTGGGGGTTTATGTTCTAACACATTAACTGTGGGGAATACGTGCAAGTTCATCTTATATATTGTTAGAAGGGAAATAAGTAAGAGACCACAGTCAGCATATTATAAGTATCCCCCCTTGATACTTGTTAGGGAATATCATTTTCAGGTGTGTGACTTTTGTTTATGCTGCACTTGTTTAACTCTGTGAAGCTGTATTATTGTGTCTGTCTAAAACACCTGATGGTCCTAATAAAGAAGTGAACAGCCAATAGCGAGACAGGAGCAGGGATAGGCAAGGCTGGCAGGCAGAAAGTAGGAGAAGGAAGAGCCAGAGGACAAGAAGAGGACATCAGGGACCAGTCACCCAGTACACAGCAAGCCATGGAGAAAGAAGTAAAGTAAGGTATACAGAAACAGAGAAAGATAAAAGTCCAGAGGCAAAATGTAGCTGGGATAATTATCTCACCAGATAAGAAAAACTGGTGAGAAACAAGCCACACTAAGACCAGGCATTCATAACTAAGAATAAGCCCCCATGTGTGATTTGGGACCTGGGTGGCTGGCTTTCCCGCCACCCACAAAAAAAGAATTAAACATTACACAATATTTTGGCACTCCACGTTGGGGGCCAATTGTTGTCCTCTGTTTTAATCATCTGCCTTTTAAACTATGGCTACCCTAGTCAGCGACTGCCGTTCTGCCACTACCAGCAGCAGCAGGAGCTGCAGCCTAAAGAAATTCTGTCCCCTCGGCACCAACTCTTTCAAAACTACTAAGAGAACTTATCTAAATCTCTGTCCTGCTAAAGAATTCAAGCTTCAAAGGTTGAAGTAGAATCCTGCTTCCCAGAGAGGCTGAATAGCAAGCAGCTCCCCTAGCTCACTTCTCCCATCTCCCAAGACGTCCTCGTGTCTCTTCTTGCCCTTCCTTATAAACCCTTCTGCACCTGACTCCTCCCTACTACTTCCTGTCAGCTAGTTGCTGACTCAGCCTCTGGACCACGGGTGAATTTTGTTTACTCAAACACATGTTTGCATCATTAAACACATGTTCCAGAGCATAAACAAAAGTAACACACCTTAAAGTAGTATTTTCCAACAGATACTAACGTACCTGTCCATGTACAGAACTGGAAAATGTTTGCTGTTCATTTTCAAACTAAAGTGTACCTCCAAGTGCCTACCACAGTTCTCAATGTGACTCTAAGGCACAGGATCAATGACCTTGCTGAAAATCCTGCCTCTGACAATACCAACTGAATTCACTCACACCATCCCACAACATGCCCGCTGCAGTGCCAGGGCAAAAATGTCGACACTCCCTCCCAGAGTCTAACTACTGAACAGGGTTCAAAGGATTGTGGCTTTTCCCTTGTCTTTTTGAGCTTTTGTTGTTGTTTGTTTGTTTGGTGTGTGGAGAAAGAGGGGGTGGAGTGGGAGATGAAGGTATAGCATTAGGGAACACCTTTGTAATAGGGACATGATATCCCTTATTAGATATAAATGACCTCCACTTTTGGACATCATAAAGGTTGTGTTGGAATCTTTTGGACATCTGTGTCCTGCATGTTTATTGCTGATCGGTTTTGTGGCTAGATTGTTAAGAGAGAAATGAGACAGCAGCCTGGGCCATGTGCCCAGTGCCTTCCCAGAACATTCTAAATTCGTGAAAAGGCCTGCAGCTGTACACTCCAATCAACGTGGTTTTTTTCGTTATCATTAGTAGCAGGGCAATTCAGTGCTGCAGACAAACACAGGCGGATACTTTCCGTAATCGCTTCAGCCCAGGACTATCAGCCATGGTCTTGGACAGAGGCGCTTCTATTTTGAATTGTCTTTGGAATGTAAAGTCAGAACACTTAGTGTTTTGTCTTGTTTTGTTTTGTTTTTAGGTTGAATTTTATTTGTTTATTTTGTGTATGTGAGGGGTGCCACGTTGGTGTGGAGGTCAGAGAACAACTTTTAAGAGTCAGTTCTCCCCTTCCACTGTGTGTGTTCCAGGGTTTGAACTCACCTCCTGGACCCTCTTGTTAACCCTTAGTGTTTTCTCACTGATTTACAATAGGGTCTTGCTTTGTTGCCAGGTTCATTTCAAAGTCATGAGCTCAAGTCATCCTCATGCCTCAGTCTTCCAAGTAGCTGGGACTCTAGGTGTCCAGCTTAAGCTGCGAGGTGGTGTTAATATCCAAAGAACAGCCGCTCTTTGTTATATTTGCTGGAATATTTTTTCATTTTTTTATTTGCCTTGCAATTTTTATGACATATATTGGAATTTTTAAACTAATTCCATTTGTTGATCTGTTTCTTTCATTGCCGTTGTGTGTGCTCAGAAAACCCAGCCCCATCTGATAGCTGTTAACTGCTTTCCTGTGTGTGCTCCTACTTGGTATAAGGCTTTATTTATTTTTTCTACTTTTATTATTTTTCCACTTTTATTGTTTATTTCCTTACAAAATTGCAAAAGCAATACACATTTTCTGAAGTTATAAAAGTTTAGGGAAAATATAAAAGGCTTCATTTATTTTTATACTTAACTTGTATATATGCATGAGCACTGGTGAATAAGTGTGTGTGTGTGTGTGTGTGTGTGTGTGTGTGTGTGTGTGTGATGAAACCCAGGGCTTTGGCCTGCTAGGGAAGTACTTAACCACTGAGCTATCCCAGTCCTGTAACCTTTTGTTAATTCTATAATTTATTATGGTATAAAGGCCGGGGAGAGGCTCTGACTTGAAGGTCTTCCAAATACCCAATCATCCCAGCTCCATTTGCTAAACAATCTGTTTTGCTCCCATGGTGTGTGCGAAACTGTTTGGTCCTGGGACGGCTCTTCAAAATCTGTACTGTGGCCAAAGCGTCTGAACCGTGCCATTATGGAATTCTCCTTCCTAATTCAAGTCTCTTTCTTGTTATTTTTCCTTTTTAAAAATGCCGTTAGCTGTCCTTGCCTGTTTATTCTTCTAAACAAACAGGCGCATTATTTTGTCAAGTTAAAGCATCTGGGTGATGCATGGGGGAGGCAGCTTTCAAGGGAGCCTGGGCTTCTTTCTGTGCCGAGCAGAGGCGAGTTGCAGAGAAGGAACCCGTGAGGCGGCTTCCGTGGTTCCGGATCTCACGGCAGAGGTAGGAAGTGCTCCAGTCAACCAGGTGTGAGTCTGGCCTACAGCTTGAGGGCACCCCTAAGAGGACTCGTGTGAGAGTCTTGGTCCTTGGGGGAGCAATGTTAAGTGGGAGGCTGCTGAGTTGGAATCTTGGGTGTCTCTGAGAGGTTGTGAGGTGCAAGCGCAGTCCCCGGTGCAGCAGCGTCCGGAGGTGAGTCCTTCAGGAGGTGATTGGATCCTGAGGGCTCTGACCTCACCAATGAGTGAGCCCATACTGAATGAGTAGCCTAACGGGTGTGGAGCCCGAGGCTTTCTTAGAAGAGTGAGCTCTCTCCTTGTTCCTGGCCACCATAAGGTGAGCAGCCTCCTCCACTCCACATTCCTAACACTAAGAAGCTCTGTCTCACAGTGGTTCCAAAAGCAAAGTCAACCTTAGTGCCAACCATGAACTGAAGCCTCTGAATCCGTGGACCAGAGAAATCCTTGCCTACGTCAGTTGATCTCTCCCAAGCATTTTGTTACAGCCGCAGAAAGCTGACTAACACAGAGGTAGCTGAGTCGCTGGTTATGTCACCCTCAGAAGGGATTACAGTGTCTCTCTTAGGACCACGGTTAGCTCCCTTAAGATGGAGTTGTGTGTGCACCTGTCTCCCAGTGAGACCTCATGCAACCACCCCGCATGGGACTCTCAGCAGAACTAAGCAGCAGTGTCCCGCCTTTGTGCCTCTAGAACTATGAACTAAATGGACATTTTTTTTTTAAATCTCCTACGCTCAACTATTTTATTATAGCCATGGAAATGGAAAATACGCCAGCAATCTTAGCCCACTGGGCTAAAGCGGAATGGAAATGAAGGATGACACTATGCTTGGCTAGTGAGACTGAAGAAGGGGATTTGGTGTGACCTGTATGTCCACCTCTGTCCAGACATATTAAATGAAAAGTTCCAGACGCAGCCCTGTGAATACACACACACACACCAACTCTCTTCAAAAAGAAAGTCCTATATTGTGTGTGCCACTCCCTAAGCATGTAAAAACATCCATGTGATCAGCAGTGGAAGTCACTGGTCATTCGGTCCCTGGTTGTTGACAGACTATTATGGAGGTTGTACAGTTTCACAATCCTGGTTCTCCACACTCTGGCCTCTGCATGTCTCCAGGTGGTCAACTATGACCTGCTTTGAAAGCGTCTGAAATCTCACAAAGAGATTTGCGAAACAATGAAACACGTGTGTGTCCCCAAGGTTTTGGAGTGTTTTTGTTTGTTTTGTTTATAGGGGTTCTTGAGGGTTGTTGGTTTTGGGGTGTTTTGTTTTTTGTTTGGTTGGTTTTTTGTTTTCGTTTTTTGCGGTGTCCATAGGAACCATGATTGAGCAATGATCACTGGTTTTTGTTTTTATTTTTTTCCCTCTGTGTCTTAGGGAAGTAAGATCTGTCTATAAGATGAGCTAGAACCCTTTCTCCCTTATATGTCATTAGACTTTTCCAGTTTGTTGTAATAGTTTTCGGGGTGTGCATTGCTTCCATTGGCATTAGTCCATATTGTCGGGCTTTTCTGCTGACCGTCCTAGCTTGTCTCACTGTTGTAAGGTCTCATCTTTACCGTTCCTTCCTTGACCCTCCTGAAATTTGTCATGAATGAAGTGTGAGCCGTGAATCTTACATCATCATCTCAGGTGGTCTGCAGAGCTGGCCTGGTGGCTGCTGAGTACTCTAATAAACCGAATTATCAGCCATCTGCTATGCTGGGATGCAGAGCTCTATTGACTTTGGGACATTTTATTTGTGTTCATCCAATTAGTCAATTCACATGGAATGTGACTGTTCTGATTGCCCAGACTCTATAATAAATATAGTTTTGTATCTAGTGGGAGGGGGTCCATCCTTGCTGATTTCTTCTTTCAGATTTAATTTTTTTGAAAGTGTGTGTGATGTGAATGCATGTCAATGCATACATGCATGTGTGTGTGCATGCACACACATATGCACAAGATCCCTGTCAGAAACCATCCTCCACCACTGTGCATGGTCTCTCAGTCAAACCCAGATCTTGCTGCTGTGGTCCGTCTCCATAGCCAGATTGCTCTGAGGGATCTCCTGCCTCTGCTTTCTGAGTCTTGAATTATAGGCAGGCTGCCATGCCCCCTTGGCATGTCCATGAGCTCTAGGAATCCAAACTCTGGTCCTCTGAGCCAACTCCATAACTCTATCTTTAGGATATTTTGTGTTAAAGGTTTGCTTTACTATTTATTTGTGTGTACCTCTCTATGTGTGAGCACACACATGCGTGGAGGTGCCCAAGATCAGAAGAGGGTGTCCCATCCCTGGAGCTGGAGTTACAGGTGTTGTGAGTCACCCAGTGTGGGTGCTGCATCTGAACTCATGTTCTCTGTGAGATCAACAAATGCTCTTTGCCACTGAGCCTTCTCTCTAGCCCCTTCTTTTAGAATCTGCAACTTTTTTATAATTATCTGATATAGGTATATATATATATGAGAAATCAGTGCATATGCCAGGTTTGGGCCAGCCCACTCCTACAAGCCGAGCGCTCTGTGTTAATGTTGATTTAACGTAGGATTAACCTCTTTGTGGATCTGTTTTCCCGTCCAAAGACACGCTGTGCCTCTGTGTTCACTCTAGTGCCCCTCATATCACTTAGACATCTAAAGCTTTCTCTTCATGTAGATACTTAAAACGCTATTTTCCTCACTCGACTGATTCCTGGGTGTGTTATATTTTGAGTGACTGGAAGAAGACAAAACAGGATCGTGCCTCGCATGGCATCTTGTAACTGGCTGCTCTTCTTATGTAAGAACGCTAGCAGTGTCTGTCTTAATTTGTCGTACCATTTCTAATCGACGCATGAAAGCTTCAGTTAGGCGATCCCATGATGCTGGTGCTCCCTTGTGCTGTGTTGTGCTCCAGCCAGCCAAAGTGTGTCAGCCCCCTGAGCATCCTTCATTTCCTTCTAGTGAAAACATAATCTTTTCTTTTGAATTTTTAAATATGTGTATGTATGTGTGTGTGTGTGTGTTGTGCATGCATTTATGTGAACACGTGTGCACCTATATACACACATGTAAAAGCCAAAGCACACACCAGGTGTCTGCTCTGTCACTCTCTACCTTACCTTCTTAAGACAGAGTCCCTCACTGACCTTAGAACTAGGCTGGCAGCCAGCAAGCCCTAGCCATTCTCCTGTCTCCACTGCCCACAGTGCTGGGGTGACAGACATGTGCAGCCATGCCCTACTTCTTATGTCGGGGCTTAGGATTCAAACTCGGTCCTCGCGCTTGCACAGAAAGCCCTCTCAGCCTAGGATCCGTCTCCCCAGCCCCTTCGTGTCGGCTTGCTGGGGGGAATATATGTCTGCTCCCGTTGTCTGCAGTCGCCCCACTGTGCACCAGAGCCTGCTTATTCTGCCTAGTCGGAACACAGTACCCACTGGCTGACCTTCTCCCACCCTGCCCCTCCCTCAGCTCGCCAAGGCCCTGGCAAGCAGTGTCCCGCTGCTTACTTCTGTGCGATCAACTGTCTTACGCTCTCCGCATGCGTGAGATCATGCAGTGCTTGCCTTTCTGGGTCTGGTTTATTTCACTTAACATAATGAACTCCAGCTCCAGCCGTGTTGTCGTGAACAGTGGGATTTCATTCCTTCTCATTATGTTGATTTATTGTTTCATGACAGTACTGGATCCTTCCCTTGCGTCTGATTCTCTGGGGATTTCTTCTTTTAAGGATTTAGTTTCTTATTTATGCATGTATCTGCATGTGGGTATGTCCAGAGGCCAGACAAGGGTGTCAGATCCCCCTGGAACCAGAGTTACAGACAGTTGTGAGTGTCTATGTGGGTGCTGGGAACTGAAACCAGGCCCTCTATAAGAGCAGACAGTACTCTTAGCCAATGAGCCATCTCTTCAGCCCCTGAGGATTTCTAAGCAAGTAATTACATAATAGGATTTGAGTTTTGTGTAGTAGAATTCAGATGATAAAGAGTATGGGTGAGAATTTTACTAAGTAAAAAGAAAATATGGATAAGGGGCGTGCCAGGGATGTAGCTCACTAGAAGAACGCTCGCCCAGCATGACCTAGGTTCAAGCCCTGGCACTGCAAACACACAGATAACTAGCCTGGTATAGTGTTTTACTCCTGCAATTCCAATATTTGAATAGTAGAGGCAGGAAGATGGTTGGTTCAAGGAAAGGGGTAAAAGAGAGAGAGAGAATTGAAATTAAATAATTTTATGCTTCTCCTTTGAAGGGGATATTTAAAAAATGCAGGCGCTTAAAATATAAATATTTGGTCAACAGATTTAATTTCTTTCCCTTTCCTTCTTTTTTTAATAGTAAAGCTTGCTGTGAAAGTAAAATTGGTTTAATAAAAGTTGAAAATTGAATTTTAACAGGATTTAGTTTTAATAAAGTAGAGGCATTTGCTCCCTGACACTGTTTTTGCTCAGAATCAATATACAAGCAGCTGGTCCTCTGAAGTAGTTTAGAAAGAGAAAGTGCTGACCTCGAAGTAGGAACCTAGCATGGGCTAACAGAACTATCAGCTGTAGGCTCGGGTCCTGACTGTCACCAAGTCAATGTCACCCTTCTCTTCCAGCCTCAGTTTCCCCATCTGTAAAACAGAATAAATAATAACTAGCTAATGGAAATGAGGAAGGGCAGGTGCCACCCACCCTCCCAAATTAGGTCCCAATCACAAACCAAAGCCCAATCAGGAACCAATGACCTTATCGGGCCTACTTACAGAGCATGGGTGAGGGGCTACTGGCGGAGCATGGTTGGGGAATCTTCACCCAGCATGGATGATGGCTGCATAGATGGAGTCCCTCTCAGTTAACCTCCCCCAGTCTGTATACTCTACCACCCCCAAAGCCATGTGCAATCAGGGTGGATTTGCATTCAAATGGTTGGGAGACTTTTCTGGGACCTCAGGCGAAAGTTCATTGAGTAAATATCAACCAACAGTCCACGGGTCGGATTGTGGCGGAGTCCTCAAGCAGGCGCAGCTTGTCTGATGGAGATACTGCTGTTTTCCTGGGAGGACTCCATTCTACAGCTGTTGTGGATAGTTTATAGAACAGTGGTTCTCAGCCTTCCTAATGCTGTGACCCTTTATACAGTTCTTCACATTGTGGCGATCCCCAACCATAACATTATTTTCATTGCTACTTCATAACTAATTTTGCTACCGTTATGAATTTTAATGTAAATATCTTGCATGCAGCATGTCTGATATGTGACCTCTGTGAAAGGGTCATTCAGCTCCCAAAGGGGTTGTGACCCACAGGTTGAGAATTACAGCTCCGTCAGCCTAGTTCTGGAAGCTACCACATGGGTGGTACGGGAGTGAAGAAACAACAGACACACACACAGAACAGCTGGATTCGGGTCGGATATGCTTGCTCTGATGGTGCAGCACCGACAACCTACACTGCACAACAACCTAGAACCTTAGCACAGTCAATGTATACAACACGGGGAGAAGGAGCTAGCTAGTCTCAAGGGGGATGGGGGGTTTCGAGGTGAACAGTTTTAGGCAGTGAGCACCCAAGAGGAGAAAGCTGTGGTTCTTGCTTTCTGTGCACTCTGTCAACATTTGCACACAGACCAGAGGAAGGCTTTGCCAATTCCCTTGAGTCTGAAGTATCGGGGTCCTTGATATGGATATACTCCTGTCAACCCAGGGCTTCCCCCACTCCCCATACATCAACAATAGTCACGATTACAACTGTGTCTCTCAGTACCCTGAAGTTGTTCTGACAGGTTTGGATGCTGGGATAGAAAGTTAAGCTACATAGCAATGTGTTGTCCTCTTGGGTTGGTGAACAGGCATTGATCTAACTGCCAAGGAGTTTGGGAGACCCAGGTTCCTATCGCTGTGTAGTGCCATGGACCTCAACATGTGGCAGCCTGCAGTTTCCCTGCTCCATCTGTTCTAGTCATGTCTTCTCTCAACCCTCAGAAAGCAAGAAAGGAAAGGCAGGGAGGGAAGCTCACTTTCCCTTTAAGAGTGTGCCCGGGAAACTGTAGGTATCATTTCTGTGGATGCCCAGTGGCCAGAAAACATTCATGTGCCTATACCTAACTGCAAGGAAATATGGGAAATGCAAACTCTTCAGGATTTTCTTGTTACAAAAGAAGGGGGAAATGAACTCTGGGGACAGTTTTTAGTTTAACCTATTCACAGTAGTTATATAACCAATAATGCCATTCTTGCCAAGGACCAACCACATATATGGTGATGGTAGCCCCAATGGTAACACTAGAGCCGTGCCATCACTGATTGCCATCAATGGCTTAGCGGTGTGGTAGCTATGGATACAGCACAGCTGGGGTGGTGTGATTGTAGCGTGGAATGGGCTCATGCATGTGGTGCCTACCCTAGGTAGCATCAGTGCTGGTGCCCACTGGTTGGCGCTTTCTCTCTCTCTCTCTCTCTCTCTCTCTCTCTCTCTCTCTCTCTCTCTTTCTCTCTCTCTCTCTGAGGTCTCTACAATGAAGTCACCAGAGGGCACAGTTCACAGACTGTGTCCAGTGGTTAAGTGACTCATGGCTGTGCATAGAAGTGACACTTCCCACATATCACCAGATGGCCCCAACTGGGCCAGCCTGTGACCCCATTATATGATGTGCAGGAGGTTGCTGGGGCAGGAAGGACTTTGGGCGCGGCATTATGTCTTAATTTCACTGGAGGGCCAGAAGGGTGTGTGACTGTGTGTAACTGTGCTCTCCAGGCCGCCTTTTCTGTTCTGGGTCTGGATTTGGGAGGTGTGTGGTTTGATTGAGAAATGTTCCCGGGGCTCGTGTGTTAAACCCTTGGTCACCAGAGAGAGTGGTGCTGTTTGGAGAGGTCAAAGAGGTGGAACCTTGCTGGAGGAAGTATATCATTAGGGGTGCACTTTAAGGTGTTATAGCCTGGCCTTCCTCTCTCTCTCTCTCTCTCTCTCTCTCTCTCTCTCTCTCTCTCTCTCTCTCTCTCATCTCTGTCTTTCTCCCTCCCCCTTCCTCTCCCTCTCCTGTGTGTGGATGTAGTGTAATCTGCTCCTGCTACCATGCCTTCCCTGCAATGATGGACTCCATCCCTTTGGAAGCTAAAGGCAAAAGAAACCCTTCTCTCTGAAGTTGTCTTCTGTCAGGAGACTCTACCACACTACTGCCGCTAAAACTTTTTCCTAGGGAGAGAGGGAAACAATGTCTATGCTTCTCCTTAAGGTCCCAGCGGCAAACCGACGCATGATTCCACTACAGCTCACTAATGAGTTTATTTGACTTCCTTACAGAGCATAGGTGAGGGGTTACTTACAGGGGTGTGTGTGCTCCTGACCCCCAAAAGTCTACTCAACAGCCAAGAGAGCTTTCCCATAGCTACATAAAGAGTCCCTGCCTTCGTCTTTCCCGACCTAATATACTCTTGCCCCACCCAAAGGCCATGTGTAATTCAAGCAAAATTGCATGTGACAGATTGTTTGGAGTGGCTGGAGAAACAGTCAACAATCCCAGCTGGGATGATCTTTTGCAAGTGGACACAGCTGAACTCCCAAGATGGTGGTTGTTTGGCTTGCAGGAGACATGAGAAGAATAATGAACGCAGGGGCTTTCTTTTCCTGGTAAATGGATGTCATGATTGCTAGTATAATCTTGAGTCAGGTGCCTGGTATTTCTGAGGGGGGTGACAGACATCACTGGCAGAGAGGAGACTTGATCATCCCTACCAGTTGCCCAATATGTGCCCATAACCATTAGCTGGAGATTGCAGCACTGAGGTGGGTGGAAGGATGCACCATTTGGGCCCAACCAGCAAAGCTTTCTTCACGTCCCCTAATGATGCGCAGTGTGGTCATCTTCCAGGACTCCTGAACCCAGGAATGTAGAAGAGGGTGTTGTGTGTGTAATCTTCTTAGACACTGATGACGATCAGACAACAAAAGCCCCTCTGTCTCTCCGGCCACTTCTCTAATTAGGAAAAACAGCGAGTAAAAAGGTGGGGAGGAAGGGTGCTGGGTGGCGTGTTTGGAGCTGAAAAGCTGTGTTTAGGCCGAGCCGGTTCTGCCTTTAATTATCCTGTCTGAGTTGACTTTAATGAACATCATTGTTAATGCCTTCATTCCAAGGAAGAGAAAATGGTACTTTCTGCCTCTGAGCACATAAAGCAGCCTGGTTCTTAGGCCACACATTAGAGTGCTGCTCAGAAAGGGCAGCAACTGCTACCAGGAAACTGGAGGATCCAGGCTAAGCTGGGTCTCCCTCTCCCCAAGACCAATCCCAAGGGTCGGCCATGTGGGAAAACAGGGCTGGCAGGTTGGGGCGGCTTCCGCAGAACCTGCTGTCTCTTCACTGTATCAGTCCACCCCGGCCACTGTCACTGTGTGGCTTTGTCATCACCATGACCTAGTAAATACCTGACAAGAAGCAACTTAAGGGGGACATAGTAATCTGTCTCACCGATTGAGAGGGTGAAGTCTGCCCTAGTGGAGAGAGGGGGATAACGGGAGATATTTAGACTTTGGCACCTCAGACTCTATGCTGGCCACAGAGGGCTGGCAACCAGGCCAGGAGAGATGCTTAGCAGTTAGGAACACTTCCTGCTCTTGCAGAGGACCACAGTTCCTCCAGCAGCTCACAACTGACTGTCACTCTAGCTCCAAGGGATTGGAAACCTTCTGGTTTTCGTGGGCACCACCACTCACATGCACATGTACACAAACACACACACACACATGCATATAATTTTAAAATAAAATAAAACTCCTTAAAATTAATAAGGAAAGAGAACTACCAGCCTGAAAATAAATAAAGGGGCTAGGCCAGAACCGAACCAAAGCTGTCACTCATAAGCTCCGCTCTGTAGCACATAAGCCCCACCCTGTGGCAACCTACTTGGGTCTATTTAGATCCTGCTTACCTCATGATTCCAGAACCTCCAAAAGACTGCCCTAACTAGAGACCAAGTGTTCAAACACGTGTACCCATGGGGCCCAGTTCACATTCAAACTGTAACAACTGGACAGATTATAAACAATAGAAATCTGTACAGCGGTTGACTTGTGACTTCACCCCCATAATTAGTGTGCAATGTACATTTCTGTACATGTCACTTTCTTGATGTTGTCAGCTCTTTCTTTGGGAATTTGGTTCACATGTTTCTTGTCAACTGGTGATGCTGTCAGTTATGTTTTAAGATGCCGGTTTAGGTCTGGGAATGAAGCTCGGTGGTAGAATACCTGCCTATTGTCACAAGAACCTACAGCAAAATAAATAAATAAAAAAATGAATGTCAATTTCATGATTTTTCTTGTTTTGAAAAGATATGTTTTCTTTTAAAAAAAATCCCACTTATCTGAAAAAGAAGCACATGTATAATGAAATTTCAAAATTTCAAAAGAACTTTAAAATCGGCTATAATCTTGCTGATATTGACCTGAATTGGATTAGCAATTTTATGGAGATATATCACTGTTAATTCTTTCTTCTTTTTTCCTCCTTCTGTGTACTTATTTGTGTGTGTGTGTGTGTGTGTGTGTGTGTGAGACGGGAGAAGAGAGCAGTTACGTGCCATGGTGCAGATATGTGGAGGTCAGAGGACAGCTTTTGGGGTTGATTTTCTCCTTCCACCTTTTTGTGGGTCCTGGGCTCCAACTCAAATCTTTGGGCTTGCTTGGCAAGCCCATTTACCCGCTGAGCCCTCTTACTGGCTTCCTTTATTCCTTTCTTAGCTGAATAAAAGTACTTGTTCCCATAATAATTGTATGCTATGTGAGCACTCTTTTCACTGAATTCATCTTTGAAATTGTAGGTTATTTTCCATTTTTTATTTTTACTATCTTAACTTTGTGTGCCTAAGTCTGTGCACATTTTAAGAATACTGAATAAAATACACTAGTATGTATGTTTTAAAAACATATATATTGGAAATTTGGGGGTTAAGATATATCATACTTAGATTGAATAAATGTAATCAGTGTATGTGTACACACACACACACACACACACACACATTTCCCTTGAGAATCAAGCCTGAGCCACAGAGCAGAGATCATTGACAACACCTCTGATCCGTGTCTTTATCCTTGAACTGAATAACAGAGCATTTGTCTCCTCTAAGTTTGTGCCTAGAGATGGGATGGTAGGAAGCAAGCTTTGGTACTCAGCTTCCCAAGTGAGGCTGATGGAGGCTTCCATTAGACTGGAGATGAGCTGGAAGTGAGCAGCTCCTTGTGGGTGGTTTGAGCTCAGGGGTAGTGCCATCCTGTGCTTTAGCAGGTGGTGATCAGATGCCCACTGCATGTTGTCTGTGAGCTTGGTGATGGTGAAGGCTTGAAGCTGCTGGGCAGCAGAAACTGGATGTGTTCTGGGGTACGAGGAAAACCAAGCCTCTTGTCTTCCCTATTCCAGGATTTCCTCACTGTGAAATGATGTGATCCTACTTCTTGGCGCTGTCGT
This sequence comes from Myodes glareolus, assembly GCF_982192425.1. Lineage (NCBI taxonomy): Eukaryota > Metazoa > Chordata > Mammalia > Rodentia > Cricetidae > Myodes > Myodes glareolus. The sequence goes on along the minus strand of NC_142034.1, from coordinate 73,135,889 downwards.
GAAAATCAAAAACAATAATGTGTTCAAAATCAGCCTGCGTTGGCACCAGGCTCTCAGTGATCATTTTCAGCAATTGAAGCGACTGGGGATCCAGGAGTTATTCAGTCCGGGAGACTAGGTATCTTAGAGTCCCAGCCCGGGTCTGGGGTCCCAGGGAAGTCCTAGAGAGAGGCTGGTCTTCATTCTGTGCTGGAATGCTGAAGAAGCTGGTCCCCATTCCAGCTAAGGAATACCTCGGGCACAGCCAGCGAGTAAAGATGGATTGACGGAAAACAAACGCATCCCTTTTCTGCGTCCTTTTATGAGGGCTGCCACCAGAAGGGGTGGCCCAGATTTGGGGTGGCTCTTCCCATTTCAGATAATCCAGTCAAGACAAGTCTCTCACAGACGTGCCCTGCGTCTTGGGTTTTCATCGATTGCAGGTGTAGTCAAGTTGACAACGAAAATGAGCCTTCTCATGACCCCAGAAACAGAGCCCTGGGTTTGCCTCAGAGAGACCCTGCCTCAGATGAACAGGCAGAGTGATGAGGAGAGGACAGGCACCCTCTTTTGGCTTCAACACGCATGCAGAGGTACACACACATGCATGCATACACACACACAAAAAAAATCAGCTCTTAGGACAGTTGTTTCCAACCTATGGGTTGAAACCCCTTTGGGAATTGAACAGCCCTTTCTCAGGGGTGGCCCTAAGACCATCAGAGAACATGGGTATTTACATTACAATTCATAACAGTAGCAAAATTACAGTTATGAAGTAGCAATGAAAATAATTTTATGCTTGGGGATCACCACAACATGAGGAACTATATTAAAGGGTCACAGCATTGGGAATGTTGAGAACCACTGGCTTAGGGGGAATTCCTCATGGTTTTGGTGAGGTTTGGTTAGGTAGATTTCTTAGCTATAACCCATGAAAACAATCTGAACTTAACCTAAAACTTTTTCTAAATGGAGGGAGGAGACAGCCTGTACACAGAGAAAAATATTTACAAACCACATTGTAATCAGATTTTTCTATGGGCTGTCAGCTCCCAAATAATGACAGAGGTTTCTTATTAATTATGAAAACTTGGTCTTGGCTTAGGCTTGTTCCCAACTTGCTCTTAAAACTTAAATTAACCCATTTATATTCATCTACGTTCTGCCATGTGTCTTGTTAACGCTCCTCCATACTGTACATCCAACCTCCCCAGTGTCTCACTGACTCTCAGATTCCTCCCACAGTTCCTATCTCTCTCCAGAAGTTCCGCCTAGCCTTTCCTGCCTAGCTATTGCCCGTTCAGCTCTTTACTAAACCAATCAGAATAAAATAGTGACACATTTTCACACAGTAGGATCAAATATTCTGGAGCACTGTATGGTATCAAAGGGCTTCTATCCATAATATATAAAGATCTCAACAACAAGAAAACAACTCAGTTTTTGGTCCTTACAACCTCTTACATTTGTTCATGTGGAGGTCAGGGGCCAATCTTTGGGTTCTGTCTCTCCAGCCCTCCCAGGGATCAAACTCGGGTTTGTGTGACAAGTATCTTCACTAGCTGAACCTCCACTAGTTCCTGGGATTCTGCCCTGAGCAGCATGAGTGGAGGGAAAGGAAAAAGAGGAATTACTTTATTGCGTCTAAATTTTAAGCCTCTGGCCAGAATCTGTAGAGAGGTGGCTGGAGGCCGCAGGGCATTTGTGTGTGTGGCAATCTTGAACCACTTTCCAAGGCAGAGGCGTTTGGATCTGGTTTGGAAGAGGACGCGGGTAACACGTTTCAGCTCGCCTTGACTGTGGCGCCGTTTGTAGTCTCGCACCAACACAGCACATGGTAAGTGTTTGCACATGGGCGCTGCTTCTGTGGTGCTAATGGGCTTCAGGGCCACGCTGTAGGTGGGTCGGGGCGAAGACGCATGTGTGCCAGCCCCAGCCAATTGAGGACTTGGGGCCACACAAGCCTGCAGAGCGGGCAGGACCATACGGGGACCACACAGAGGCACGCGCTGCTCAAATCGTTCAGGGCCCTTCAGCTCCAGCAAAGAGAAGGCCACACTGGCATCCTGGCACAGGGGCCTACAGGAGGTCCCTGTGTGGTGACTCACTTGCCCTACTGGGCCCCCTAAGGTTCTCAGATTCTCAGACCGGTTCCACTGAGCAGGAGAGTAACCGGGCTGATTCCCAGCAGGGGTGAAGTGGGAAAGAAGACAGATTGGGACCCCTGGCTGTGTCCCATGGGACAATTGGCAGAACTGCTTGCTGCTCTGTTTCTTTTATAGACTGCTTGCCAGTTATTTAAAGAACGAATTGGCTTCTTTAAAACAAAGGCAATCTGGAAGATTCCTTGGGAGCCCTTGACTCCCCAAGCCAGAAAGAAGCAGGCTGGTGATGTGCCTGGGTGGTGGGTGCCAACCTCAGCTCTCTGTGAGGCCTTGCTAGACTCAGGAAGGCTTTGCTCCAGGGATTGACATGTTTAGAGAGAGCAGGCGCTCCAAAGAAGCTTCCGGTCTTTAGAATACTGACATCTTAAGTCTTAAAAAATAAATAAATAAAATAAATCCCTCCTGGATCAACAAGATGTCTCAGAAGGTAAAGACTCATGCCAAACCCAATGACCTACTTTTGATCCTGGGACCCACGTGGCAGGAGAGAACTGACGTCTAAACATCCTACAACCCAAGCACATGCGCATGGCGCATACCCACCCCAGCAAATAGATCCTTGTGATGCAGTTTAGGCTTCAGCCATCGCTCCCTTCCCTCCCTTCTCCTGACACAAGCTCACACCCCACTGTTCATGAGACAAAGAAAGGGACAGTGTGCAGACTCTTTTCTCCTGTGGAGGGATTAAGTGAGAGATGGAGGAGCCCACCAGGACTGGCCTGGCTTCTGTTGTGACTAAGATACAGATGTCTTTCAGGGCCGGAGGCTGGAGGTAGAAAGGCAATGACCCTGGGCAAACCAATGCAGGTCATGGACCGGGAATGCAAGCTTAAGTTGGTGGAGTTCAGCCCACTCCTGCCCAAGCCCTGAGGACACTGTTCTTTTGTAAAGTCCCGATCCTGTGTTTAGGTAACTTGGGAACACTGCTAGGTACTCCACCAGCATCAGGTTCGGGTGATAGACTCACAACCTGTGCGATGGTACAAAACAAGAATGAAAGTTCGGCCGACGGGCATGTGCCAGGCTGAGTGCTAAACCTGTCAGCCCCGACTTGTTGCCTATTTACTTACTTCTTTTTTTTAGATAGTCTCATATGTAGAACTCTGTGTGCCTGCATACGAGTGTGTGTGTATGTATGTGTGTGTGTTATACACATGTTCTTATGGAATTCAGACACCAATTTCAGGCATCTTCCTTAATTGTTCCCCACCTTATTTTTTGAGACAGAGTTTCTCAGTCAACTTAGCTTCAAGATTAGCTACCCTGGCTGGCCAACAGGTGCCTAGGATCTGGCTGTCTGCCTTCCCATGCGTGCTGTACATCTAGAGTCGGGTCTTCACGCTTTACCCACTGAGCCCTCTCCCCAGCATTCTGAACCACACCGCAAACCCCTTTTGTTCTAAGCATAAGGGATAAAGGGGCTCCTCTGATGTGATAGCACTTTTAAATTCTAACCTCTGCCTCCTCCATGGCCAGGTCTCTCTCTTTGTAGTTTGGAGTCAAGATAGCTTTGTGATCCTGTGTCCTGTGTCCCCTGCCGCCCAGAGAGACCTGCATGTGTCCTGAAGCTTGGTTGTCACCATCTTAAAGCTCTTAGTAGTTTTCAAACAAAGGCTCCCACATCCTCGTCTTGCAGTGGCCCCTATAAACTGTCACCAGTGCATCTGGGTCTATAGATTACAGTTACTATTGCGCTATTAATTTAGGACATGTATCTTAACTCTAAAAATGCATTTGTGTGTTGAGTTGTCCTCCCTGCTGGAGTCTGCTGCCCAGTCTGACTGGAGGAGCAGGCAACAAACGATTTTGTCCAAGCCAGCTATCTGTGCTAAGAGGAGGAAAGAGAAAACACAAAAGGAATTACAGTCAGGCTGCAGAGAGGGCTTGTTGCATGCAGAACCACTTTTTCTTTTTAAGTTATTTTCTTATATTTTAAAAACTGTATTAGGAGGGGCTGGGGCATGCATGTGTCTTGGTACATGTGGAGAAGTCAGAGGACGGCTTTGGAGAGTCTGCTCTTTGTCCATCATGGGTTCCAGGGATTGGAACTCAGGTTGACCTCAATGTCTTCTTCAGTTGCACTACACCTTATTCTGTGAGACAGGGTCTCTCACTGCGCCTGGATTTCATTGACTCAGCCTGGTTGGCCAGTGAGTCCTCAACCCTGGGGTTGCAGGCACTCCCCACTGAGCGCATTTCTGATGTTGGGTGCTGAGGATCTAAGCTGGGGTCTTTGTGCTTGTGTGACAGTCACTGAGCCATCCTTTGGCCCAGTTTTTAAAAAATGGTTATAATTCATATACCATATCATTCACCCACTGGAAATATACTTTTCTATGATTTTTAGTAAATATATATAGTTCAGTGACCACAATCCTGCTTTCGAAAATCCCCCATTGAGCCCCAAAAGTTCCCTCAGGCTCTTTCCTGCCAGTTCTCAATCCTTCCAAGTCCAGACAGCTCTGGATCTGCTTTCCATAGATTTGTCTCTTCCAGAAACTTCATATACATAGACACCCAGCCCTGTCTTTCGTGTCTGGCTCCTCGGCCAGCATCACATTTCTGAGGTTTGCCTGTGACATGGTCCTGAGTGACAGTTCCACTGATGAGCAGCACCATTGTTTACACAGACGCTTGGGTTGGTGCCCAGTCGGGACTGTTACGAATAATGTTTTTGTGTGAGCCTTAGCACACGAGCCTCCTCGTGTGGGCATCTGCGCACATCGGAGGTCCTGGGGATGCAGTTGCTGCAGTATATGATAAATACATTTTACTCTGAAAATATCCCCTGGCTACTTGGAGAGCGGTCGTGCCAGGTGCTGTTCCTACCGGTGGCTTATTGGAGTCCCGTGTGCCCATTTCTGCTCAGGGATTTGAGCAACAGGAATAGGGGAAGGGAATGGCTTTAGAAAATGCCACCGGCTACAGGGTGAGGAGTGAAACAGGAAGACAGAGGCAGTGACGGACGGGAGGAAGAGTGTAGGACCTGTGAGAAAGCAGTGGCTATGGGTGGCAGGAGAGGTGACATCATCTCAAGATGCTTCTGATGCATCCTAGAGGAATCAAGAGCCACAGCGCCACTGAGAAAGGACTAAAGAAACAAAGTGGAGGTTACTGAGAGTAAGACCTGTGCCTGGCCTGGGATGCTGCTATGGGAGGGGTGCCCCATTATTAGGGACCTGTCAATAACAGCACCTCAGCATTCCTGGGGACCAGTCTCAAGGCCGTGGGGGAAAGTGCTCCCGAGTCCTGGCTGCACATTTGAGCCATTCAAAAAACCTCTAAGCTCTTCCACCAGCTCTGGGAGATCTGGTGCTGATCTGGGGTACAGCCCTGGCCTGGGGAGGCAAATGTTCTTGGGTTTTGCAGGCGCCTGGGCAGAGTCACTGCTGTAAGTTCTCAAGCTAGGGTGCTTACTGGGAGACACCCCGAGACTCCTGGTGTGCCTTAGCGTCACCCAGGACTTTGGGTCTAATCTTCAGGGGACACATAACACGAGAGGCAGTGAAGCCTCCCTAGGTGATGAGTGTGCAGCCAATCTCAGAGCCGCCTCGAGGCCACAGAGTTCTATGCAGATGCCCCTCAAGACAGCCTTCCCAAGAGCAGGTTGCACTGTCCGGCTGTGGCCGAAGTACAACCAGACATCTTTCCACTTTCAGATGCACAGATGGCTTTTCCCGAGCGTTTTATCATCCATGTTGTTAAAAACTAAAGCCAGACTTTCTGCACGTGGCTTATAAACCCATCTGGCTTGCATCAAATATTTACAAATATGGATACAGGAGAATTTAAAGATATTTGCGGGTAAGGAACCAGCCTATTAGTTGTGCGTTGCCTCCTCTGTGGTCTCCAGAGCGCATGTATACATAAACACAGATCGGATACATGGATGGAGCCGTACCTATCGGGAACATGGCTCATTCTGCCAGGACCCCCCAACGTACACTGGAAAACTCATCTACACACAGTTCTCCTTCTCAAATCATTCCAGATAGTAAATTAAATAAACAGAATGATGGCTCGGCCCTTCTCTCCCTCCTCCAGGTGTTCAGCATTTGTACATTCCTGCCCATGAAACCCCAGAATCTTTTAACCCTCACAGCAGAAGTGAGGAGGAGGAGGAGGAGGAGGAGGAGGAGGAAGAAGAGAAGGAGGAGGACCAGACTCTGCTCCGGGCTGATTTTAATGACGGGACTGTGGCCAAGTGCCCAGGCAGCCTCAGTTCCCTAGGTGTTCCTGCCCTTCACCATTAATCCCTGAATTCTTTGGTTGGGACCACAGCAGAAAGTCTCAGAGCAAGAGCAAGTGTCCCAGAGGAGTTTGTGTCTGCATACCTGTGGCCCCTGGTCCTCTTCCAGGACTGAGACAAGCTGGCTGCGAATTTTTCTTATTCCTTTTGGAGGTAGAGGTGTGTGTACTGGAGTTTGGAACAAGGCTTTGAGCACTCTACCCCTGAGCGGTATTGCAAGTCTAACTGACGTATTTTTATTTTGTCATGTACTGAACTTGTAGTTTTTCAAGACAGGGTTTCTCTGTAGCTTTGGTGCCTCTCCTGGAACTAGCTGTTGTAGACCAGGCTGGCCTCAAACTCACAGAGATCTGCCTGCCTCTGCCTCCCAAGTGCTGGGATTAAAGGTGTGCGCCACCACCGCCCGGCGTGATACCGTTTTCTTGTCAGCATTCTCTAACTAATACAGTTAACACTGTTTGCATAGGGCTTACATTGCATTAGGTATCAGAAGTCTCCTAGAGATGCATCTCATCTAATAGAGATGTGCCTAGATGCCATGCAAACCCCACACCACTTGGGTGTGGGCAGCTTCAGGGTTTGATATGGAGGTCAGGGTGGGGAGTCTGGGAGCTGAAGGATACACATAGTCAACCAAGAGAAAACTTCATATTGGGCACCACCACCGCCCCTGCCTCCAACAGAAATTGGATAAAAGACCACTGAGGTGGAAGGCAGGGACCTAGGGAAGACCTTCCCAAGTTCAAGTTCCCACTGTGCCATTTGATAACCTGTAATATTTGGGAAAGAGACAGGCAGAAAGTAAGGGGAGAAGTCTCCAAAAATGGGCTTTGGAGTGTAGGGCAGGCTGTCACTGACTCCACCCAGTACTGTTCTGCAACTTCAACCCAGAGACATGACCTCTCTGGCTATCAATGTCTGCTTCTGCAAAATAGGATGTCCTGGGTGTCTTATTACCACGATTAGGTGATTTGGAGCCTGCCGGGACCTGGCACAAGTTCATCACACAGTAAGTGCCCCTTACATGTTAGCTATTAGTTTGGTGACGTAGGCAGAGGTGTAAGATAAGTGAAGGTCATCGTGGGAGACACACATACACACACACACACACACACACACACACACACACACACACACACAAAAGCAGTTGCAGCTTGTCCGTACTCCTGGAGCCTTTATTCAGGGCCAGCCCTGGTGATGCCTGATTATGATGCAGACAAGGTGTGTCTGTGGGGTCCAGCACCCCACTGCAGTGCATTCTCCCCAGCCACCCCGCCCTCCACACCTGCTCCTAGTGCCTCCCCTGAGCTGTCACCTCTACGAGGACTGTGCCAAGCCCTGCAATCCCCAGGAAGGGCCACTGAGTCTCACGAGTCTCAACCTCTCCCCACTTAGTCCATCTTCTTTTCCCCATCACACCCTCCACCATGAAGGGAGCACCTCACAGCCCGACAGCTGGGCTGGGCACATAGATCTCCCGCCTAGGGTGGCACTCGGGATTCTTGGCTGCTTTGCTCCACCCAGACCCTTTACCCCGCCAGTGACTGCTATCGGGCCTTTACTGGCTACTGACTGCACACACTCCCACCCCACTGCCCTGTTTTTGAGACAAGGGTCTCCCACAGTCCAGGCTGGCCTCAAATCCACTAGGAGGCTGCGGCTGACCTTGAACTTCTGATCCTCCTGCCTCTGTTTCCTGAGTGCTAGGATCACAGGTGTGCACCACCACACCTGTATAGTGCTGGGGATTGAGCCCCTGGGGCTTTGTGCATGCCAGACAAACCCTGCACCCACAGAACTGCATCCTCAGCCCCAAATACTTCTTCATGCATTCTGGGTTTCCCTTCCCAACCTGCTCGGCCTGGGTGAGCTCTGATACATCTGTATCCCAGCTACACTGTCCCCAGCTCTGAGAGATCACATGGGCCTTTTAGTGCCTCCTGTAAGGTTTAGAACACCAGCATTGCCTTTATGACAGACCCAGGGGCTAGTGCAGTGCATGGAAGATACATTGCTCAGAGCCAGGGCCAGCGAGTGATGGACCTGGGCTGCCTTCCTCGGAGCCATATCCAAAATCTAAGGAAGAACAGGACCTAGCATGGGATGTGACTCTCCTCACCTGAATACCCTGAAACCAGAACTCCTCCCTCCCCTCCCCTTTTCCTGTCAGGAATTCTAGAACTGTTGGGGAAATTGGGAGATTCCATTATCGTCCCATTTCACAGATGAGGAAAGTGTAGTCTTGAGTCTATGTACTCAGCCGTAGACTGCACATCCAGATCACATCACCATGTTGAAAGCCAAGGTCAAGACTCCTGCACCGATCCACACACATCTGAATGTTGCTTCAAACCCCTCAGAGAAGTACTCTTCTCCGGCAGGCTCCTTGTTTGTAAATGATAGAGGAATTTTGTCCAAGGGGGGCCCTGAGCTGGGAGTGGGCAGCATCCCAGCACCCCTCTTCTATCTGGTGATGAAAAGAGCAGGAAGACAAAGTGCAACGCCCGCTTCCAGGCCTCCAGGATCTGGCTCCAAAAACAGAAAAGTTTCATTACTGGCTGTCACGGGGATTTCATGTGGCCCCAAAGTAATTTCCCCAGAGAGAGGCAAGGCTCTGGGAGCCAGGGATGGAGGAAAAGATTATTGTTCACCCCGCTGGGCAACAGCGTCTGCATCCTGTGCTGGTTCAAGTGCAGGAGCTGCTGCTGAATCGGGGTCGACCCCTTCCTTCCTCCCTTCCTTGTGCCAGACACTCCTGGGAAATTTGGGGTCAGCCAGCAGCCAGGGTCAGCGCTGGGGTGCCTTGAGGGAGCCATACCAGGGACGAAGAGACAGGCTGGAGTCGGCGCTGGGGGCCCTCCGAGAGCCTCACCGTGGGTGCAGAGACAGGCTGGGGTCAGCGGCAGAGACCCTGGGAGAGCCTCACCGTGGGTGCAGAGACAAACAGACCGCTCACTGCTTTTCTGGGAAAGACAGATGCTTTGAAAGACGTGAGTCTAAATCTCGCCTCTGTTCACCTCCAACTCTGGGGCCCTGAGATCGTCCTAACCCTTGCACCTCCCGCTCCAGGGTTCAGTTTCCAATCAACGATGAAGTTGAGATGTAGATGGTGCACCCACTTCTAGAGGGGCAGCTCATTTCAGGGGGGCTCCCTCCTGCCTTTCCCAGGACCCTGGGCTGTATCTTCCTTCCTCCCTAAGCTGCCCAGGGAGATCCACGGTCAGGTCTCCAGGCTGAAATTCCAGGAAGAGCTGAGAAAGCACCCCAGGAATTGACCCCAAAGGGAAGCTTGCCTCAGGCTGAGACTCAGCCACCTCAGCACCTATGATATTCACTGAGCCTCACCATGGGAGCAAAGAGGAAGTGTTCAGACATAAATGATGGGTGTCCTGTCAGTCATACAGCCACCAAATGGCAGAACTCAATGTCTAGGTCCAAGTCCAGGTCTGGCCATGTCATCCTGTGAAGCTGGCCTAGCAGGATCACCTGTGGCCCAGCATCTGTCCTGGACAACGGAGGCCTGAGCCAAGGAGTGTATGATAAGGAGGTCCTGGGAGGCTGCAGAGCCCAGCAGAAAAGAACATGGCCACTGCTTCCCTGCCTTGTGACTTTGAGCATCTTTGTGTAACACGGTTAGGCCTATAGAACCTCTCCAAGCCTTGCTTTCGATGTTTGTAGGTAGACGATGAGGTCTCTGCTCTGGCAAAGCTGGGAGGGTGAATGCTCTTTTTTTCTGAGCTGCGGGAACAAACAACCACAGTTTGGGGGTGGAGGTGCTGGGAGGAAATGAAATCAATTCCCTCCCAGTCTGGGAGACCCCAGCACCGAGACCTCACCCCTTGGCTAGTAGGGAACATTTGTCTTCCTACAAACGTTCCTCTGTGTATATCTAGAATGAAATCTCTTCTCCTAAGATATCAGTTATATTGGATTATGGCCACCCCAGTGGTTTCACTTTAACCTAATCTGTTCTTTAAACAACTGTCTCCACGTATGGTTGCCATGTGAGGTGCTGGGGGTCAGGAATTCAATTTGACTTGTGGGGGGCACAAGTCCACCCATACAAAGGGTTAATGCAAAGAAGATGATGTCATAAAGAAATAAATATTTAGTCTCGATGGGTTCCTGGCACCCCACTTCTGAAATGCTTGAATTCTTCCAAGTAGTAAAAGTGTCTTTTGTATGCTAATGAGACATCTGGTGTCTCAGGACCCTTAGCTTCAGGAGGAGACCAGCCCCACAGGAGCCAAGGCAGACTTAGATGGATGAGAGGGTCCAGACTTTTCAGGCCCATGCAACACTTCAAGGAGAGGGAGCTAGAGACCAAGCTCAGTCCCCAACAATCACTGATTGAATCTGCCAGGCCAGATAAGGAAGCCTTGATGGAAACCCCACATGATGGGGTCCGGGAGCTTCTAAGTGGAGGAATAAAAGCATTTGTCAGGGGAGTGGGACAGGTCTCCTCCCAAGGCCTGTTCCTTTGTCCCTCTTGCAATGAACTGTGTACAAGTGTGTGTGTGTGTGTGTGTGTGTGTGTGTGTGTGTGTGTATGCACATGTGTGCGTGCGTGCATGTATGTTGCTGGGGATAGAACCCGAGGCCTTGCATATGTTAGGCAATTCCTGTCCCACTGAGCTACACCCCAGCCCAGCTTCTCATATTTCCAATTTTTCTGAAGGATTTCTCATCAACCACTAAGTTTTACCTTCAGGAAGTCTTTGCTAAAAGGCTTTCCTCCCCATTCGTGTTCGGAGTGCTCAGCTGAAGTGAGTACACACGAATTTTGACACAGTTCTCAGAGGGAGACAACTGTGGTTGACAGTGTGAGCCAGCTCAGTGGGGGCTGGGTTAGTTCCTGTAGCCAGTGTGGTCGCAGTTCAAGGCTTTAGACAACACGTGGTTATTCTCTTAAAGTTCTGCAGACAAGAAACCTGAAATGAGGCTCACAGGGATCAATCAAAGTGTCAGTGGGGCTGGTTCTTTCCACATTGTCTAGGGAGAGAATCTCCCCTTCCCTCCCCTCCCCTCCACCCTCTCTCTGTCTCTCTTCCTCTCTCCCCTCATCTATGTGTATGTATGTGTGTGCACATGAATACATGTATGTGTGCATATAGATGCACTCGTGCACTTGTGAGTGCATGGATGTCGTGTTCTGGCATCGTCCATCTTTTATTTAAGACAAGGCTTCTCAGCATCAGATTCTTAGCCACATCGAGCTGCCTAGCTGGCCTGTGAGCTCCAGGGATCTGCTTGACTCTACCTCCCATTACAGGTGCATACCACCTTGCCCCGTTTTTTAAAACTATTTTATTAGTGTGTGTGTGTGTGTGTGTGTGTGTGTGTGTGTGTGTGTGTGTTGGCAGCAGAGATGTGCCATGGTGCCTGTATAAAGGAGGTCAGAGGACAACTTGTTGGAGTTTGTTATTTCTTTCCCCCATATGGGTCCTGGAGATCAAATTTGGATCTTCTTCTCACCACCCTGAGCCCACTTTTTTCATGGATCCTGGGGTCTGAACTTGGGACCTCACAATTGAAAGGCAAGAGCTTGACCAGCCGAGCCATCTCCCAGGCCCACGAGTCCATTCTTTGCCTTTCTCTGGACCAGTGACTGCTGGCCTTCCTTGGCTTGTGGCCACATCACTCCAATCTCTGCTCTCACCGTCTCTCCTGCCCGTGCTCTTCCTCTGCCTCCCTTCCATAAGGATACCTATGATGACAGGCCAACCCCAAATGACCCAGAACAATCTTCCCATCCCAAATTCCTTACAGTAGAGCTAGAGAGTTGGCTCAGTGTCAGTGGTTGAGAGGACCTGACACAATGGATCCAGGTTTGATTCCCAGCCCCCACATGAAGGCTCACAACCTCCTTGGGTAGGCATACATGTGGTACACATACATACAGGCAAAACATACACAGGAAGTAATAAAATAAATCTCAAACAATTTTTTTTTAAAAAAATCACTACCTTAGTCTTTTTCAGTCGTGTATACCATCTGACATGAATGGTACCATTCGGGCTCTGAGGATCAGGATGCTAACACCTCCAGCCATGACTGCTTAGCCACCTACTGTGAAACTTCGCTGTGGCAGCTATGTTCCACAGCCTCCTACATGTGACTAGGTTGCAATGCCCAGTGGATTTTCCTAAAGCAGCCTGAAACAGACCCTGCCAGATAACATCAGAATTAGTCCTGAGTACTGCGGTCGGGGGTCCTGCTTCCCACCAGCCAGCTAAGCCTGCTATGGGCTCCTTTCTCCCACACCCCCCACACCCCACACCTCCACACCCCACACCTCCTCACACCCCATATCCCACACACCCCCTGACACCCCACACCTCCTCAGCATTTCCAGCCACAACTGGCAGTTCATAAACTGAATTTACCTTCTGTGTCATCTTCTAGGCCTGCCGCCCGGGGTTCCCCTTCCTTTCTCTGCCTCGACATCTTTGCTCTTCCCTACACTGCTCCACCATCTCCCTGCTCTGTGCCCCTGTGTACGCTGCTCACTCCTGTACATCTACACCGACACACTGGTATTCATTATTCTTACTGAATGTTGCCTGTCTCCCTAAGGGAAGCTGTACTTGCCCCCCTGCACCGACAGAGCCACACAGGTGCCTGGGGATGCATGAGTAGCTGCATCCCTAGGTCCCAAGGCCTGGAACACCAGTGTCAAATCAACCAGATCATTTTCTTCTCATTTCACCCATAGCCCCTAAGTTGCCCTGGAAAAGAACCATCCAGCGCAGCCTGACTCTTTCTCAACCCCTGCCCAGAGATCAGGGACGAGCCCCAGCATCCCTCATTCCTATGTGCTCGTCGCCAGGGCACACACGTGCTGACTTCTCCCCAGAGGTGAACAAGTCTGGGCACTGACAGCGTGGGAGAAAGCAGGCTGTCAGAGCTGCGCTTTTTAACTCCCAGATCTCAGTCGGCCTTCCCAGAGGGCCGTGGGGCTGGATGGAGTTATGCAGCCAGTGCCGTTCATAGGCTTTGAAATCAGGACTGTCTCTAGAATTCTTGGCACCAAGCGGCAGAGCTGCAGCAGGTAGGGTCGCAGGAAGCCGGGCGCTTGAGAGGTCACGGTACGACTTTGTTAACCGCTTCCATAGTAGAAATTCCTCGTTTGGAATCACTTATGCGCAGCGGGAGGAATATTAAGAAGCCAGCTCTGGGAAACAGGAAATGAATGCGGAGCCTTCTGGCTCCAAGTATCTGGTTGATAGCTTCACCCATAAATATTGAATGCTCTTAAAATTCAGCTGGTGGCATGCTGCACACGAGTCCCTCCAGGTGTGCCCCAGGAGAGGGGGTCCCTGCCTGAGTTACTTGACTGAGTGCGCCCGTGGGAAGTAGGTGTGAATGTTGACTCAGTAGCCTGCCTGGATGGAGATTGAGAAACGATAAAGCCTGGGGGGGGGGGGGGAACAGCAAGAACAACACCGGAGTTTGGGCCCTGGGCATAGTGGGATGAGCGATGGGGTGAAAGCCAGGCTGCAGGATGGAAAGGGAAGTTAGCGCCATTGTGAGACCCTTTGAAGGGAGGCTGAGCTACCTGGTGTCTTAGTTAAGGTTTCTGTTGCTGTGAAGAAACACCATGACCACAGTAGCTCTTACAAAGGAAAGCATTTAATTGGGTGGCTTACAGTTTCAGAGGTTCAGTCCATTATCATCATAACAGGGAGCTTGGCAGCATATAGACAGCCATGCTGGAGTAACTGAGAATAGAGTCCTACATCTTGCAGGCAACAGGAAGCCAACTGACTATCACACTGAGGGAAACTTGAGCAAAAGAGACCCCAAAGCCCATCCCCACAGAGACACACTGCCTCCAGCAAGGCCACACCTCCTAATAGTGCCACTCCCTTTGGGGGCCATTTTCTTTCAAGCCATGACACCCAGATAGTACTAAATAGGCAACAGGGAGCCATAGAGCATGATGTGGTCTTCTAGAAGGCTTTTCTGGCCTCATCGTAGGAACAAGTTGAGATGACAGTAGAGGTAGTTTCACAGTGCTAGGGACTTGAAAGCCCTGACTTCCAGGCAGAGGTCTCAGGCCCTAAGAAGCCATCCAGTAAGCAGTGTGACAGTGCCCTGCTGCAGGTCCTGGCTCCAGAGCTCAGGCAAGGCCCCAGAGGCCTTCTGGAATATTAGTCCATCCTTGCCACTAACGGTGCCGAGGGACAGAGGCAGAGGCCAGGATCCTAGAGGCTGTCCTTGACTTCCTGCCATCCTGACAAAGGTCCAGGTGGTTTGTCCACCAAAGCCCTATCCCTGTGCTCTGCGGGATCTGACACTGGCCCCTGCAGCCAGAGAGAGGTCCTCTCCCAGAAGACACCTGCAGTATGTCACTGCTGAGGATCGCTGCTTCCTCTTTTTCTCCTCTCTGATACCCGAGTGGGACATGGATAATGCTTCTGTTGGGTCCAGATGTCTCGCTGCGGGGAAAGAGGCTCAGACTCTTCTGTTTGTTACTCTTGCATCATTACCGCACGCACGACAACTAGAGAGAAGTTTCTCCCTGGCTCCCAGTCCATCTCAGTGGGGTGTATGACAAGAGGGAGCAGCTCCTGGCTTGGCTGACCACAGAGCAGAGAAGGGATTGCCAGCTTTCAGCCAGCCCCCTGCTCCTTCCCCATCTATTGTGTCTAGAATTCCTCCCCATGGGACGACATTGCCCACATTCAGGGTGGGTCTTCCTTAGGTAACCTATGCAAATGACCTCACAAACATAGTCTAGTGTGGTGACAATGAAGATGAACTATCTCAGACCACAACCGGATGAGCTTCTGAACTCTCCTTCTTGGAGCCTGTGAGGTGTAGACACCCACCCTGCTGGCTATTGGCAGGCTCTGCCCATGTCTCTTTGGAAGTCTGAAGAGTGTGGACATGTGCCCACCTGATGGAGAGACAGTGGCCGCACAAACATCATTCGTATCTCTGTAGGGAAGGACTGCATGGGACTAGGAGAGGTGGCCGGTGCACAAGGCAGACCAGCTAGGAGAGGGGCAGCAGAGGCTCCCCCTACCTAGTGTAGCACAGGACAGATGCTCAGGGATCTTGCTGCTATGGTTTCAATACAATCAATATCACCTAAATCCTGTTACACTCTTGTGGTTGTCATTCAGGGCCTGGTGGGAGGTGCTTAGGCCACAGATAACACCTTATTAGATGGCATCCTATTAGAGAGAGTCCTCACCCTCTGGGGACTGGATCATTACCTCCAGAGTGAGGAGTTGAGAAGCAAACTTACCCATTTCCTCTCTTATGTGACCCCCCACTTTGCTTATATTGTTCACCCATGCTGAAGCATCGCATGGCCTTCTCCAGATGTGGCGACCCAGGCTTGGACCTCCAACAGAAGTGTGAGCCAGAGTAAACCTCCTTTCTTTATGAATTACCCGGCTTCATATTTTCCTTTAGAGCAACAGGAAACAGATTAAGACACTTATTAAATAAGCAGATGAATGTTGACACCCAAGTCGGGACTTGTCAGAACTGAGAACTTGATCTTTCTAAGATCTGTGTGCCTATACCATTCTTGTATTGAACTCATGGTGGAACAAGGAGGAGGAGGGGGAAGGCAAAGCTGTAGGCACTTCTGTACACTCTACACTTGGGCTTATTCTTTGAGACAGGGTTCTGTGTGTCCCAGGCTGACTCCCAACTCACCGAGTAACTGAGGATGTCCCTGAACTTCTGATCTTCCTGCCTCTCCCTCCCCAGGGCTTGGTTGACAGGCGCATGCCATCACACCCTGTTTGATAGTTGGCCTTTGATCCACCCGGGTTCCTGGAGCCTGCTGTTTTATGTGTGTTACACGGCAGACATGGCACTAAGCCTCTCTGAGCTGCATTCCTGCCTGTAATATAGTGGTAATAATCCCTCTTGCTTGTTCTGGAAGTTAAATGAGAAAGTGTGACTTGGTGTGGGGGTGGGGCAGACAGTCCAGGAGTAGCCTAGGGAAGACAGCCATCTCTGAGAAGGAGCTAATGTTTAGAACAGTGTGAAGTGAGAGGGGCATTTTAGGGGGGAGTGTGGTAGCATCTGTGGGGTCTGGCTTGCCTCCTTCATGAAAACTGTATTGGATCCATTCTGTGCCTCCCAGCTCCTGCAGCAGGGTCCAAAGTGAGCTCAGCCCCACTGGAAGGATCAGATCCAATATAGCATTCACAAAGATGACAGGCCAGACCCCACAGATGCCACCACACTCCCCGTCTTGCTGAATGCAAAACTCCTTCTTTCAAGTTCCAAAGTGGGACAGGCGGCCAGAGGAGTGGATCCCCTGGATGGTGTCTCACAGTAAGTTGGTGATGGAGTGCATTCTGGAAGTCTGATGGCCCCAGTAGACAGCAATTTTAGGTTCAAAGGCAAACCAGGCAAAAGGCTTGGTCCCTGCTTGTGCACAGCATCCCATCCCCAATACCCCCAGCCAGAGAACACTCACCTCAGCTGATGAACCAAAATTCCCACATCATCTCCCAAAGCCCAGAATTCACGTTCAGCTTCACTCGGTACTGTGCCATTAGTAGGTTCTATGGAATGTGTGGACCCACAAGTACCATGTCACACACAAGAGTTTATGACCTAAGAAAGAATCCCCGTACCCTGTCTAGTCACTCCTCCCCTGCCCCAACCCCCTGATGTCTGCTAACAGCTTCAGTGTCTCATCTTTGGATTTTTCCAGAACAACATCTAGACAGGATCTAGCAACACCTGCCCCTTTCGGAGTGGCTGCCTTCACTTAGTAGTTGGTGTCGGCATGCATATTCTGTCTCCGTGTCGCTTGATGACTCTTCTCTTTGGGGGACGGAATCCTGCTCAGTCCTATATTGCGGTCTGCATTCTGGCCAGCGGTGGTGAGAGCTGGCTCGTGCATTATTCTGTAAACGTTGCACTATTGTGTGGTAGTCCGTCTCCTGTGAGGAATGCCTGACCAAAGCAGATTAAAGGAGGAAGGGTTTGAAAGGGACACCACCCGTTCTGGTGCAGAAGGGGCGGTGGCAGGAATGTGAGGCAGCCGGTCCAGTGTGCCCACTGTCGGGAGGTAGAAAGAAGTGAAAGCCAGTACTCAGGCCATTCTCTGCTGTTTGCTGAGTCCAGAACCCCAACCCCTTGGAATGGTGTCACCTACATCTATGGTGTGTCCTCCTGCTTCATTTGAGCCTCTCTGGAAGGCTCCGTTCCGAGGTGCGTCTCCTAGGTGATTCCAAACCAGTCAAGCTGAACTGTCAGCTGTGTGGCCTGTGCTCATCCCCAGGGAGGGCTCTGCTAAGAACCTTAAAACAAATCTCACCATTTGTTGTCTTATTGTTGATTTGGAAGTGTTCTTTATATATTTGAAGCCACAGGCCTTCATCAGGTGTTCTTCCCACAAGTATTTTCTCCTGGTCCGTGACTTCCAGGCAATGTGGTTTTAAATGGCTGATTCAGGTCAGGGTCAGTAGGGAAGAAATGGGGGATCACACACTGCAGGGGATCTTATCAAGGATAGGATGTACACACCCTGCACCTGTTAGCAGATAGATGAGGGTTCTGCCTTCATTAGGGTTTTGTTGCTTGTGAACCAACACCATGACCATCACAACTCTTGCAAAGGAAAACAAAAGAGCTGGCTTACAGTTTCAGAGGTTTAGTCATGGTGGTGCACAGGCAGACATGGTGCTGGAAAAGGAGCTGGGAGTTCTACATCTTGATCTGCAGGCAGCAGAAGGAATCATGTGTTGAGCATAGCTTCAGCATATATGAGACCTCAAAGTGTGTCGCCTACAGTGACACTTCCTCCACCAAGGCCACACCTACTTCATAGAAGGCCACACCTCCTAGTAGTGCCACTCCCTATGGGCCAAGCATTCGATATGAGTCTATGTGAGCCATACCTATTCAGACCAACACATTTCACATCCCTGGCCCCCATAGACTTGTAGCCATAACATAAAGCAAAATGCATTTAGTCCAATTCAAAAGTCTCCATAGTCTATCACAGTCTCAACAATTCTTCTGAGATTCATGCAGTCTCTTAACTGTAATCCCCTATAAAATCAAAATCAAAAACAAGTATCATACTTCCAACATATAATGGCACAGGATATACATTATTGCTCCAAAGTGGAGGAAAGGGAGGATAGGGGAGAAGTGCTAAACCAAAGTAGACCGAAAACTAGCAGGGCAAACTCCATACTCTGGTTTTTATTGTTTCATTGCATTGTGACACCTTGGGAATATGAGGCAAGCACTCCGCCACTGAGCTGCACCCCAGCCCTGGTTCCTAAACTTTCTGTCACCCAACCTGACCTCACCAAACCCCCAATCTACAATAGCACCAAAGCAAGGCCTAGAAATAGAAGCCCCTACAGTGGGGACCTCACAATGTAGATAGAAGAGCAGAAGGTGTCTGTTTCTCTCCACGCTGCACTCAGCACCACAGTGATGGAGTCATCCGGGAGCTACGTCCAGAGAAGTGTCCCAGCAGCCTCCTGCCCTCAGTTACCTATCTGTAGGCGGGCTCCAGCAAGATACACCACTGCTGCCATGATCGGGGGGAGATGAAAATGGCATGCTTTCTCAGTTGGCTGGTTTTCAAAGCATCTTTGCAAATAAAATCCGAGCGCAGATAAGGAAGGGGTTGGTAATGGGAGTCAGATGCCCTGAGCTCTGCAGCCTGCTTTGAAATGGCACATGGGCCCCTCTCGTTCATCTCAACCCTCCTGGCAACCTGCAGGACCTGATCTCTACATCAATTGAGCGCCCACTGAATGCCAGACATATGCTAGCAGTTCCCATGGCTGACATCTCATTTGACTTCTATCCAGCTCACCAGAGCCCTGTGTCATTATTAATATCCTCTCTGGGCAGATAAGGAAACTGAGACCAATATGGGACTAGGAGACATCAATGTTTTTCACAGGGCTGTTGATTTTATAGATTACTTCACATTTTTCTCTTCTCCGTAATCCTGCCATACAGTCGTTCTCTCTCTCTCTCTCTCTCTCTCTCTCTCTCTCTCTCTCTGTGTGTGTGTGTGTGTGTGTGTGTGTGTGTGTGTGTGTGTGCGCGCGCTATCCTCCACTATCCTGCCACATGCCAAGTGGGGTGGCCAGCAAGCCCCAGTACCCACCAGTCTCCACCTCCGCAGCTCTGGGATTGTAAGAGAACACCATCAGGCCTAGAACTCTTAAGTGGGTGCTGGACCCCCAGCTCAGGTCCTCACAAACTCTTTACCAACCGAATCATCTCCCCAGCCCCTTTGTGCCCATTAATATTCTTACATTGGTTGGTTGATTGATTCATTGATTCATTCATTCATTCATATGCCACAGAACTCATGCGGAAGTCTAAGGACAACTTGTGGGAGTCCATTCTTTCCACCATGTTGAACTTAGGGATCAAAATCAGGTCATCAGACTGGCTCAGCAGCAAGCACCTCTATCCAGTGAGCTATCTCACTAGGTCCCCATTGTCTCCATCTTACAGGGAAGAAAGTCACACATCCCAAGGAATGTGTGCAGCAATAGGAAGCAGGTTTGAACTTCTCCACGCAAGCTCCATTCTTGCCTCTTTCTTCCTAGTAATCTCCAAAGGAGATGAGAACCAGAACCCCCTATAGGTACCTGGAATGAAGAGCCCCTTTGCTGCCCTCTGAACTCCCACGTCAAGGTGTCTCTACAAGCACGGGCTCACTGAGTTCTCCTGATGGCCTGGAGATTGACAGGGATGCTGAGTTTAAAGCAGGGAACAGAAGTGATCTCGTGGTGGCCCAGCTGGCAGTGCCAGAGTCTGAGTCTCATTACGGATAGTTCAGGTTTTATGGAGGAATTTGTGTTTTAAGGAAGAGTGCCAGGCACTGTTAGTCCTGACCTGCCGGACCCCTGGTGACTACAGCTGCAAAGCCGGGATGGGCCTGCCTGGCCCCAGCCGCTCAGCTCTCCCAGTGACATTCTCACTTTATGGCCTTTCCTGGGCAGCAGCACAGCCCGGACACCATGGATCCCAGATCAAAGGTTTTCTCTGCAAAGCCTAGTTATTCCCATGCCTGCATCCCATGGAGTAGAGCACTTGCCCCAGAATCCCAAACAGGGAGGGCAGATTTTCAGTTCACTGACCATTCCATGCCCAACGCAGCGAAGCTGTTTTAATAAGCATTGTCAAAGACAGTGGCCTCTGTTCTGCAGAGGACTGCTGGCTGCCCTGGCATCAATGCAAAGAAAGGCTGTGTGAGCGAATGCTTGCTTCTGCAAGAATGCATGCATGCTGCCCTACAAGGGAGGCTGCCTGACTTGGGTCCTGTCTACACTCATGAGATAGCAAGGGAGCATGGATTTAGTTTAAGGCCAAGCAGCTGAGAAGGGGGCCTGGAATAGGGAGGTTCTGACAGCCTATGTAACGATAAGAAAGTCATTTAACTCTGCCAAACGTCACTGTCCTCATCTGTAAATGGGTTTTTCCGCCTCTTGGTGGTTGACAATCCGGGATTATCTGCTGGTTAAGGAAGATGCAAAGCCAGAGGTATACACTGCCCATCACTTTGGTCTCAAGCATCTCTCTCTGGAGAGGAGGGAGTGTTCTGAAATTTGAGAAGAACATTATCCTGAAGCACTGAATCACCAGACAGCTAGGGATCTAGACAGCAGACCCATTCCCAGCAGCCTTCACTGGTCCTCAGTTTCCTCGTGGGTATCATGACGCTCGGTTCTCCAAAGTTCCTGTCTGGGAAATATAATCCCCAAAGGTGTTGGGAGGTGGGGCTTTGAGGAGAGATGCTGACTAGGGCTATGCTGTCACGAGGGAATTGACGTCCTTGTCACACAGTGCACTGCTAGAAAAGTGAGCTCCATCCCTCTGGCTCTCCCTCTTAAAGAAAACCCTGGTGTGAGGAGGGCAAGAGACTCTGAGCGCATAGGTGCTTGTTGCCCAGTCTCCAAAACTCAACAAACCTATTTCTACCATCTAGCCAGTCTCAGACATTCTGTTACAGCAATAGGACACCGATGGGGACCCAAGGAGGAGAAAAACTGTGTCTAGAGGACGGTCAGAAGAAAACAGGGACCACACTTGTGCATGTGTGTGTCCTCGGTGGCAGCTTTCCAGGATGACAGTTCCATAACTGACGATAACCTTAAACGTCTGATCCTCCCACCTCCACCTCCCTAGTGCTGGGATTACAGGCATACTCCACCATGCCACGTTTCAGGACTGAACCCAAGGCTCGCTGTAAGTAGGCAAGCGCTCTACCCACTGAGCCATGCTTGCAGCTCACAATTCGGCTGTAAATACCACAGGTACTGCCTCCTGAAATTACAATGACTTGTTCAGGGACATCCTTCTCTGCAGCTAACTAACGGTACAGCTATAGAACGAGGGGCGGTTTGGGCTCTTCAGGGGTTACCTTCAGCATCAGATGGGAACAGCTAGGCCATGCTTCCTGAGCCTTCAGTACCCATTAGAAGAATGACCCATGGCCACTCCTGTGGGAGAATAAATGAGAGACTGGGGCCATGACAGTCTTGCCCCCACCCTACTCCTGGGATGTGGCAGCAGTGTTGAATGGTGGGATTTCCCAATGGGCCACACTTGGCCACCGCCTGCCTGTCTGAGCCACCACATAGCTGCAGTCTGTGAGCCTTCTATGCTGCAGCCCCCAGGGCCACAGGTCTTCTCTGGCTTAGATTTTGAGAGGAGGGGAAGAGACAGGCAGGGGTGGAGGTTGAGACTGATTCATGGTTCTAGAGAGGGAACCTGACAATGGAGTCTGGGGTTCCATGCATGCTGGGTAAGTACTGTACCCCTGAGACACACACACACACACACACACACACACACACACACTCCCCCGTGCCCTCTAGCTTGGATCTGTTCCCAGTTGCCCAGGAACTCAGTTCTTGAGCGTGTTGCCCTCTCATCTAATGGGAATCAGAAGGGCCCACTGGCGGCCTTGGGTAAATAGGACTGTCTGTGTGAGTGTGAGGTTCCAGCTCACACTGAACCACTGAACCATGGGGCAAACCTCATGCCCAGAAGGTACAGAGCACATATGGCTATATAACCCTCAGACGGTGCGTGTTTTCCAGCCAAGGCTGAGGAATCGTTCTCTCAAGGAACCCAGGGAGCCATAGTATTCAAATGTGTGTACTTCAGAATCATGTGTGGGGCCAGGCCTGGGGACACACGCCTGTCATCCTAGTTCTTAGGAGGCCAAGGCAGGACTTCGAGTTTGAGGCCAGTGAGAGAGAGAGAGGGAGAGAGAGAATGAGGAAACAAAAAAAGCCATGTTTGGAAACTACCTGTTTATAGAGTGTTTGTAAGCTTGGTGAACCCCTAGAGAAAGTTTTTGTTTTACAAAAAGAGAAACTGAGCCCTCAGGCCCAGAGGGGCACACTGAGTCCAAGGCCTGTGGAGCTGATGCAGTCGGGATCGAGCCCTGTGCAGCCCAGCCCCCACCAGGTCTCTGCACATTGTGTCCTCTGCTGACACCTGCATCCTGCTGGGCCTTTAACTCGACCGTGCAGTGCCCCCGACACAGGGCAGCAGGATGGGTCTGTGGAGATCCTCTGACACGAGAGGAGGATGTCTCCTGGCTGGTGGCATGTGTATCCCATGCTGGGACCTTAATCCATGGCCAAGTTCAGCTCCCTGTGCACACGCACAGCCTAGTGTCCCTGACACCGAAATTTGTTCTGGGAACTGTATCCTACAAACACTTAGGTAGTTTAGCTGTGTAATCACAATACAGGATACTGAGAGACACCTGTGTGGCCTAGGACACTTTCCATGACTGCTCTTGATGCCGTAAATACATCGTGGTTGAGACAGCTGTTGACCTGTTCCACAAAAAGCTTTATGTATAAACTGTATATTTATGTATATATGTATGTGTGTTTTGTGTGCATGTGCGTAATATAGTAAACACATGAGCCACTTGGTGTTCACTGTTAGGCCTCAATGGCTGTGTGTAGCTACAGGTGTTGTTCTTCTATTTTGTATTAAGTTCTTATTAGCGCGTATTAAATATACACGGGAGTGGATTTCGTTGTGACATCTGCATACATGTCTATAATATATTTTGATAATATTCATCCCATTATCCTCTCTTGTCCCCCTCCTCTTCTCGCTGATTCCCTTTCTTCTCAGCTAGCCTTCATATCCTTCCTTTCTCTTTCTTCCTTCCTTCCTTTCTTTCTTTTTTCATAAATAAACCAGTGAGTTCCATTAATGTTTCTTGCAGGAACATGGGTGAGGGGCTATTTGTAGGAGCATGGGCACAATGCCTATACCACTGAAGACAACGCCTCTCTGTCCCCTGCCATTAACTGCGTATAGATCATCAGAGAGGGGTGTCTCTCACCTTCACTGATGGGCTGCTGCCAGGCCCAGTGTGAGCTGTTCCCTACGTGACTGACAGCACATTGGTGTGTTCACAACAACACACTGCAAGTCCGTGGTGTGTTCACAACAACGCACTGCAAGTCCGGAGGAAGGGGTTGCATGCCCGTGTTGTAATTCCCAGTGTCACTACACAAGATGCGTTGTTCAGCTGGACCATAATCTGCTGGGACCGTCATGTCATTGACAGCCTATCTTTGATGAACATCTTGTGTGGTGTGTAACTATAAATTAAACTCAGAGGGGCTGAGTGATTTGAGCAAGATCGCACAGCTAGAACAGAATCTGGTTGGAAATCCAGGTCTTTCCAGCTCTGAGCCCAGAGCCTCTGCTCAGCAATCCTAAATGTTAGCTCTTCTCTTAAAGAATAATATTTGTCTTTGGGAATACATTCATTAAGGCAGCCCACAGTATCTCCAGCACGGAGACAGTGGTTGTTAACTGGGCACATGAGCTGGTTCGGGTTATGCGGTGAGAATTTGGGACAGTGGCAGAGCCTCTCCTCCCCCACTAATCCATTTAGTGGGGAGGGGAGCTGATAGTGTCTTAAGCTTCCAAGCAAACAAAGGCCACTTCTCTTCTCCTGGCCATGGGTTCTGCGGCTCCCTGGGGTTGGGACTGGGGACTCTTCCCTTACAAGAGAGTAGTGGTCTGTTTGTGTTTTATTTTGTTTTGTTTTGTTTTTTCCCACGGGGGTTTTCTTTGAGAACCTAGCAAATGAAATGAAAATAACAAAGGCCCCAGGAGGTCAGACTCCCACTGGAAACAACTCTGGGTTTCCATTTGTGTGGGGTCTTTGCTCTTCATGGACCCAAAGCCCACCTTCTCCTAAGACACAGTGTCCCAAAGCAGGACAGAGGGAAGGATGCCCTGACTGAGTACCAGCTCCCTACCACGGGCCCTGTAGGTGACTTCTCTCTGTTCCTGTGCTCAACAGCTCCATGGCATCTAGATTATTCCATTTTACAGAAAGGGAAACTGAGGAAATTGACGTGTTTCCCTGGTAAACAATGATCCTGGGGACAGACTCCAATGCATAATCTTAGCTGCTCTTCCCATTATTGGGGCATACTGCTCTTGCAGAGGACCCAAGTTCAGTTCCTAGCACCCATGTCAAGAGGCTAACAGCCACCTATAACTCCAGCTCCAGTAGATCTGATGCCCTCTTCTGGTTTCTGCAAGCAACTGCAGTCACATGCACATACCCACACACAGATACACATATATACCCAAAATTTAAAAAATAAATATTTAGAAAATATTACATACCTTACGTGTATGACCTTTCTTTATCACCCTGAGAAGGGCTATTCTTATCTCTATTTTACAGAATATGAAACCAAGACAGAGAGATCGAGTATATTATATAAGATCACACAGTTGATAGTGGTAGAGACAGGATTTGAACCCTGTGAGCACACAGGTCCTCCTCAGGGCACTGGCTTCCTGTGGCAGCCTAAGGCTGTTCCTCCAATCAAGGCTCAAGCTGAGGACTGAAACATGAAGCTGGATAAATAATGGACCCTGAATAAATGTTTCTTAATTGAACTTGAAAGGGGAAAAATATACAGTTTTCTTTGGGCTCAAGTCAGAGGCTGTTGCCACAGCCTGGGTTCAGAATGTCCCCATCTCTTCAGATACACTGTGATCTTTGTCCTCAGGGTAGGGACAGGATTTGTGTGTTCTGCTGGTGAACCCAGACTTCCCAGCCTGGAGGCAGCCAAGGGCCAGGGGCCTAACTAACTATAGCGACTGCTCTCAGCCTCTGGTCAGATAGGCAGTGCCCCACGCTCTCTGAATGCCCCTTTATCACCAAGGGCTAGGTTTCCCCTGACACAGATGCCAAAGCTTAATGGCATGTCATGATATATCACTGGGGACTGTGGGGTAAAACAGGGAGCTGTTACTGTGGGTTTATCTAAGGCAGAGAATGTATACCGCTGCATGCCTGATTTCTCTCCGTGGGTGGAGAAAGGAAGCGTGGAACTGCTGCTGGAGAGAGACCAAATTCTTTACCTGCAAAAATACTGGCAAAGAACACTTAGTGAGGAAGGCAGAGTGTCCCTGGCTTCAGTCTAACGGCAGCGGTCAGCAGAAGCAAGCCTTCCGAGCCAAACTCGCCTATGTGTATACATGCATGTCCATGCATGCCTGGGTGCATTCTGTGTGCGTAGGCCTCCCCTTGGGCTCTTAGGTTGCACAGGAGCATGCAAGCATCAGGGCATTTGTGTTTGGGTGCCCTGTGTATGCACACGGGTATGGCCAGAAGGACTCCGTATGGGAGGAATGACCCTGCTTTGCCCAACATCTTGGTGAGCACAGTCTCTTCAAAACCAACACCAGGGGACATGGCAAGATGGTTCACCTCTCCCAGAAGTTCTCCCTGGCCCTGTGAAGACCTGAGGCTTCTCTCCCTTCTACTCCAACGGGCCCCACCCAGTCCTGACTTCTCTTGCTGAAGAAGCTTGCCTCTGAGTCTACCTTCCTCCTCCTCTGTCTCCTCGCCTGACATCTGACATCTCTCTAGTCACCTTCTAGGAGCACACAGACTAATTGTTCACCTGGGTGTCCCTGCGAGGCTGGGAGACCTTTGTTGACCCAAGTCACAGGCTCCATATCTTAATGAGCTCTGGGCAGTGTCTCCTGACCCTGGTGGACATGATGCCCTTACCCTTTATGAGGTCCAAAGAGAACAAACAATTCTCTCGTGCGAGCAATTGGCTCCTTTGCAGCATGTGTTAGGAGAGGCTGCGGCTCGGCTCTGGATGGCACAGAAGAGAGGCTAAGTGGCCCTGGAGATGAAACCCGGGCTGAGCAAGTCAGTCCTGAAAGGCAGTGGCTCAGGGCAGCTGACCCTCCAGCCAGGCAGACCATGAGAAGCCAGAGGAGAAAGAGGCTCACAGAGCACACAGCCTGGGTGTTGAGCATGTGGGAGGCCATAGTTAGTGGTTGGCCTATAGCTATGACAGAGCTCAATGTGTTCTTAGCCACGTGAGCTCAGAGGCCGCAGCCTTGCCACTACCTCTCACCCAGCAAGGCAGGCTTATGCCCAGATCAGTTGGGATGTCTGAGTAAGAAATGTCCCCCATAGTCTCAGGCATCTGAGTGCTTGGGCCCCCCAGATGGAGGCACTGTTTGGAGAGGCTTAGAATATGTGGCTTTGGTGGAGGGCGTGTCACTAGAGACAAGCTTTGAGAATTTAAAAAATTCAGGCGATTTCTGGTTTTTCCTCTCTCTGCTTCCTCCTTCTGGTTGATGCTGTGCACTCTCAGCTGGCTGCTCCAGCCACCATGTCTCCCGCATCCCTGTCGTGGCGGACTCTTCTGCTCTGGAACCGTCAACCAGAGCAAACTCTTCCTTCTGTAAGTTGCCTTGGTCACAGTGCTTTATTACAGCAACAGAGATAACTAAGACATCACTAAAGGCCTTGAGGAGGTTGGCAGTGGGAAGAATGGGACTGTTCCCAGCAGGTAGCCAGAATCGTGTGAATTTTAACTCTTTCTCATCTGGGCCTAACTTTCTGGGCTCAAGGAAATGGCCGCAGCTATAGCATGATGCCAGAAACCCGTGCCGCTCTTACCACGCTGCACCCTAACCCCTCAACCCCTCCTGTATGTGAACACACACACCATTACCCAAGTAGCACAGCCACCAGCAATACCAACAGTAACAACACTACCACCCACCAAAACACTACCACAGAACACTGCCAGCAATAACGATAACAACACCACATCCCACCAAAGAAAACAAGAACAGGAGAACTGAGTGATATTGTCCCGCTTTTCCAGCATGTTTGTGGGGTGTTAACTACCCAGCACAACCAACGTAGGCGAAGAGCAGACAGCACATGCTTGGGAGACTGCCTGTCTTTTCCATACATCTGTCTGTTGTTGTTGTTGTTTAAGAAGAATATCCACAGTAACGCCAGTCAGGGTGCTCTCCAGCCCGCTAGGTGCTAGTGACGACACACATCCTCCTTCCTGCCCTCGGAGCACACTGGCACCTCCCATGCCTTGTACCTTTTTACTAACAGTGCCTCTGGACGAATACTGAAGTCCCCTCTCTTCCTGGTTCAGCACTGATTCCCTGTGGGAAAACACCAGGCCGTGGCTATAACCACATGAGGCCCTGAACTCTCCTTTGGCTGCTGTCTCTCTGTACAAATGGCATTTCTTAGCACTAGAGAAGCTGAGCCCACTGTGAGCCGAAGAGCCTCCTGGTGAGAGCGGGAACACAGCTTAAACTCACACTTGGGGCAGAAAATCTGGGAGAGGCACAGGAAGACTATGAGTATGGTAGTTCACACCTGTAATCTTAGCACTCGGGAGGCTGAGGCAGGCAGGATAGGATGAGTTCAAGGCCAGCCTGGGGTACATAACGAGTTCTAGGACAGCCTGAGCTATAGAGTGAGACCTAGTCTGAGGACGAAGGGAGGAAGAAGGAGGATGGGTTGTAAGGGGAATGAGCAGCTCCAGGGCCCCACCCCACCTGAAAAGGCCGCAGATTGAGAGCACCGATAGGGATGACAACACCCACCTCCACCCCCAGGCGCTACCACAGAGCTTGTCCCATCCTCCTGCACTTGCCCGAACTCTCTGCACATGCCCAGCCCTGTTGAGAATGCCATTTCTCCTACCTGGAACTTTCTTCCCAACCCTCATATAGGTTAAGAGCTCCCTGCTGCCCTGGGCTCAGGGACAACCCCCTGTCAGTCACATCTGAGGGCCCCTCTTGTAACTCTTGTCACTCATTGTGCTAACGGGTCGGTCAGCTGTCTGCCCTTCCCGTGGGGCTTTTTAAAGCCTGTGAGATCAAAGGCTGTGTACTTCTTCCTCCTGAACTCCCAGGGCATGGCACAGTGCCCTGCTCTTACGTGGAGCCTGGACAACTGTTTGGTCACAAATAAATGAGGGAAAAGAACTAAACAGTAGAGACGTCATTAGTGAAACAGTATAAGAAAGGTTCCTCTACTCAAGAGAAGCCTTTATTCTTCTATTAAAGTATTCATTGGATTCAAGATAAATTGAAATTTTTTATTTCCTGTAGTGAAGTATTTTAAAGACCCAAATAAAGGGGCTGGAAAGATGGCTCTGCGGACAAAGTGCCTGCCGCAGAGACCTGAAGACCTGAGTTCAATTCCCAGATCCCATGTTGGGCTCCTGTTCTCTACCTCCACACTCAGATGTGGCTGGAGTGAGTGCGTGAACACACACATGTGCAGAGAGAGAGAGAGAGAGAGAGAGAGAGAGAGAGAGAGAGAAAGAGAAATAACATAGAAATAAAGAGCAGGAAGAAAACACTCAAGGAACCAAGTATACCATAAGCAAGGTCCCTTGAGTGAATACCACAAAGGTCCAGTAGCAGAACAGCCTCAGCCATCTCCGTGGTCTTAGCATCGTCCGCCGGTGGACCTGAGCTGACAGAGTGTGAAGAGAGGAAGCCACACTCAAAAAAAAAAAGACACAAGAAGCAGCTGTGTCTTTCTTGGATCAAGAAGGAAAACTATTTCCGGGTGATACACCACTTGAGAAAGCTACTTCAGAAATTTATCAGCAGAGGAGTAAGAAACCTCAAAGGCTGAGCTGTAAGAACCCCGACTTCCACAACACCCTGACACCAAAGAAAAGATAAAACTGTAGTAACAGGAGCAAATGCAAGGACAGCTTTTCTACAGAAGAGAGGTGGACGGCTTTTTAAAGAGCCAGAAGTGGCGTATGTTCTTTCTATACTACAATGCAGTTATATATACCTCTGTGTCCTGTAGGTGAAGAAGTGAGCCTATTTTGGAATAAGAAGAAAGGGGGAGGGAGGAGGAAGCAGGGCATTGGGCGTAATTCTGGTCAAATACTTAACCTACTTGGATGAAAGTCTCATGAACCTTGTGACTATGTACAATGAATGTTCAGCTATTAAAAAAAAAACAGTATAATGAGATCAAAAAGAGTCTGGGGCTGGAGAGATGGCTCAGGGGTTAAAAGCTTCCTGCTCTTCCAAAGGACCTGGTTCAGTTCTCACAGCCGCCTGTAATTCCTGCTCCAGGAGAGTCGGGGCTCTCTTCCAACCCCAAGCGTGCCCGCCTGCACGTGCCGGGCATATATGTGTCATACATTCCCACAGACATGCACAATTCTTCAAACTGTGGGTTTAAGAGATGGTTCCGTGATTAAAAGTACTTCCTGCTCCTGCAGAGAACCTGGGTTTACTTCCAGCACCTACATGCTGACTCACAGTCATCGGCAACTCCAGTTCCAAGATAACCGCTATCTCTTCTGGCTTCCCCGGGGCCCCTGCATGAATATAGTAGACATAAACTCATAGGCACACCTGCATGCAGATTAAAATTAAAAAAAAATAGAGTTGGAGAGATGGCTCAGTGGTTAAGAGAAGTGGCTGCTCTTCCAATGACCCAGGTCCAATCCCCAGCACTCACGCGGCAGCTCACAACCACCTGGAACACCAGTTTCAAGTGACCCGACGTCCTCTTCTGCCCTCCTTGGGTACTGCATACATGTGGTACACATGCAGACAAGCAGGAACACATAAACACACATCAATAAAAGTAAATATATATTTTAATCTAAAAAGTTAAAAACAGTACACAGAAGTCAGTCCCGTGTCCCTTCCCCAGCGTCCCTCAGCCGTGGCGTCCATGCCATTCCAGGAAGCTGATTCTGGTACCATGTGCACATGGTTCTGTCATCTTGCCACATACACAAAATGCCATACACGCCACCATGATGAGGACACGCTATGGTGTAGCCCTGACTCTCTCGCCGTTCCTGTCTACCGACAGTCACTGATCTCTTCTCCACGCCCCTGCTTCTGTCATCTGAAGGCTGCCTCAGGCTGGACCCCTGCTGTGCGCAGTGTTTTGAGAGCTGCTCTCACCCCGCATGGTGCCTTTGAGAGCCATCCCTGTTGTTCACATCCCCACAGCCCGTTCCTCTCTGCCTCCGAAAGTGTTTTATGGTCTGTACGCACCCCTGGTTCCATCACTTGCTCGCTGTTGGACATTTCCGTTATTTTCAGTTTGGGGCTGTCACAGCCAGCTTCTCTGCAGGTTTTTGTGTGGGTATAAAAAATCATTTCTCTGTGATAAATGCCCAAGGGACCATTGCTTGGTCATATGGTAATTACATATTTGTTTAGGTTTTTTTTTTATAACACTAAACTGTTTTCCAGAACGCCTACACCAGACCAAATGAAATCTAAAACTCTTAACTCCTTTCACATCTCTTCACATTCCAGAATTTACTATATAATGGTCATAAATATCCCCTGTGTTTGTGTGTAGAGTTACAATGGGCAGCATTATGATTCTGGCTTCAATGTTAAAGCAATAATCTTTGAAACTTAAGAGAAGGGAGGCCTGTTGTACTTTCCAAATTTTTGTTCCGTTCAGGCAAAGGTTTCGCTCTAGCCCAGGCAGACCTAGAACACATTACATATTAATAGATCAGGCTTTCTTGGAACTCAGAGCAATCCTCCTGCCTCAGTCTCGCACATGCTAGAATTACCAATATGAGCCTTGGGGCGCCCCTTATTTACCCATTTTGTTTGTTTTTGTTTTGATTCTGAGATCAGGTCTATGTAACCATCACTGGTCTCAAACTAACTTTGTGACTAGGCTGACCTCAAACTCATAGAAATCCCCCTGCCTCTGCCTCCCTGGATCCACATGTTTCTTTCCTTCCCTTTTACAAAATCCCCTTGGGCATCCTCTCTGATTAGATCTGCTGGCAGCCGACTCCCTTCCGTTCCCCTCACCCAGGAACACGTCTGTCTCCACCTCATCCCCAAAGGGTGCTTTCTCTGGACATAGAATTGTGGGTTTGGAGTTGAATGGTTTTTGTTTTTCTTTTTGAGTACTCAAAAAAGTGCCATTTTCTCTGGCCTCCATGCTTGCTTTCTTGGTAAGAAATCCACTGTTTCGGTTCGTTTCCTCCATTTATGATGGCTGTTTTCAGAGTTCTGTCACATTAGTCTTGTACCTGTGTCCTGTCATTTGTGCCTCTCTTGGGGGGTCATCTTTTCTCATATAAGGTGTGGTGAGGGACGATTGATAGAACCTTTGACCTTTCCCATATATTGTTGAGAGACTGGCTCTTCGTACAACCTCCTCAAAGGCCCCTGGACCTTCCTGTGACAGCGATGAACACCGTGACCAAAAACAGCTCGGGGAGGAAAGCGTTCACTTGGCTGGCTTCTGCTTCCACACCACCATCTATCACTGAGAGAAGTCAGGGCAGGAATTCAAGGCAGAAATCTGGAGGCAGGTGCTGAAGCAGAGGCTGTGAAGGAGTGCTGCTTACTGGCTTGCTCCTCATGACTTGCTGAACCTTTCTTGTACAACCCAGGACCACCTACCCAGGGGCTGCAGCACCCACAGTGGGCTGGACCCTCCCTCATCAATTATTAATCAAGAAAATGTCCCACAGACTTGCCTATAGGCTAATCCCATGTAGGCGTTTTTTATCAATTGACGTTCCCTGATTACCTTAGTTTATACCAAGCTGTGGGGGGTGGGGACCAGCATAGTCCCATGGTGAGCGGAGGAGCCACCACCGTGTTTACTTCCAGCCATGGCGTGAGTGTCCAGGTTTTCCCCTGTCTCCACGGACACCCTTGTTAGTTGGCAGGGAGTTAGAACTCCCGGTCCCCTCCCAGAGCCTAATCACCACTCTGGGTGCCTCATGACTGCCCCCATGTGGCCTCTATGGACATAGCGTGTTTCTGAGTCCTGATTCTTCCATGCCTACTTCTGGGTTTTGGGGGCGGCATGTAAACTCCCTGTCTCTGCTTTCCTCGAATGTTATCATGCATGGGAAACAATCCCACGAATGCCAAGGGTTAGTCTTCACACCCAGGAATTTCCGTTGTACTCAGAGGAGATGAAAGGACACCTGCGGCCTCCTCTAGCTTCCTGCCGGCACTTGGGCAGGTTTGAAATGTCCAACCTGGGCTGGTCTTCACAAATCTCACTTTTTTTTTTAAGAGAATTCTTACTGTGTAATGTTCAATTCTCCTGTCTCAGTTCCTAAGCACTGGCATCACAGTTGTACCTGGCCATACCTGGCTTGCCTCAGAATTCTTTCTCAGAATTACCCAAACTGTTTTATTCTGTAGGTGAATTCCAACTCTTTTTAAGTTTTCAGATAAAGAACATAAGGTGTGGTTGTGGAAATCTTATCAAATTCAAAGATGAATTTAGTATCCCTTCTTGTGAAGGGCATGGTACCTTATGGGGACAGCCAGCATGGGAGGCAGGCCCTGCCTGGAATGTGGTAGGTTCTTCAAGAAATGGCTGTGGTGGCTCTGGTCCTGACTGGTCATTGTGTGAATGGAAGCAGACACGGGGAGCCTAGATGCAGGGCACCCTGAGCTGAGCCTCCACCCCCTTTGCTTACCCCGCCCCCAGAAACCCACCAAAGGCAAGAGCAGGTCTGTGGAACTTCTTTCTCAAACCCGTCTGGTCGTTTATTGTTTTTCTTGTTTTTAGATTTCTTTTCATTGGAGGTTTTAAGATGAATTCTATTATTTTTTAATTATGTGTATGTCCGTGTGGATAGTTAGTGCTTGTGCCCCCAGAAAGCCACAGGACAGAAGAGGGTATTGGGTCCCCTAGAACCGGAGTCACAGGTGGTTTGGAGCCACCTGCCATAGGGTACTAGAAACCAAACTCAGGTCAAACTACATAATCTGCTTGAATGAAAATCTCTTCACGAAACCCATGACTATACAATGCATGAACACCGAATCTGGGGCTGGAAAGATGGCCCGGTGGTAGAGCGGGTGCTTGCAGAAGAGCTGGGTTTAGTTCCCAGCACCCACATGCAAAAGCAGTGCATACTCTCAAGTACCACTTCTTAGTACACCCTGAGCCATCTCTCTAACCCCCAGAAACCTGTCTTGTTGGCCTTTGAATCAAGAAGCTGCAGGAGTCACGGTTTGTAAGTACCGTATGGCCTCCGGCATCTGTCCTAGCCTGGGTTGCCCAAGAAGGCTGGCGGGCGCCTTCAGCTCTGACCCATGGGGTCTCACAGAAGCCTCTGTTGTTTTATGTCTTTAGTGTCCCATTGTCTTCCCCAGAAAAGCCTTGCCGAGGTCAGCACAGTCGGGGCACAGGGCCATGCTTCAGACAATAGCTAGGCATCTGCAAGGCAGCCCACAGGCCACTGGGGGGCTGAGCCCTCAGACCTGAGAGGCCTGGGCCCTGGAAGTCACATACCTACACTGTGAGTTCCTGTCCTGTTATGGAGGGGCTGGGGACCAGGCCGCTGCTTCTCACTGACGGAGTGAGGGCCACTATCAAATAGCAGGAATAATCCTGTCTACAGGCCAGCACTTCAACAAGCATGACATGATTCTGGAGTTCTCCAGGGAGGAGAAAAGGGAAGTAGTGTTTATGTCACCCCTGGGTGTGCGGAGCTCTGCTGATAACAAAATCTAGGCCCCTTCTGTACCGTGGCTGTGGGCCAATGAGATGG
Organism: Myodes glareolus; assembly: GCF_982192425.1. Classification (NCBI taxonomy): domain Eukaryota; kingdom Metazoa; phylum Chordata; class Mammalia; order Rodentia; family Cricetidae; genus Myodes; species Myodes glareolus. The sequence goes on along the minus strand of NC_142034.1, from coordinate 73,101,621 downwards.
CACAGTGGGTAAAAGTGCGGTGCTTACCACACCAACTTGATGGCCTAAGTTCAGTCCTTGGTTCCCACAGAGGAAGTCGTGTCCCCAATATACACAAAATAATACTGAATGTAAGGTAGCATAGTGACTGCATAGAATCTTCACATGCTCCTAGATATTATAAACCATTTCTGCATGAAACACCATGCAAAGTTGTGTAGATAGAATGAGAACTGTCCCCCACAGGCTCATATATTTGAACAGTTGGTTCAAATTATCCTGCTGTATTGTGAGAAATCTGTGTGTGGTGTGGTGTGGTGTGTGTGTGTGTGTGTGTGTGTGTACACATAAGTGTGCATGCATGCAGAGGTCAGAGGAAAACCTGTGCTGTCATTCCACAAGAGCCATCCACTTTATTTTTTTGAGACAAGATCCCAAATTCACCAGTTAGTCAAGGCTGGCTGCCCAGCAAGGCCCAGGATCCTCTCTCTTGTCTCTGCCTTCCCAGAACTGGGATTACAAACCCAGGCTATCACATCCAGACTTTTTTTTTTTTTTTTTTTGGGTGGGGGGGTGGGGTTTCCAAGACAGGTTTCTCTGTAGCTTTTGGAGCCTGTCCTGGAACTCACTCTGTAGATCAGGCTGGCCGCGAACTCAAGAGATCCGCCTACCTCCCGAGTGCTGGGATTAAAGGTGTGTGCCACCACCGCCCGGCATATGGGCCGTGGGGCACAAACTCTGGTCCTCTTGTGATACAGTGTAAGTTTTCTACAACAGACTGAAGCCAAGAGTCTTCGTAAGGCTCTCCTGGTCTCACTTGCCACAGGTGTTTAGTCGCAGCACAGTACAGGAGAGTTCAAGCGTGGTCCATTCGAGCTATCGAACTGGGGACGGAGAGAGGATAAGAGAAAACTCAGAACATACGATCATGTGGGCAGATCATGAATGAGCAGTGCCAAGATAAAGGCCAACTGAAAATCACACTGTAAATTCATTGTTTCTACTTAATGACATTCATAAGTGGCAAAGCTGTGGAGACAGTAGTAGCATCTCCAGACTCTTAAACAGATCTTTATACACCAGAATTCAAAAAAAGCATGAACTCTCCATTAGTCATCAAAAGATGGGAACCACCAAAGTGTCCACCAGCTGCTGAGATGACAGTTAATGCACACAGTAGAAATACGTGCAGCCTTTAAAAGAAAGGGAATTCAGGTGCATGCGTATTGGGTCATTTCCTATAGCTGGGATAGAATGTCATGACCAAAAGCAACTTTATCGAGTTTATTGACTTACGGTTTCCTAGTAGGGAGAGGGGCGGGCGTTTTCACAATGGTGTGGCAGCAGGCAGCCAGAGCAGGAAGCTGAGAGATCACATTTCCATCCACACACAGGAAACAGATAGGCAGCTGGAAGTAGGATGAGGCTAGGAACTCTGGAAGCCCGCCTCCGTGGCACGCTCCCTCCAGCAAGGCTGTACCACCTCTCCAAACTGGACTCCAGTCAAGGTCCAAGCCTTCAAATACATGAGCCTGTGTGGGACATTTCTCATTCAGACTACCACAGTCGTACAGCATAGCTGTGCCCAAGCCAGATAGGGAAGATATCAAAGATATCAGATGATGCGGTGTGCACAGGAGATACTGGGAATCGGCAGATTCACCCAGATACAAAGTCAAATAGATGTTGCCAGGGGTGTGGGGAATGAGGGGTGTAGGGGATGAGAGGTGTGGGGAATGAGGGGTGTGGGGGTGAGACGTGTGGGGGATGAGGGGTAGCTATTGTTTAATGGGTACAGAGTTTTTCTTTGTGGTAAAGGAAAGTTTCTGGGGATGAACAGTGCCTGCAAAGATTATAAATATACTTAATATTACTGAATTTGTGTTCAAAACTAGTGAGACTAGGTATAGTGGTTCATGCCTGTCACAGCACTCAGGCTGCCTCAGGAGGATCCCCGTGGGCTCAAAGCCCGCCTGGGCTGGATAGTGTTTTAGAACAGACTGAACTGAAAGAGAGACCCTGACTCAAAACAGAGCCCGGTGTAGTGGTACACTCCAGTAGCCTCAGCACTTAAGAGGCAAAGACAGAAGGATCTCCCATGAGTTCAAGGTTGTCCTGGTCTACATAGCAAGTTCCAGGGCTTCATAGCAAGAGACTGTCACACACACACACACACACACACACACACACACACACACACACACAAAAGGGAGGAAGGGAGGGAGGAAGAGAGTAGTAAATTTTATGTTGCTTTTTTTAAGTTGTTATTTACATTTCTTTATTGTGGGGAGGGTTGGAGGTCAGAGGGCAACTTGCAGGAATCAGCTCCCTCCTCTCACCAGTCCTGGGGACTGAACTCAAAGGGTCAGGCTTAGCAGCAAGCTCCTTCACCTGCTGAGCCGCGTTGCCAGTCTCAGGTTACATTTATTTCTCCAGTGCTTTTTTAAAAGCTCTAAGAACAGCCAGGTGAGGTCCCAGCGCTGAGAGGAGGAAGTGGGCAGGGAGTCCCATGCCTAAGCAAGAAGCTATCTGCAGTTGCTTCCCACAGGCAAAGGAGAAATCAGTTTTCTCCAACGGAGTGGTATACCGACGGGTATACCAACCACACTCCAGAGCCAGCTTCATGCCAGCGAGTATTTGGCCAACACAAAATAAACTCCATGAGGTTTCATTTTGCTGTGGACTTTTTGTTTCATTTTGTTTTGTTTGGGCATTTTTTGTGTGTTATTGGTCTTTTGCTTGTTTTGATTTTCATACTTGTGGGTTGGCTTTTTTTTTCTTGAAAGAGAGAGAGAGAGAGAGAGAGAGAGAGAGACATAAAGTTGGGTGGGTAGAGAAGAGGGGGAGGTTCTGGGAGAAGCTGGAAGAGGAAAAGACAATGATCAAAACATATTGTGTGAAAAAAGTTTTAATAAAAACGACAAGAACAGAACAGGCCCATGGCTGGCGTAAATCATAGGAGATCAACAGAGAGAGAATGACGAGGGAGTTGATTCGGAGGCAGTCATGGGAATGGTGCTATCTTAGCTGGCACTGTGATCACGTGTCTATTCACTGGTCTAAATGAGCCGAGCTATACACCAGGAGGAATAAATCTGGCTCCATGCAATTTCAAAGATAAACTTTCGCAAAGAGGCACTCCAGCTGGACTCCAAAGGTACTAGCTGGCCGCTCCTCTTGCCAGCAAATACTTATTAACCCCACCTGCACACTAGGCCCAGTGCCAGCAATTCCGTCTCCAGGGAGCCCCAGGGGTGGACACAGGGTGCATCCCCACATAGATGAGCCAGGAGAAATGAAAACCATATGTCTGCAGTTAGAATTGAGATAAAAATCTTGTCAGTAAGTTTTCCCTCGGAGATTGTCTCTGCATCCAGTGGCTTTAGGTGCTTTCAAGATGCGTCAAGGCCTTTTCTAGTTAAATGTGTTTGTGCAGCCTTGCCCTCCCCTGCCTCCTCGGGCCTGCCTCCCTCTTTGATGCTGCAGTTTTCAGTGTGGCTTTGGTTTGTCTGTTTGTTTTGGTATCCTGCCTCCTCCCTTAGCAGGACTGTTTTCAAATATCGAAAGCATCTCACATTTGGAATAGTTTAGGTATGTCTCTTCTGCTCCAGTACAGGAACTCAGGGTCTTGTCTCTCCAGGCCTCGATACCCAACTACTGCCTGCTTCCTCTCCATAATCTCCTTTGAGGACATCCTTCCCATGACCAAAGGACTACCCACTCACTAAGCCCTGCCTCTATTAAAAATATTTATTTTTATTTATGCATATGAGTATATATGTCTGTGCACATGTATGCAGTGTCCACAGAGGCCAGAAGAGGGCGTCAAGTCCCCTAGAACTGGAGTTACAGAAGATTGTGAGCCACTTATTATGGGTGCTGAGACCTGAACTCGGGTCCTCTGGGAGAGCAGCAAGTGCTCCTGACCACTGAGCCATCTTTTTAGCTGCTAGACCCTCCCCCCACCCTTATGCCTTCGCCTCCCAAGATGCTGCTCTGGGGACTAAGCCCTTGACACACAAGTCTTTGGCGTAGCAATGTGTGTCACTGTCATGAGAAATAATCTTCCAAACATTGGAAACGTTGGTAGCAGTCACCCAGTCCCTGCCTGACCAAGACAGCGGCCTGATGATAATGGCCATGGGTGTTAATGGATGGGGAGGGGGCTGTTTCTATTATGTCAATGGAGCTGTTATGGTTTTCCTGGCATGATGACTCTGTCTTGTCCATCAAGCCTCAAGTACTGAGTTATTGTGTCCCCAACCCTGAAGATGTTTTTGTCTGAACACCTCTGATTCTGCATAGTTGAATCACCAGCCTGTTTCTTAGACCAAGGAATGGACTTTCTCCTAGGAAGACCTGACATTGGCAGCCTGAGTAGGGATGGTTTCACACCCCACAAAGCTGACATCTTATAATTATACCTAAGAAGAGAAAAAGAATATCAAACCAGCAAGATAGTTCTATGGTAAAGGCAATTATGGGGCAAACCTGGCAGCCTTGTCTAAATCCCCAGAATCCAAGTATAAGTAGAAGGAGAGAACCAACTCCGTCGAAGTTGTCCTCAGACCTGCACACGTGTGCCGTGGACTGTGCACGTCACTGACACACTCACACACAAATAATAAAGTAAATTAGGAAGAAAGATACGGGGCCACAGTGTGCACGGGGCTTTAGGGGAGGAGGGAAGTGACATTTCCTGAATGTCCCTTTATTCCAGCACTTTGGTTGCCATTTGATTGCGGAAAGAGCCCTGAGGGCTGGAGATTCCCAGTCCCATTTTCCAGAGAAGCCTGAGTTCAGTGACTGTCCCTGACGTTCAGTCTTATAAATAGCCAGGCTAAGACTGGAAGGCATGCTGTAGACCCAGGCCTCGGGAAGTCCCTCGGCCTCTTGCTGGCACAGAACTCTAACCCCCTCTTCCTGGACACGATGTGCACAGCCTGGCTCTGTGTAGGGTGACAAGCTGCCCATGAGCTCCAGGACAGCCTGTGTCCCAGGAAGCCACCACCCATGCGACAGGTGGCCCTTGACACTCAATCCCTGATGTTTGCTCGCCAGGCTCCAGGAAAGCCGAGGATGCTCAGCTGTTCTGCACCTTTGAACTCTATGCCAGTGTGCCCTGGGCTGGAGGCCAGGGGTCCTGCAGTGACTACGGGGAGCCTCACTGAGCATGGATGTTTGGAACTGGCGTGGCTTAGAGGGACTTCAGCTCTATCCATCCCCTCAGCCCTTGACCAAGTCACTTGTGCCCGCTGTGTTCACTTGTAATCGCGAGTCATTTCACGTCTTTAGACCTCAGTGTCCATATGACAATAAGAAGAGATTAAAAACTGCCCAAGCGGTCTGTTCTCCATGTTGGGATGGCCACAGGAGCCAGGTTGCTGGGCTTGTAATTATGGCTTGGGCACACATATACACATAAATAAAAGAAGCCTTTTTTAGAAAGAGGGAAACCTGAGTTCATGTTTCTTTGCTGATGTCCAGGGTGGCTCAGTGAACTGCATCAGACATCCTGGTTAGACCAGAAAGTCATGGCTTTGGGAATGATGAACAAATGAATTCAGGGATAAATGAATGAAAGAAACCAATACCACGGCTACAGTTGCATGAGTCGGAGAGCCTTTGAGAACGACTGGAAGAGGGTGGCTGCAAGCCCCCCCCCCATACTCACTAGGGAGAGAGCAAGTACCCTCCAGCTGTGAACGGCCCCAAGTTGAGGGCTTGTGGTTGACAGGTTGTGTGCCAAGCTCTGGGCTAAGCGCTCATGCATGAGGTAAATCCCACACAGGCTCTGCCTCGTGGAGGCCCCATGCATATGAAGACCTTGTGCTTTGCCTGTGTCGGAGCCCCGGGTTGCCTTCCTGCCTGGGAGAGACAGAGAAATCGTCTGGGTCTGTTTGCTGTTATTGTAATAAAATACCTGGGAGGGGGTGGTTTATAACGAAGAGTTTGCTTGGCTCGGTGCTTTGGAGGGTGGAAAAAATGCCAGCAGAAACAGCCAATCAGTTGCCTACCACAAAATTACTTATTTAAAGTATTATAAAATATTATCGTGATTGTTTTTTTTTCTCTTCAGTAACTTGATTGCATGGTTCTTGAGCACAAACTTTGTAGATGACAATGTTGTGTTGCCAGGTTGGAAACACCTGTGACCTGGAGCTGGCAGCCCCTGGAGAGAGTGTTCGAAAGAGTTGTTGCATGGCGGGGACATCACGCAGGGAATCAGAGCAGGCTTGGGTTCAGCTCTTATCATAAATCCACTAATGCAGGCTGGGGAGATGGCTCAGTGGTTAGGAGTGTTTGCTGCTCTTCCAGAGGACCTGGGTTCAATTCCCAGCACCCATGTCAGGGGCCCTCTACTACTTATATTTATAGCTCCAAGGGCTCTGATGCCTTCTTTTGGATTCCACAGGCACGCGTGCACGTGCATAGACACACATACACATGCACACAGCATATATGCAAACAAATACATACATATATATACATAAACTAAAAATAAAAATAAGTCTTTTTTTTTGAGACAGGGTTTCTCTGTGTAGCTCTGGCTATCCTAGAACTCACTTTGTAGACCAGGCTGGCCTCAAACTCACAGAGATTCCCCCCTGCATCTGCCTCCCGAGTGCTGGAATTAAAGGAGTAAACCACCACTGCCCAGCAAAATTAACTCTTAAAATAAAGCCCCTAATACCATCACTGATGCTGCAGTGATGGTATTACTTACCACCTTACCCACTAGACGCCACACTTTACAATACCATTTGATTCGGAATTTGGGGATAAACTGTTCATGTAATCTGAATAGGCATGGACAAGGCAGATACAGAGCTACCCCAGAGCTGGAGGCAAATGCCTTGTACCCACTCAAGGAGCTGACTTTTTTTTTATTTTATTGAGCTCTACATTTTTCTCTGTTTCCCTCCCTCCCTTCCTTTCCCCTCCCCTTTAACCCTCTCCCATGGTCCCCATGCTCTTAATTTACTCAGGAGAGCTTCTCTTTTCCTACTTCCCATGTAGATTCGATCCATGCATGTCTCTCCTAGGGTCCTTATTATTGTCTAGGTTCTCTGGGATTATGATTTGTAGGCTGATTTTCTACCACTTATGAGTGAGTACATGTGATAATTGTCTTTCTGGGTCTGGGTTACCTCATTCAATATGATGCTTTCTAGATCTATCCATTTGCCTGCAAATTTCAAGATGTTGTTATTTTTTTCTGCTGTGTAGTACTCCATTGTGTAAATGTGCCACATTTTCCTTATCTATTTTTCAGTCAAGGGGCATTTAGGTTGTTTCCAGGTTCTGGCTATGACAAACAATACTGCTATGAACATAGTTGAACATAAGCCCTTGCGGTACAATTGAGCACCCTTTGGATATATACCCAAAAGTGGTATTGCTGGGTCTTGAGGAAGGATGTTTCCTAATTTTCTCAAAAATCGCCATACTGATATCCAAAGGAGCTATACCAGCTTGCATTCCCACCAGCAATGCAGAAGTGTTCCCTTTACCCCACAACCTTTCCAGTATAAGCTGTCATCAGTGGTTTTGATCTTGGCCATTCTTACAGGTATAAGATGGAATCTCAGAGTTATTTTGATTTGCATTTTTCTGATGACTAAGGATGTTGAACATTTCCTTAAATATCTTTCAGCCATTTTAGATTCCTCTGTTGGGAGTTCTCTGTTTAGGTCTGTACTCCATTTTTTTATTGGATTATTTGTTCTTTTGATGACCAATTTCTTGAGTTCTTTGTATATTTTAGAGATCAGACCTCTGCCTGATGTGGGGTTAGTGAAGATCTTTTCCCATCCTGTAGGCTGTCATTTTGTCTTGTTGACCATGTCCTTTGCTTTACAGAAGCTTTTAAGTTTCAGGAGTTCCCATTTATTGTTTCTCTCAGTGTCTGCGCTGCTGGGGTCATATTTAGGAAGTGGTCTCCTGTGCCAATGCGTTCAAGTGTACTTCCCACTTTCTCTTCTTTAAGGTTCAGTGTGGCTGGCTTTTGGACTTGAGTTTTGTGCATGGTGATAGATATGGATCTATTTTCATTCTTCGACATGCTGATATGCAGTTATGTCAGCACCATTTGTTAAATATGCTTTCTTTTTTCCATTTGATATTTTTTGCTTCTTTGTCAAAAATCAGGTGCTTGTACATGTATGAATTAATATCTGGGTCTTTGATTTGGTTCCATTTATCCTCCTGTCTGTTTTTATGCTAATACCGGGCTGTTTTCAGTACTATAGCTTTATAGTAGAGTTTAAGTCAGGGATTGTGATGCCCCCAGAAATTCCTTTATTGTACAGGATTGTTTTAGCTATCCTGGGTTTTTTGCTTTTCCATATGAAGTTCAATATTGTTCTTTCAAGGTCTGTGAAGAATTTTGCTGGAATTTTGATGGGCATTGCATTGAATCTGTAGATTGGTTTTGGTAAGATTGCCACTTTTACTATGTTAATTCTATCTACCAAGAGCATGGCAGATCTTTCCACTGTCTGGTGTCTTCTTTAATTTCTTTCTTCCAAGATTTAAAGTTCTTGTCATACAAGTCCCACTTGTTTGGTTAGAGTTACTCTGAGATATTTTATGCTATTTGAGACTATTGTGAAAGGTGATGTTTCTCTGATTTCTTTCTCAGCCCATTTATCATCTGTGTAAAGGAGGGCTACTGTCAAGCTCAGAGGGAAGGCGGTGTAGCCTAAGAATCGGATTCAAGGTTCCTATCAGGTGGCTGGCTTCCTTTTGGACCTGAGTCCTGAGCTGCTTGCCTGTGTGGATAGCAGCTAGGGTGCCCAGCATGTCCTCCCACGTCCTGTGGCCTTGCACGGCTGTAAGAAGGTAGATTGGCAGTCTCTGCCTGTTTGTGCTAGTATGAAACCTGCTCCCGCTCTGATAGTCTGTCGTCGGACGCTTCTCCCAGGGTTGTGGGCTTTGGTGAGCTCCTGTTTTACCATGGATTTTCAATTTTTGCCTGTCATGTCTTGTTTCTAAAGTAAGCCTAAGGTAATTGCTGTCTTGATAGTAAGCTGGAAGATAGCTGTCCTCCACAAATCCTGGGGCCACATGGACTCTCCCTAATGCTGGCTCAGCTATTGGTGTTGATTTTGAGTGGGGCAGCCTGGGTAAGGTATAATCAGTTCTGAGGTTTGTAGCGATCCAGTGGCTTTTAGCATATTCCCCAAATTCTGTGTCCTCACCAGTATCAGTTCTTCAGTAATTCCTCCACCCAGAAGGAAGCTCCACACCCGTCGTCAGTCACCTGTGTTTCTCCTCAAACCCCAAGCCCAGGCATCTACTGATCTGTTTTCTGCTTATGTCTGTATTCTATACATCCCGTGGAAGGGAGTCCTGCTACCCAGGATCCCTTGTGCCAGGCTTCTTCCTCTGGCATGATGCCTTCAAGGGCTTCTATGGCGTCTCCGTTCATCAACTGATGGGCGTCTGAACTGTTTCCATATTTGTGAATGTGTTCCACATTACTGGGGCAGTCCCAGCTGATGCTTGCTCTTCTACCATACTTTTCCCCCCTTTTTCTTTTCTTTTTTGGAGTCAGAGTCTCAGGAAACCCAGACTATCCTTGAACTTGCTGTGCAGCCAGATGTGACCTTGAACTTCTGGTCCTCCTGCCACCACCTCCTGAGTGCTGAGATTATAGGTGTGCATCACTACAACCAGGTCTCGGTGTACTGGGGCTAGAACCTGGGGCTTCCTGCTTGTTAGGCAAGCACTCTACCAACTCAGCTACATCCTCAGCTGACACATAGTAATCCTACAGGCTTGTGGGGTACAATGTAAACACTGTGTAAAGATAAAAACAAGGTCATTGGCATATTCAGTATATTGTTTTTCTGTGGCAGGATCCAAATTGCCCCTAGCTGTTTTGATGTGTGTAACATGTTGGTTTTATATATACATATATACAATGTTATACATGTAAACAATGTATCTTGATCACATGCGTGTCATCTGTCTCTCCCATGCCCCAGAGCCCCCAAGTACCCACTTTTCCTTCTGTTTCCTCTCCACTCCCACCCCCCATAGAGTTTAATTAATACTGCTTGCTAGAATGTTGGCTGTTCTTATTGGCTAGTTCTTATGCTGGGTTTTTGTAGGTCCCTGCAGCTGTGGCGGGCTCACAGTGCAGTGACCACATCCTATACAGAAGCTGGCCTATCCCAGTGGTCCTTCCCACTCACTTTCCCCACCCCACCCCTGCTTAGGTGAGTTATCATCAGCCATGGACCTTACTGAGCAGCGCAATTCCAGGCTCCTTCCACTCTCTGACGAAATCTGTACCCCCTGATCAGCCTTTTCCTATCTTCCCCACCCCACTACCCTCCCAACCTCTGGTCATCACCATCCTGTTCTCCATTTCCCTAAGATCAGCGTGTGTAGATCCCACAAATGATGTCAGTCCCTGAGTACTCAGTCGCCTGAGCCCAGCAGGTTGCAATTCATGCTGTTCATCTGGCTAAGCCTGGCATATCGTGCTTAGCTACGTTCTGCATGTCTGTGCAGATGGCAGAATTTTACATTGTCATGTCTGAATATTCTGCTGTCCCTATTGATCACATCTTCTTCATTCATCTGTTGGTGGACAGTTAAGCTGCTTCGTACTTGGCTCTTATAAACAGTAGTGCAGTGAATAGGGGGTCTGGAAGTTTCTTTCAATATGCTTATTTCAGGGTACGTTATTATAGGGAATGATTCGAAAGGTCTTCAGAAACTTTTTTACAATGTACCTAGGGCCGGGTGGTCAGTGTATAAAACTTGCTGCCAAGCCCTGCATTTCATCCCCAGAGCCCCCCATGGTTGGAGGAGAAAATTTCCTCCCACAAGTTGTTCTCTGACACCTTGCATGCCACACACACACACACAAATATTCTTAATCAGAAAAGCCCTGCCATCTGACCCAGCAAAATGCTGATAGGTCAGACCCACTGCCCACTTTTGACAACCAGACTGCAGTCTTTGTGTTTGGGGGAGGCACAGTGCAGGTCCCAGGGAGCTCTAGGAGATAAAAGGGATGGCCGTGTTAGCTAGAGGCAGGAAGACCCCCTGGGTGACCTGGACACTGGCTAAGTCACCGGAGCCATCTCCGCAGCTACCTAGAAGTATAGGAAGGGCCCAGAAAAATCACCAGAAGAGGAAGAAGTGGACCACAGAGAGTGGAGGGGGAGGGTTAGGTGAGAAGTCAGTGGGCGGCCAGTGCCGGTGTGGGGTGGGGGAGGAGGGCAAGCTGAGGCTGCAGCCTGGAGCCTCCTCCTCCTCGAGCTGTCAGCAGCTAGGGTCCCCTGGGTTCTTCCAAGGAGCTGGAAAGAGGAGCTACAGGGCTTCTGACTGCCAACACAGACTTGAAGTGAGCGCTCTGCTCCAGCAGGACCCAGCCTGCCTGTTCTCACCTTTCAACGCCCAGGGAAACAAGAGATTAGCCCAACACACCCCCATGGTCCCCTGCTCCTCAGTCTTAAACAGAATAGAAAAATGAGACTCCGGGGGGATTATTAAAGCCGACACAAAAATACTTCTTGAACTTTTCTACAGAGGGGTTTAATTTTTACTTTTTTAAAACAGGGTCTCATATAGGCTAGGATGACCTCAAACTCCACTCATAGCCAAGATGATCTTGAACTTTGGATTGGCCTGCCTCCTTTCCTGAGTGCTAAGATTACAGGCGTGTGCCACTGTGCCCAGTTCATGTAATGTTGGGGGTAGAGCCCAAGGACTGGTACATGGTAGGCAACCATTCTACCAGTCAAACTATATCCCCCACCCTGGTGTGTGTGTGTGTGTATGTGTGTGTGTGTGTGTGTGTGTGTGTGTGTGTGTGTGTGTGTAAGAGGCCCCATATGCCCATGCACATGTATGTGGAGACCAGGGGTCAATGTCAAATGTCTTCCTCTATCTCACAATACCTTATTTTTATTAAATCCTAATGGACAGTATGAATCATGGTCACCCGGCCATGCAACAGGGCACAGAATGGACTCCCAGACTCACTGTCTGGTGGTGTGCTCTCGTTCTAAGCAGGTCTGCTGTGGGCAGGGAGCTGACATGATTGACAGAGGGCTCTGTGGTGTTATCTATAAAGGTATCCAAGCTGGGAACAGCTGAGTTTGAGGCAGGCTACTCTGCCCAGCAGTGACAGGAGGGGCCTGAGGGTGACAGGTTGAGAGTAAGAGACAGGATGGGTGGGCAGCCACAGCAAGGTCTTGGCCCCTTCTTCCCCTCCCACTCTTTAGTTTCTGCTCTTCATCCTAGTGATGCCTGTGGATGCTTCTCCAGCTATATGGTTTAGAGGGCCTGGCAGGCAGATGGCTCACAGCTGCTTCCCTTAATTTCTTTATAATTTATTGTGTGAGGTTCTGGGGGATGGAACACCAGAACATTGCTGATGCTAGGCTAAGAACTCTCCCACAGAGCAACACCCCCATCCCCTATTTCTATCCTTCTCTTGCTACAAGGTGGCTGAAGCCCCACAAGGACCCTTCTCCTCCCTGGCTGTGAAAGGCAGTTGGCAGGAACGGGCAGCTGCTGTGGTGTAGAAGGTTCTAGTCTGGGACAGTCCCACACTGTCAGTGAGACCCAGTTCATTCACTTGTCCTAATTCACTCATTGATGCATTCTAGGTTGTTTTTATTTGATTGGTTTGTCAGTTGACTGGTTAAACTTTTGAGGAAAGAGGGAATGAGGTTGCCTTGGTGTCTTAGTGAGAGGGGCTTCTGCCACTGTGATGAAGCAACAAGACCAAGGAAACTTATGAAAGAAAACATTTAATGCGGAGTTTGCTTACAGTTTCAGAGAGTTAGTCTGTGACCATCATGGTGGGGACCATGGCAGCAGGCAGGCAGGCATGGTGCAGGAGGAGTGGCTGAGAGCTTACATCCTGATCAGTAGGCAGGAGCAAGGAGAGAGAGAGAGAGAGAGAGAGAGAGAGAGAGAGAGAGAGAGAGACTGCTTCTGGTGTGGGCTTTTGAAACCTTAAAGCACACCCCCAGTGATATAGCTCCTCTAACAAGGTCATGCCTCCTAATCCTTCCTAAACAGTTCCACTAACTGGGGAACAAGTACTCAAATATGAGCCTGTGGGGACTATTCTCCTCCAAACCACCATCCAAGACTGCCCTTGAACTCCTGGACTCTTCTAGTCTCACCCTTCTGATGAGACTGAGACACACACACACACACACACACACACACACACACACACACTCCTTCTGATATAGATATTTGATATACACACCCTCTGACCCACTCCAAACTTGAAACTCCAAGGGTTTGTGAAAGGAGGTGAGTGAGGACCCAGACCTGAAGAGTAGAAGATCTCAATCACCAGATCAGAAAAAGACAGTCTTTGTGTGGAGGCCTATATAGAGAGAGCCACAGGGTTCTTGGGCAGGGTCAGTCTGAGCCCTCAGCACCAAGATGGACAAGGGAAAGAGAGCAGAGGCCTGGATGATGGTACAGGTGTCAGAAATGGTGAGGAGAAGCATCCACAGGGACAGACACAGGAGGGTGAGTGTGCCGAAGAGGTCATGGCTGAAGGCATGGGGGGGGGTTAAATATGCATGCTTGTTGCGCCTGGTGTTTGTTTTGTTTGCTTTCTGGGTTTTGTTTGGTTTTCTGAGACAGGGTATCACTGTGAAGGAAGACTGTCGCATCCCCAGCCACAGGAAACGTGTCCTGCCACCTCTAGCATGTTGAGCACAGCCTTGTCTGTTCCTGGGGGTCTTGGTGGCCTCATGTTTTCCTGCCACTGTGGTAGGGATGACAGGGGCTACAAATGCACCCCTCTCGTGGAGCACAGGCACCTTAGGTTCCGATGAGTTCCCTGAGTATGGAGTTCAGGGGGAAAACAGATCCCCACTTGATCACACATCATCCTTCCATCCTTGCCCCTGAGGCTTCATCTTAGCAAACTGAAACACGTGCCCCCAAAACGGAAATATTTGTGTTAAGTGGATTGAAATGTAAGAAGTCTAGGTCTTAAATTTTCCTGGAATAATGCATTACTTTTTTTAATAATGATAATACTGAAAAATACACCCACCTCTCACACATGTGCACATACACATACTTGCACACATGAATACACACTCATGTTCGTATCCATACTCACTCACACATTCACACACACACACACACATACACACACACACACACACACATACACACTCACACACGAAACCCTGATTAGCAAAAATCTTAGTGACTGCACAACTAAACCTTCTATTTCTGTGGCTATCAAGTGTGTATCTGTGAACATTCCATGCAATGTCCTTTCTTAGGCTTTGATACAACGTAGTCAGGATGTGATGACTTTATTCCCCAGGGATGTCAGGCTTGTGATGAATGCAGGGAGACCCATGTGCTGTCCAGGCTGAAGTGGATGAACCCATCTGGCAGAGCTCATTCACATCAGGGGCACTGACTTGACCAGTTTCCTATTGTTGTCATATAGACACAGCCTACAGAGGGGAGGTGCACATTGGCTCCCAGCTCCAGGTACAGCCCACCACGGCTGGAAGTCTAAGCAGCAAAAGTTTGTGCCCTGGGAGGTCAGAGGCAAGGAAACCGAGTCACGACCTAACACCAACGCTTCCATTTGGGACATTTGACTTCAGAAACACATGTATCCATTTCCTTCCATAAATACTCATCTGTTCAACTTACTGAGACTCAGGACACCCCTATCCAGTCAGGAGAAGGGTCTGAAAGGACACCAGGGCCTCCAGGGGCAGAGACGACTGTGTGCCTCAGTGTTGGGTAGAAACAGAGAGGAGATGGCAAGAGCTAGACTCCCTGGCTTCGTTAGCTGTGACCCACTGGCATGAAGCCCCCGTATCAGTGGCTGAAACAAAATACCTGAACAAATATAACTGGAAAGAGAAAGGGTTTCTTGGGGCTCATGGTTTGAGGTTCACTGTGGCGGGCAAAAGGGTATATCTCAGCCTTCAGGAGGTGGAGGCAGGAGATTTAGCACTTAGTATAAGGCCAGCCTGGGCTTCATGAGACCCTGTCTCCAAAAGTATACACTGAGCTTAAAAACCTCTTAGGTTTTGTTTGTTGTTGTTGTTGTTGTTGTTGTTGTATAGTATCTAGCTTTAGGTATTTCGTGATTGGGAAAAAGTAGAAAAAATGTTTTATATACCTGTCTAACCAGTCTCCTCCTTCCAACAGATTTTTATAAGTTTTTATTGAAACAATATATAATACTCTCAGAAGGCACAATTATTTCATAGTAGAGGGAGTTTCTGAGCCCCTGGTTGTTCTAGAACGTTCTTACAGAGGTACATGGATCTGAACAACTGTCAGTTGGCCAGCGAGCAGACCCCCTGTGTGCCCCTGTAAGCACCCACTCTATGTGGTATGCTCCCAACCCTGATGAGACACACACGACTGTCAACACCCTGTCCTGCCCTCTCTGTGCCTCAGTTTCCCCATCAGCAAACGCTGGCTTTGGAGGCCATTGCAGAATCAGCTCAGGGAGGAGGTAAAGCCATGTGGGTCCTGCAGGGTGCGCAGCAGGGAGGTGACTGCCATGAGAAGCCCTTCTTCCCCGATCTGGGGTCACTCAGTCCAGAAAAGGGTGTCTTGTAGAACTGAACATGTGGTCTCCATAATGCCACAGGCTCCAGGGAGCAGGCAAAGCCATCCTTTGAAAGTCGTAACCTCCTTTACAACCCCAGAGAACATCTCCGGGATTTCCTGCGCTTCGTTTCATGTCAAGACTGAAGAGCTGACACCTCATGAAAAATGGTTTATGAGGAAGCAGCCAGGTGGAGTTCATGGTAGGGCTAGGCTTCCATGATGGATCCAGGCACTGGCTAACTCTGTGTACACAGCCACCCGCTCGGCATGAGTCTGGAAGATGCTGCTATCATTGTTAAGAACAGTACTGCTCGCTGACTGGGGAGGTGGTTCAGACAGTAGAGTTTGCCAGGTAAGATGAGGCCCTGAGTTCAGATCCCCAACACACACATAAAAAGTTGTGTGTGGTGGCAGTGCTGGGACAGCTCATGGGCTGTCAGGCTAGCCAAACCCCTCAACTATGGATCAGTAAGAGACCTTGTTTCAAACATGGAGAGTGATTATGGAAGACGCCCAATGTCAACCTTTAGCCTCCGTGTGTGTGTGTGTGTGTGTGTGTGTGAGAGAGAGAGAGAGAGAGAGAGAGAGAGAGAGAAAGAAAGAGAGAGAGAGAGAGAGAGAGAGAGAACGCACACACACACTACAAAAAAACAGTAGCTCTTTCTTTTAAAAAAACATGAATAAAATAAACAACTCTTCCCAGCCCCACCTTGAGGCCTTCTCACTGGCCAGCCTTGTTTACAATCACACTTCTAGAAAGCTGAGGGGTTTATGCCTGGAAGTAAAAAGATCTATACGTGGCCAGCTGCAGGCTGAGGTGCTGCTGGCATATGCATGGTCACAGTCCAAGGAGGTCTCTGCTCCGGTCTCGTGGGGTGGCCATGTTTGCTGACAGGGTACTAGGTCATTATTTGCCTGTCTAGTTCACATTCCATTTGAATATTTCCTGAATTTTATATTTTAGTCTTCATTTTCTGATGCTCATGTCTCCTCCTCCTCTTCTTCCTCCTCTTCTTCCTCTTCCCCCTCCTCCTCCTCTTCCTCTTCTTCTTCTTCATCTTCTGGTTCACTTTTTCTGTGTCAAGGTGAGGCCATGGGAAGGGACCTCACAAAACAGTATGTTATCTTTAGGTCTGACCTATTCCCCCAAAGGCCTGTGCATTAAGGGCTTGGCACTGCTGTGCCATGGTGAGATGAGTTCAGGCAGAGGGACCACCTCAGCTAAGGTGCTACGGCCAGAGTTTGCTTGGTGCAACTGTGGTTGGCAAGGCAGGCAAGAGGAAAGCCAGGAAATGAGCAGAGAGGGTGAGGCTGAGCCACGCGAGCTGTGGAGGAGGTGGTCTTTTACTCTGAGCAAAACCAGAGTCACTGCGCGGTTTGAGCAGAGTCAGGCTCTACCCTGGATTCCTACGGTCAGCAGGCTTCTATGCCAAAGACAGTGAGTGGACACTGTTGGCCAGCAATGGCTGGGCAATGAAGAAGAGGTGAAGACTCGGGAGGGGTGAAGACAGCAGGTTCTAGGTGAATTTGGAAGATGGATTCAGCAGGATCCACCAGTGGGTCAGCTAAGATGGGGTCAAGAGTAACCCCAGACTCATTGTGGCCAAGCAAGAGCCCTGAAGGTCATACCTGCTGGTCATACAACCAGTGTTGATTGATTACTTTCCATATTTGTCTCAGACTTTACCAATGACCCACTCCAGGGTGGACCTTGTGCCGACTTCCTATGCTTTTACTCTGTGCCGAGAAGCTGCACTGTTTTGTTTTGAGACAGGATTTTACTCTTTAGCCCTGCCTGGTCCAGAACTTTCTAGGGAGACCAGGCTAGCCTTGAACTTGTGGCAGTTTTCCTGCCTCTGCCTCCAGGGTTCTGGGACTGCAGGTGGGCTCTACCACACTGGTTTAGACAATGCTCAGAGCTTCGTGCATGCGAGGCAAGCACCGGGCCTTCTAACCCACATTCCCAGACCTGACAATGGAGGAGTTTTTAAAAGCTTTTAATGTTTTATGTTATTGTTGTACATGTCTGTGATGGGACATACATCATGTGTATGCCGTGATGCACATGTAGAGGTCAGAGAACAACTTTTGTGGGTTGGTTTTCTCCTTACACCCCATGGATGCTGGGAATCTGAGTTAGGCTATCAGACTTGGGAAAGCAACCTAGTATTTTGCAAGCAGATTGAGTTATCATTCACACACCCTCAGCTCCTCTATTGGAGATGGACAGTCCTCGTCCAGCGCTTACAATATAATCACAGATACCATACCCTTACCATAGTCAACTTAAGAACATGGTTACCTCTAGAATCCTGGACCTGTTCCATCCATCCCTCTCCACCTTCTGGCATTCACACCTCTCTGCTTTCTGTCTCTATAGATCTTTCTCTCTGGACATGCTGCACAAGACAGGCATAGAACATGTGTCACATGACAGCAGTCTTAGCACAACGTCTCTGGGGATCCCTGTAACAGCATGTGTCAGTGCTCTGTTCCTTTTTACAGGTGAATGGTATTCCACTGTGGGGCTGGCCCATGTTTTGTGGTCGATTTGGTTCACAGGCATTCGGATAGCGTCTGCCTTCTGACTACGCTAATGCAAGTGTGTGCATTCATGCCCCAGTCTTTCTCTTTAATGTGTTTTGTTTCTTTTCAGTTATTAGATTATGAGTGACTGGTTATCTGGGTTAATTGGTTATTTGAGTGCTGATTGGTCTGGGAGTGGAATTTCTGAGTCACAAAGACTTGGTTTTTAGTTGTTTTCTGAAGTGACACATTGTTTCACATTCCCAGCACAGCAGGGGAGGGTGTGGGAGGACTCCCGTTTCTCCACTCAGTGCTAATGCTGGCTAGGCAGCTTCTGAGATGGTCTCAGCTACTGTGCACTCCCCATAAACAGTGGCTTTATTGGGCTGGGCAGGGAATGGTGGCAGGGAAGAGAGTACATACATTCACTGCAGACAAGCTTTTCCCAGTAACTCTGCCCCAGGTGGAAGGATGGGTGGACAGAGCTAACCACCTGTTCTCGGGTCTCTTCAGACCTTGAGGCCAAGCTCCCCCTTGCCACTTCAGTACGTCCCTTTCAGGAATGGAGCTCTGCCCTTACACCCCACGTGGCACTCCCGTGGACAAGACTCTGATATTCTAGCCCTGTCTGGTCTCCTTCACTTTATTCCTTCATTTCCTCTTGGCCGTCAATTTCTGTTTAATAAGCCAGGACCCAAACTCCAGCAGCACCAGGAGCAACGTAAGCTCTTTGCTTAAAAGTTGTAATGAGGAACAGAACTCTGTGGGATAAGTTATGGGGTCCATGACTGGCTGAGGAGCAGGGCCCACAGCAGAGGCCAGCACCTCCCTCCAAAAATGCTCTCCTGCAGTACTCCCCAGTGATGCTTCCCAGCTTTTCTCTCCAGCCGTGCTCCCCCATTCCTCCCTCCATTAGTGCTCCTCTCCAGCAGTGCTCACCAAAGCCTCCCTTGGCTTAACCCCCACTGCCGTTTCTCTAAGAGGATCCAGAAGCTCTGAGTTGTGTGTAAAGTCACCTGCTTTTTTTTTTTTTTTTTTTTTAACCTCTCAGCAACTCACTCACACAAACCCACTGCAGGCCAGACCAAAGACATCCACGGGCCCACGGCTAACACGCCCCAGCATCAGCTCTGAGAGTGGTCATGATCCCCAGTCCCTGCTCGGCCACTTTGGTCTTTTTATTTTTTCCTGAACTCCTCCTTCACTGGTGTACCAGATTGCAGAGTTGTAACAAGCTACACAGGAAGGGTTATGTTCTCACTGGTGACAGCTATAAAATTCATGCTTGGTAATATCTCCTCAGACTCTCCGTTCCTGGGGTCAGGGCCTGTGCTGAGAAGTCAGGGAGGCCCAGCCAGGTGAAGAAAGCAGACAAAATCTCCACGTTAGTAAGGAAACCCCCATCTGGGAACCACGGAATTGGGGCATCCTGTTTTGGTGACTCTTCTTGTTGCTGTTCCAACAAAAATCAGCTTAGAAGTGAGCACGGACAGTTTGCTGTCACTCTTAGTTTAAGAAGGGATGTTGTCCGTGATGGGGGAGGGTGCCACCAACTGGAGACCGAGTGTTCAAACATGTGAACCCTTAGGGGATGCGCTATATTCAACCCTAATAGTAGCTCTGAGGAGGCTATGGCTCCCATCTCTAAACAGCCGGGGTTTAAACATCGGCTAGGACTGAGCTCCTAGAAGCCTACCTGACCCACACTTTGCAATTCGGAAAGCAGCTTCCAGCTGACCCCTCCAACAGATGAGCCCCCTGCTCTGTTGTTCCCCTAAGAGAAAGATTTTTTTTTTATTTTAAACATGATTTTTTTTTTATTGATTCTTTGGAAATTTCACATCATGTACCCCAATCCCACTCACCTCCCAGTTCCCCCACATCTGCCCCTCACCCCTGCAGCATGCCCCCCAAATAAATTAAAAACAAAACAATGAAAAAACCCACCTCAATCCTCCATCTTTCCAATCCCTCTTCATTCACACTGGTGGCACAGGAGCTGGGGTGTGTCACACGGCAGTATGCCCCTCCGTCCAGTCAGCCCCACCCACAAAATGTTCGTTGCAGTGAAACTGGTTCAAGACCCCTGGCACAGCATCATCACTGGACCCTCATCAAAACTCCTCTCAGATAGCCTACTATTGCCCCAAGTCATGGAGATTCTGCCGTTATTAACCAGTCCCTTCCCACGCTCCAGTGTGTTAGAGATGGGGCAGTTGTTAGGGTGAGCCAGCCCAAGGCCCAGGATGAGGGTCTGGGTGGTAGCTGAGCTGGTCAGTCCAGGCCATTAGGACCACACCCTCAGGTGAAGGGCAGAGCCAGCTCTCCAAAGGTTTTCAAGTGACACCTCGGTCACCCGAATATGAGCTCATCATTCCCCCTTCCCAGCCTGTTGCAATGGCTGCCATTGTCTGTCTTGGTTGGTGTGGTGTGCTCCCTGGAGACACACTGGTGCAGCCATTCGGAATACAACATGCTCATGGTCTGCTGGCATGTATGTAAGTGCCGCGGGCCCTCTCTGCTCAGGGCTGTTTCGAGGTGCCCCCTTCTGTTTGGTCACATGGTAACGTGTGACAGCATTGGCCTCCACTGCTCCTGTGGGACCTGGTTCTTCACACTTGTATACAGCAAGCCCTTTGCTGGTTGAGCTATCTCCCCAGCCTGTTTGTTTATTTTTAGTTGACAAATGTAAATAGGGTATATTATGCTGGTTTGTAGATGTGCACACTATGAACTAGCTAAACCAGACTCGATAGCATATCCACTACCTTGCATGCAGATTGCGGCTCTAAGTCCAGAACATTACTTATTAAGCCACGTTGTATCTGCCTCTTGAATTTAATCCCCCTAAATGAAAATGTGTGCCCCTTGACTAGTTGTTCCCCACCCTCCCTGTTCCCTGGCCTCTGACACCTGTGGTTCCACTCTCTGGTTCAAAGTGAGTTTCACTTTGGAAGATGCCATCGGTCAGTGAGCTCACGCAGCGGTGAAGGGGTAGTGAAGACAAGGTTCGCTAGCCAGCCACACTCGCCAAAATGAACAGTGAGCTTCATGTTCTGTGATAGACTCTGTCGCCAAAAATAAGGTGGACAGTGATTGGGGAAGACAGCGATTGATGTCAACCTCTGATCTCCGAATATACCTGCATAAGAAAGAACATCAGTACACAGAGAGAGAGACAGAGACAGAAAGACAGAGTCTCTCCTCCCTTTCGGGTCTTAGAACCCCTCCTCCATGCCCTGCTGCTCCATCTGAAGCCCTGTGGGCTTCATTTCTCGCTATGTGTTTCAAGAATTGAAAGTTCTAGACATGGTGGGCCTGTCCAGAATTATGTTTCTGTGTCTTCTTTCAAAGTGTCCACGCAGCGAATCCATACCTGTCCTCTTAAGATGCCTACACTGTCACCCTTCAAGCCTGTGCTCCAGTGAAGCCTTCTGTGATCCCCAACTTGTGGAGGCTATAGCCCCATGCCGTGCATTTCTGTGCAGCCTGAGGCATTTCCCTTAGGGAAGTTAGCCCCTGGGCATGGCCCGCCACCTAGGCTGGCAAATGAGCTGTGTGAGAGTCGCAGCTGGATCTCATCCGTCTCCGCCATCCCAAGTGCCTGACTCTGGTGGTGGGCATTCCCCTGGGAAGTCTGCATGAGCTGGTTTGCTCTGTACCCCTTTGTGAGCCATGCAGCTGCCTCAGCACGGGGCCTGATGTGCTGGGAAGAAGTGTGGAGTGACAAGCTCCTCAGAAACAGACAAGGAGGACCCCTCAGCTGTGAGCAGCCTTGGGTTGTCCCCCAGCTCCCTAACACGTCAGGGCTCACACATTCCACAGGAGAGTGTGTTATCCACCTAGAGGTCTCCTGCATTCCACTCTGAGGTGGGGACAGATGTCCTAGCACCCCAAGGGAACACTCTCGCCATAAGTAATGGGCTCAAAACTCTGCTGAATTCTAAGTATCTTCTGCCTCACGGGGGGCGGGGAGGGGGCTTCTACCGCTCACTTGCATTTACTGATAAACTAGCCAGGCCCCTCCAGTGCCTCAGAGGCGAAATAGGGGGCATGGAGAAGGATGACCTCCCCAAGGCTGCTGGTCTCGTGTACCTTGGAACTCTTGTCAGTTTAATTACCAGCAACACGCTTCGGCACAGCAGCCCACATCTGGATAGCATCAGTGGACTTGGAGCCGATTCTGCCAGTCATTTCCAAGCTGCCCCAGCCCGTGCTGATTTATATCCCATCAATAGCCTCAGAAGGATTCGGCCGCAGGGAACCCTGAGACCTGACCACAACTGACTTGTGTCTGATAGCGACTGGGCTGCCTAACAGTCACACCACAACCATTCCAAGAAGGGTCGCAAATGCAGACTGTGCAGAATTCAATGTAAACAAACACTCACCATGTGCCCACATCCTTCCAGGCCTGTATCCCAGATGCCTGAAACACAGAGGTGGGGAAAGCACAGTCCAGCTGCTGTGGCCACGCAGGCTGGCAAACCAGTCACCATCACCCAGTGGGTCACAGGGCTGTGGAGGAGGGCAAGGTCTTACTCCCTGGGTGCAGGAGGGAGTCAAAACAGCGTCCCTGGAGGAAGGGATGTTTGCATACTGGAGAGACTTCGACTGGCATTGAAGCAGGGAAAGAGGAGGGTACTTGGTGTGGTGGCTGCTCTGTGGGGTCTCAAGCAGGTGCTACATTGATTCTAGAAGGAGCTGAGAAGCCGGGGGTGAGGTCAATAAAGATACAAGACTTATTCCGGTTACAGTGAGGGTTTAGCAGGGAGGAGGTATGTCTTGAAGTCACTCTCTCAGAGACAGGGTGGCAAATGTCTAGAAAGGTAGGAGTGACGCAGAGGTGCAGGCTCAGAGGAGGCCAGAGATTAAGATATATTTAGGAGCTGGAGAGGCAGGTGGGAGCCAGTCCTGGGGTTGGAGAGAGGGGCAGGTGAGGGGTGGAAGAATAGACCTCAGTGATCCTGTGGAATTCAAGGAGCAGAAAGGGTAAAAATAAATCTTTGGACCTAATGTCCAAAGACAGAGGAAGGGTATGTCACAGGCACAACAGTGAAGCCAAGCTGAGCACAGCCTCTCCAGGCAGCAGAGTCTCAGAGTGACCACCTGTATTGTTCAAGTCATTGAGATCCCTTGGCAGGGAGAAGATGAGGGGCTCCAACCTAATATATGTGAGCATAGGGGAAGGAGAAGCCAGGAGGACACCAAGGCTAAGCTTTGACCTGCCTGAGGTCACACTGAGAAACTGCAGAACCTGGAGAAGTCACACCAATACTCTGGATGCCACCGCCAAGGGCACCCCAACCACATGCATCCAAGCACAGTCTCGCTCTCCCACACTGTCTGCCCGGACAGGATTTCCTGTGAGCGACTGGGCCTGGGTCACAGTTATTTATCTAATGTTCTTGGATGGAATCCCAAGAAAACAAGTTTGCTTATTTAGGGGGATAACACACATACAAAGCAACACTGTAAAGCCCACCCCAAAGAGCAGCCGTAAAGAGACTGTCCCCACCACCAACGTCTGTTTCTTCATTGGTTTATCTGTTTGAGCATCTCTTAATTGGCCTGACAGGATGGTCCCCATTGCTTAATGAGTCCCAGTTGTATTAACAAGGATTGTGAAGGCACACAGCCCAGAGCCCAGCGTTCAAGCCTGTGGTCATTGTGAGGGAGCGAGGGTCTTGGGCGGGCTCTGGATGGCTCACTCTGAAGCCCAGCACTGGTGTCAGCTTCCCCAGAGGTGAGAGCTCCCTGTAAGGTTTCTTAGCAGAGGCCGTACACATGAAGCTTATTGCCCATCAGGTTCCTGGGTTCCACCCCAAACCTCAAGACTCAGTGCCTCTGGGATAGGGACAGGGCAGATGGTATCCAGGCCTCATCCCATCCCCCCACAGCCTTCTACAACTCTCAGTCGGGGTCTTTGACATCAGAGATGGGAGTGGCAGGAAGAAAGGGCCTGGGAGGAATAGCTATGACCCCTGGTCACAAGTAAAGGCTCTTCTGCCTTTGAGGAGACAAGGCTGTGGCCTCTCTGCCCAGGTGGGCCCCACCTGTGACCTGCTGACGTCAGCTTACCTTCCTGGGCACCTGGAGCTGCTATCCCAGGCACCAAAAGATCCATATCCTGGGTATGAGGAAAACAGATGCCTGAGTATTAAGAAAACAAGAGAGTGGGGGATGGGCTGGGGGGGATAGGCAGGCCCAGGGCCACGTGGGAAGGGTGAGAGAAACAGATCAGGGAGCGGCCCTAAAGAAAGCAGGCCTGAGAGCATCAAAGAATATACAGAAGAGTTCCTTAGTTTGTAAGAATCTTTGGGACCTGGCAAGGTGAAGCTCAGTGGTAGCCAACCCTGACAACCTGTGTTTGATCCCCAAGACCCACATGTTAGAAGGGGAGAACTGACTCCCACAAGCTATCCACTGACCTCCACACATACCATGACATGTGCATACACACACATATATAAATAATTAACATGATTTTAAACAAGATTTAACCCCGACAAGGAGAACAGCGGGCCGGAAGTGTAGCCAGGACTGAAGGCAGAGCAGAGAACAGCAGGCAGAGAATGACTTGGGTCTAGTTACTGGCTCTTCTTCTACAGGGAGGCCTGACGGAGAGCAATGTGTGTAGAGCGTTCTGAGAGTCTCCCTCACCAGGCAGGTGCTAGGAGCATTTGGTGAGTCCCACGTGTGAAGTTGGAGCCCTGGGCTCACATGAACTGCGCAGAAGAACTCGCTACCATCATCCGAGTCATGTGGCTGCATGTTTGCGCATGAATACAGGATCGTGGATGCCACGCCCTTAACTTGGCTTGTGTGGTATAAGGTTCGGCTTTGATCTGATTGTAGCCAGTGCTGGGCTGGCAGCCTCAAGTCCATCCGGGAACTCAGGTGCTGGGATTTGCTTTCCTCCATACTTCTGGAAATGGCATCTCCTTCTCTATTTCCTAACCCTTTTGCTTGCAGCTCCACAAATAACCACCACTACCACCTCCCTGTATTTTAACAGTTCAAACAGAGATCCCCTATGGTGACGGGTTCTAGTCTGAGGCATCACCGAGACTGGAAGCGAGAGAGCAAGGCTACAGCTGTGTTGGAGTTACTTGCCGCCAGCTGTAGTGGATGAGAGGAGTTTAAGATCGGTAAATCTACGAGGGTGTGAGGAGGAAGGGGTTCTCTGAGGGAAGATTAGGGTAGCGGTGGTAAAACAAGAGAATGGCTACATGGCAGTTAACCTGCACCCTGAGGCGAGGTCAGTGAACCTCAGCCTGAATTCTGTCTGAGTCCTGATGTGACCTCTGAGTTCCAGCGTCCCACTAAGATGCCCAGGTGGTCCAAGATTGAGCGAAATGGTCCCTAGCTGCTACCACCAGGTGGAGGGGGGCATACTATCAGGCTGGGAGCTGGTACCTGGCACGTATAAAAGGCTGTACTTCCCCTGTTTGGCCTTTAAGTTGCACCTGGCCCCACCATCAAGCTGCAATCCAACCCTCCAGCCGTCCAGCTCCATAGATGGACCCCCTCCACCCTTGGGCTTTGGTGGGATATGGGCATGGTATCTCCATTGAATGGCCTCCCGGCAGAGACAGGGCGAGCCACCTTGAAGATTGGCTCTCTAGTAGAAAAAAAGAAAGAGTCCACTCTTCATGTGTCCCCTCAATTTCCCTGCCACCCCATGCCGGGATGCCAGCCAGGAGGGGCAATTCCTGCTACCTTTACTAAGGATCCTGTAAATACAGGAGGTGGATGAGAACGCTCTGTAAATATCCAAGCTCAAGCTCCTTATCTCCCACCAGGTATTTACTGGTCAGCGCCTATGGCCCCCTGTGTTATTTCAGCTTGTGTTTCGCAGAGAGAATTCCAGCGTGAGGTGGTAGGAGGAAGTGGGGATGCCAGGCAGCAGAGTGAACCTGGCTGCTGACCCGTCTGACGGAGTTACCCTCCTCTCCTCTGCAGGAGACAGCCATGGCTCACGAGTGAACCTGTGCATGTGAAAGCCCTCATTTCTGAGGTGACACTGCTTCCCAAAGGGCTCAAGGGTCCAGCACCGAGTGGGCAGTGCCTGGACTAGAGTTGGGAGTAATCAGGGTGGCAGACAGGAAAAGGGAAAGATGTCATCGTGTCAGTAGGGGATGCAGGCAGACGCGAGTCCTGAAGGCTAACAACAGGGGACTGAGGTCTGAAATAAGGGGCAGAGGTGAAAGAAGAGTTCTGGAGGAGGGAGGTGGAGCCCATGGAGGAGCACAAACTCCAGAGTATCAATCTGGGTATCCTTGGAGCTACATGTACCCACATTTATGCCAGGGGACTTTACCAGAGTCAGGACACAGGAACATTGGCTCCATATCAAAAGATATTGATCTCATTTGAAAGTCCTTCAAATCCTTTCAATCCTTCCAGTTGGTTCAAGAGATCATCTCAGTTTGGCCTTGTGGGTCTTTAATGCCTCTTTAAGACCCACTAATCTCCTCTTTACAGAGATTAAGAATCGGTCTTAGGCAGAGGCTTGCAGGCAGGGGTTTTGGCTGGACCAGCACCACGTGGCTTAGTTTTCATCACGTGTCGCTCTAACAGTCTGTCTCATGGCACGCTACACCGGTGCTCCTTTTGGTTATTGGAAATGTACGTTTTATTTTCAAATGTCTTTGTTCCTGTTGCAGTAAGAAAACTTAAAGATCAAAGTTTGGTGTTTTATTTTGTTTTGTTTGTTTTGTCACTGGTATACATGGGGCCGGTACATGACTCAGCAAAGGGACTTGCCATCAACTCTGACAACCTGGGTTGAAAACTCCTGAATCTTTGACAATACAAGCCACAGAGCTTTCTCCAAGCTAAGTCACAAGCACATAACGTACTGTGTCTCATCCCCTTCACTTAGGTGGCCAGCTTCCAGCTCAGGAACCTGGCACAACCATAGCTCTTTGGGATCCCCGGTCCCCTAAAGCATATGACAACCAAACCAAAATCACGTGGACTCACCTGCCCCAGCAGGACAGAAATGATCCCTGAACTCTCCACGTCCCCATAGAGTTAGTACATTTCAGATAGGCCACCACTTTGGTCCTTCACTGTCCAAGTGCAAAGGTCAGCCGTGCACAACACATTGTCATTCCAGCCAGCGATGGACAACGCTTACCACGGTGGTAGTGAGATAGGAAAGGAGCTGAAAAGTTCCTATGTGCAGCTTTGCTCGGGTGTTTGGGTCACCCCCTTAAGAGCTGCCACCACTTTAAACTGGCCTGTCCCCTCTGGGAAAAGATTTTACAACCTGAAAAAAGCTTTGCATTCCTTGAAAACCACTTCCAAGTTTCTCTCCCTACCCCACCTGCCATGAAATTCCATGACTACTTTTTGCCTAACCAAGAACCCCTTTTCTTGGTCTAAGAAAGAACCTGGGGCTATTTGTGGCAGGAGGGTCTGTCTGTCTGTTTGTAAGAGACTTGGCTTGCATGTTAGAGGTCTGGCATTCTAAGACAGTCAAGCAGTTTGTGAAAACCACAGAAAAGCACTGGGGAATTGGAATAGTCTCCCAAAGACCCGTGATGGCCACATGTCTCACACAAGGCTCTGGCCCTGGGAGCAGCCTTTCTTCCTCTGCAGGTTCACCCTCAGCCCTCATGTTCCTGGAGACCTCCCCCTATATCCTCCCTCTTTGCCCGTTCTCTGTGTGTTCCCCAACACTCTCCCTTGGCTCTCTGGCTCTGCCTCCTTCTCTTTGCTTTCAAACAGGAGCCACTCTGTCCTTCCCGACTTGGGCTGTGTGCGCAGCTGGGTGTCTGGGAGATGCTCATAGGTGGTGTCTTCCTAGACATGCAGAGTCAGTGTGCATCCAGGAAGAAGTGGAGTGTTAACTCACCAGCTCTTCTCTTTCTCAGTCTTGGGCACATTTTTATCAAACCAAACAAGGAAAATTGGTGCTGCAGAAAAGCCTACGGTCTGAAAGGAGCCATGCGAGACCCTTTTCTGTCTCAGTTCCCCTCGGCACCAACCAGAATGCAAATGACACTGAGGCCCAGGAAGATTCTACCACTTGCCAAAAAGTCTGGCCTGGGAAGCCCAAGCCCCTTCTACTCTGAGGAGTGCCACCTCTCGGTGACTCCAGTCTCCTTCAGTCAATTTCTCTTCTGCCTAGGACTAGCGGCCTTTTAATAAACAGGCTGGAGGCTGAGGAGTTGGCTCAGCAATCAAAGTACTTGCCACGTACACGAGGACCATGGAAATGCTAAGAGAGTCTGGCTGCCTGCCCATAATTCCAGCCTTGGAAGATGGAGGCAGGATTCCCCGAGCGAGATAGCTAGCAGGACTATTGGTAGACTCTGAGTTTGATTGAGACTGATTTGCCAGCATCAGCTTCGGGCATCCACATGCGTGTGAACATGTGTGCCCACATACATGTACGCATTCACATACAGTACACACACATTAAAATTAGAAAAAGGAAAAAATAGACTGAGAGACATCAAAAAAGTAACCAGTTTGAACTGTGGTCAAGAAAAGATAATGTAGTCACAGACTGATTTTTTTTCTTCTTTTGACACTTGTTTTTAAGGGGGATGCAGGATTTCATTTAGCCCAGGCTGGTCCCAAACTTGATCATACGGATAACATGGAACTTCTGTTCCCTGCCTTCACCTCCTGAGTTCTAGGATTAGAAGCATGTAACACCACACCTGGTTTATGCAGTGTCAGGGATCGAACATAGGACTTCTGCATTTGGCAAGACTCAGCCCACTGAGCTCCAGCTCCAGCTCCAATCTCACCCTTTAGACCACTCCACACCATGTGTCTGTCTTAGTTAGATATTCTATT
Organism: Myodes glareolus; assembly: GCF_982192425.1. NCBI lineage: Eukaryota > Metazoa > Chordata > Mammalia > Rodentia > Cricetidae > Myodes > Myodes glareolus. Next base: position 73,072,701 of record NC_142034.1, on the reverse strand, counting down.
GCTGTGAAGAAACACCACGACCCCGGCAATTCTTATAAAGAAAAGCATTTAATGGGGTGGCTCACTTACTGTTCAGAGGTTTAGTTCGTTATCATCACGGTGGGTGTTAGGCCCAAATCCGCGAAGTTCCCGCAAAAGCCAACATGGAAGACCGAGTCCCATATGTAAAAGTAAAGAGCCTTTATTTTAATCAAGTTTGCAAGCTCGGTCTCTCCGCATGTCCAATGTATTCGAATAAACAGAGAGTCCTGAGCTCAATTAGAATTGGGTTTTTATAGTAGTAAAGGTGGCGGTGAGGGGTTTCTGAGATTTAGGACCCCTGATTGGCTGGCATTTGTCTAGGAGTGTCCTGGTGGGTGTGTTCTGGCAGGTGGTCCTATCTACAGCGGTTGAAATGCTAGGCACTTCCTTTGGATGATCTGTTTTTGGGTGGTGCTAGGTCATCTCAGTTTGTGGTTCTTTCTGCAATCAGGTATTGCCTCAGGGTAAACTACTGAGACTCGGGCCTCCTATTAAATTTATAGATGGTGGAGTTCTACTCTGGCAGGTGATAATGGTTGGAAGTAAAGAACTTCCTTTGGGTGACCTGGCCATACTTAGCTTATCATGACTGGCCCCCACAGTGGGATGTGATAATATGCACACAGATGTGGTGCTGGAGCTAAAAGTCCTGCGTCTTGATCAGCAGGCAGCAGGAAGTGGTCTGTCTCACTGATCATGGCTTGAGCATATTTGAGACCTCAAAGCCCGCCTCCACGGTAACACACTTCCTCCAACAAGGCCTCACCCTCCATTAGTGCCACTCCCTTTGGGGGTCATTTTCTTTCAAGCTACCACACCATGAGAACTTTTATAAAGAAAGAGGTTTATGATTCCCCTGCCTCAACCTCCTGGGTGCTGTGATTATAAGTGTACAACACCATACCTGGCCAGATGTGGTTATAGCCACATATTTATGTATATATACAGATATCATGCTACATGGAGCTATGTATTGTTGATTGTACATATATGTGAGTATATTTATATACACACATACATTAAATTATGTGTGAACTATTATGCTTTTATATATACATACATATATTTTCCATTTTCTTGCTTCTGTGTGAGTATATGTATGTGTGTGTTTGTATGCATGTGTGTGAATGTGCCACAGTGCATATCTGGAAGTCAGAGGACAACTGTGTGAAGTCCCTCTACCTTTTTCCATGGGTCCCAGGGATTGAACTTGGGTCATAAGGCTTGCATAGCAAGCCCTGTAACTGCTGCACAAGTGCTGAGCCATCTCACCAGCCTACATACAGATATTTTAAGCTTATAAGCAGCAAAACTTCAAAACTGAGCTTTTCAGCGGACAGGTGAGCTCCATTCCATTTGAGGCAAACGTTTTGAAGCTGAAAGGATTGTCACCATCATCCCAGAACCCGAGGCTAGCCCCTGAAGATCGTTTACCCTTGTTGCATGATTCAGACCAAACTCCAAATATGTTTCCCTTTACAGAACTCACTGAAGAGCTTCCCTGGGGACAGGCAAGACCTCAAAGGCTCACAGTTCTGTGTGGAGTGTCCCCCACAAGACCTTATATGTCTTCAGGGATATAAGTGACCTCACTCCATTGTAAATACCGGGAGGATGAGGCTGGCAGCCGGCAGTCTCTAGTCCAGCTGGCCAGCTCCTCGGGAAGCAGAAACTTCTGCCTCTGTACTTAGAAGTGCCTGGCTTTTTATGAGAAGACAGAAAGGCATTCAGCCCAGGGCTGGGCCAGGAGACCTTTGAGGAAGGAAGGTCACTGGTCAGAGAATGGGTCACAGAGCAAGTCATTGGGCAGAAGGGCCCCAGGTCACTTCCTGTTGGGAAGCTGAGGGCCACCAGGGAGGAACCCTGTGCTTAAGGCAGTTTAGGGAGGTCCCAAGCGGGATAAGAAAATAGGCTGTGGAATTCAGTTGAAGGGGAATTCGATCTTAGCTACTTTCTGTTGTTAGGTTTCTGCAAAATTCAGGCAATGCTTTTATCTAACTCAAGAAAGGAAAACCTCACCTAATTTTGGTTACTTGGTGGTGGTGGTGGTGGTGGTGGTTGCTATTATTGTTGTTTTTGTTGTTATTGTTGTTGTTTTGTCTGCTATAATTTCAGTTGAGCACTGACTAACATGCCAGGCTCCATTTTTACAGATGGTTTCTTGAGTTATCTGGAAGGATGGACCCAGGAATCTTGTGTCAAAGCATCTGAGTGGGTGGGTCTACAGGGCTGTGCTGAGAACCTGTAGGAGGGGTCCCATGGCTCAAAGCCCAGGCTTCCCCTCTTGCTTTGCAGCCCACATGACAGGACCCTCGGTGGCACAGACTCCTAAGTGGCAAGGTACTCAGGATGCACTGAACTCAGTCTGCAATAGTTCTGTCTCCCCTGGAGAAGAGAGAAATTCTCTCAAACTGTTTTAAGTGAATAGTTTTATCTGACTTTGGGCTTGCACCGTCAGCTGTCAGCTCACCATGCCACTGAGATACTAAATAGGTGTTCTGGTCATCATGTGAGCTTGGTACAGGCTTTCAACCCTTCTGTGACTCAAGCAGTCGCTGCAGGCAGCACAGCACAGCCTAGAGTTCTGAGCTTGAGGAAACAGGCCTGAGACCAGCATCCTCCAGCTGCAGCATGAGCTCAGCCATGCCATTCCTTTGCCTGAGCCTCAACTTCCCCTGCTATAAAATTTAAGTACTCTATGAAATATAATGAGACGCTTTGCTGCATAATGATTTCCATATTATGAGAAGATGAAATAAAATAGGTTAAAAAGACATTAGCAAAATACTGAATTTGACTGTGTTAGAAGGGGAGCCTCATGAATGGGGCCAGGTCACTTTCCTCTTGCTAGTAAAGGGTCCTCTGCTTGACAACAGAGGAATGCTAAGTGGATGGATAGATGACTGGATGGATGGAAGGACAGATAATACAAAGGATGTGTAGACAGAGAGGTGGGTGGATGGATGGGTGGATGAGTAGGAGGGTTGGGTAGATAAATGGTTGTCGAATGGGTAGATGAATAGGAGAGAAGAAGAGATGTAACATGAGGGCCTGTTTGTTGGGGTTTCTATCCTGACCAGTTCCCACAATCATTAGGTCCCATAGGAAATCACACAGAGGTCTACTTAAGTTATACACTGATTGGCCCATTAGCTCAGGCTTTGTATTAGCTCTTACAAGTTATATTAACCCATTATTATTATCTATGTTAGCCACATGGCTCGGTACCTTCTTCAGCAGGGCAAGTCACATCCTGCTTCTTCAGTGTCTGGGGAGGACTGGGGAAAGAGCTTCCTTCTTCCCAGAATACTCCTGTTCTCATCGCCCTGCCTCTACTTCCTGTCTGGTTGTCCCTCCTATACTTCTTGCCTGGCTACTGGCCAATCGGCGTTTATTTAAAACATAATTGACAGAATACAGAATTGTCCCGCACCAAAGAGAGGAGTAGATGGTAGATGGATATGTGGGAAGGATGGATGGATGGATGGATGGATGGATGGATGATGGATGGGAGGACTACAAAGATGAATGAGTGGGTAGATTAATAGGAAGACAGGAGGAGGAGGACCAGGGACATGAATAAGTGGGAAGGAGGGAAGAACAGATGGGTGGGTGGAAGTGCTGGTACGTAGATAATGAGTAGATGGACTTAGGTTCATTCATGGGAAGACTTTGAATTAGATGGCCATGACAGCCCTCTCTGCCTGAGATTCCTGACCCCCTTACTGCTCCCCTAGAAGGCCTTCATCGCACAGATTCTCTGATATCCCCCCCACCCGGGCAGTGCAACTCTAGCAACCTTGGACTGCACGGGTATCCACAAGGCCTGCTGTGACTGTATCTAAACAAACTATCTCACAAGGAAACAGATGCCTCGTGCCTGGCTCATAAGAGCTGGGATGTGCTGGCTGCCATCCCTCCATCCCAGGAGGTTGGAGAGCAGTAGCTGAGAGTGATGGTGGAGAGGGTCTCCCTCAGCAGGTGCTCTGCAGCTCCACTCTTCGAGGACCCTCTTTAAACTGGAGGCCACCTTAGTGGAGATGGCATCTGGACACTGAGTATGGAATCTCATGGCATGTATAGGCCATCTCATGGTACTGGTATGAAACAGGAGAGTCATTTCACCTTTTGGAACATCTTTTACCTGGCCTCTGTCGTATCCTTAGGAGAAACCCTGCACCTGATGTCGACACTCAAACCCCACTTGCCTTGAACATGCAGAAAAAGGTCACGACTGTTTCGTTAGTGCCACTTCGAAGGACACACATTTTCTTGTGGCTGTTATCCTAGGGGCCAGTCTTAGAGTTCTGTCCCTGGGACTTTCACAGGTTTTGGAAAGTAAGTTGCCAGGACCTTCTTGATTTCCCATGCTCTCAGGAGGACTCAGTTCCCCTGAAGGGTCACCGGCTCCAGGGGACAAAAACCATTGTCCCTTCATGTGCCTCAACTTAGCCATGGCTTTCAGTCCACAGCGTCTCTGCGGTTCTGTCCCATTGCTGTCATTGCTGCACTTTCTGGTTGCAAGAGTTGAGAGATCTCCCGGTGCCATTATTGTGCTGAACCCTGGGAGCAGATGCCAGGGCTCCGGGAGCTTGCCCTGCATACATAGGAGCCCAGAGGAAATGAACAGTGTCCTGTCTTGAATCTCCACATGCTATGGCCCCCTGCCCCAGCAATTCATTCCTGAAGTTCTAGGGCTGGTTCTTGCCTTAAGACCTCTGTAAGATTACAGACCCATGGATATGAAGATAAGTATGACCCGGGGCCACCCACAAATAGACAAGTATGATAGGAAAGGAAGCCTCAGTACCTCTGAGAGCCAAGTGATATCCAAAAGGGGCTGTGGGCTCTCCAAGGGGCTGTGAGAGGAAACAATGGCTACATTGGCTTCTTCCCGGAGCCAGTGCCCATGAGAGATGCAATAGGTCTGACACCTAACAGGAGAATCAGTATATTGCTGCCACTCCAAGGACCCCCGCTATCTTATTCCTTGCCTGTCCTAGCTGGCAGGCCTAAATAAACCCAAGATAAGGAATGGGAAAATCTGAAAAATTGAGTTATTTGTGCTGCTGATGGTGGTGTTTTGCTTTTGTGAGTTATATTAGTTACTTTTCTCATTGCTGTGGCCAAATACCTGACACAAAGCAACGTAAAGGAAGAAGGGTTTGTCTCAGCTCACAGTTCACAGGAATACAGTCCACAGGGGTGGGAAGGCATGGTACAGGAGTGTGAGGTATCTGGTCATGTCACATCAGGAGAAAGAGCAGACAGAGGCTTTATACCTCTAGTCCTGCCTCAGTTTCCACCTCTGAAGGCTTCTCCTCCTCCTGAAGATTCCATGATCTTCCTAAAGAGCACCACCAGCTGGAAGTCAAGTGTTCAGACACATGAGTCTGTAGGGGGAAATTCCCACTCAAACCGCAGCATATGGGCTCCTTGTGGCTGGGTATATGGTTTGCTGGCATTTCTACTGTTCCGTAGGTAACTGTGCCGTGCTGTATTTCATTGTAGCCTCTCGCTGTTGCGGATAGGCTCAAACGCTTTTGTATTTCTGCAGAAAATGTCCACCTTTTTCTGACCCACCCATTCAACGACATCTGCAAGATATCTGAGTGACAACTGTCCTGCTAGAATTGGACTTCATGTGTCCCAGACCTGCTGAGTAGTGGGCTAATTCCCTTGCAAGTACAGCTATTCAGGGCTCAGCCACAAGGAAGCAGACTATCAAAGACATTGTTCCACAGATCTCATAGAATGTACAGCCTAGACAATGTGCCTCTTGTCACACGCCTGGGCTACATGGTACAGCCTATCACCTCCCAGCCTCCGAGCCTGAGTTGTGTGCAGCAGTACTGAGTTCTAAGGTATCCTTGCATCGTTTCTGGTACTGTGAGGAAACATTCTGCCAAAGGCTACTTAAGGGAGGCAGGGTTTATTTTAGTTTACAGCTCCAAGTTCGAGTCTGTCACTGTTTGTCAGTGATAGCGGCAGGAGCTTGACATAGCCGGCCCTGTCACATCTTCAGTCGAGAGCAGAGGGTAATGAACACATGCGCGTGCAGACTTGCTTGCTGTACTTAGCTCTCTTCTTCCGTTCTTCTACAGTTTAGTACTCCCTGCCTAAGGAATGAAGCTTTCCATCATGAGCTGGGTCTTGCCCTGTCAATCAACTTAAGATAATCCCCCCCACAGATGCTCACAAACCAACCCAGTGTAGACAGTCCTTGTGGTCATTTGAACGCCATTGGTGCCCATAAGTTCATAGGGAGTGACACTATTAGGAGGTGAAGCCTTTGATGTAGGTATGGCCTCGGTGAAGGAAGTGTGTCATTGTAGGAGCAAGCTTTGAGGTCTCTTACACTCAAGCCACACCTACTTCAGTTCACTTCCTGTTGCCTGCAGATCAAGATGTAGAATGCTCAGCTCCTTCTCTAGCACCACGTCTGCCTGCAAACCACCATGTCCCACCGTGATGATAATGAACTAAACCTCTGAAACTGTAAACCACCCAATTAAAATGTTTTTCTTTATAAGAGTTGCTGTGGTTATAGTGTCTCTTCACAGCAATAGAAACCCTAAGTAAAGCTGTCCTCGTTGAGACCCAGATGATTCTAATTTGAGCCAAGATAACAATGAAAACTGCCATGACAGGCAGTTGGAATAATAGTGTTTGTGTGTCCAGGCCTGTGTAAACACAGGAAAGCTATTGTGAAAACACTAGAGATAAGAATGGCTGATCTCAGTGATCTATGGGACTAAGACGGTGTGCACAATTCACTGTTGACCCAGCTTTTGTCATTGTTCAACTTATGACTCATGATTTGGTCCTCAGAGACAAGGAAGAGCATCTCCCGGGAGTTTTCATTGGCAGTGCTTTTGTAAGTAAAGCTCAGTGTTTGGTCGGTCCACACCTTTCAGGAAGATTCTCTTTCCTCTCCGAGGCGCATGCCTGTTCATCCCTTGGTTCATTTTTCTTTGTCATCGTTCTCTGCTTTTTTATTATAGAGATGTTTTAAGGAACTTTTGTATGAGTCAGAAATATTTTCTCAGTTTTCTGCTTTTCACCACTTGTGGAACTTTTGTTATCGTGATTTTGGTGGTTGTGGTGGGTTTGTTGGTTAGGTTGTTTGTTTAAATCATTCCAAGATTAAAAAAAAAAGTAAATGCACTCAAATCTATCAGTCTTTCATATTATAGCTTCTGGGGTTTGTGTCCTTTCTAAAAGGGCCTTCTCAAGTCAGGGATCATAAAGGAAATTTACAGCTCCTTTGAGAACTTTTACGGCTTCGTTTTCCCTCATTCTTTTCAGAGACTGTGTGGGGTTTCATGGCAGGAGTCTGTTGTAATTTACTTCACCAATCTGCCATTATCAGCCATTTGGGTCACTTCCAGTCTTTTTCCATTAGCTGTGATGCTGCAGTGAACCCCTCGTCTGTCATTCTTTCATGCGCATATGGAAGTCTATCTGAGGATGAACTCCTAAGAATGGAACCACTACATCAAAGGCCATGTGCATTTCAAACTTCTGTGTGTGTGCATGTGCATGTGTGTGTGTGTGTGTGCATGAGCTTGTGAGCGCGCACATGTGAGGACCAGAGGAGGACATCAAGTATCCTGCTCTGTTCTCTGCCTTGCTCCTTGACACAGGCTCTCTTGCTGAATCCGGTGCTAGCCCAACAGCCAGCAAGCCCCAGCCATCCTCCTGTCCCCTCCTCCGCGCGCAGCAAGTGCGTCCACAGCCATGCCCAGCTGTTTATGTGAGTGATGGGGTCTGAACGCAGGTCCTCCTAGTCAGACAGCTAGTGTCCTTACCCACTGAGCCATGTCTTCACCATCTTTTCTCTTTTGAAACAGCGTCTTATGTAGCCCAGGTCAGCCTCAAAATCACGATGTAGCCGAGGATGACCTTGAACTCTTGGTGCTGGTATTACTGATGTGTGCCCCCATGTTTGGCTCCATGTGCATGGACAATGGTAGAGTGATCAGGAAATTCTTTCCAACGATGTTGCCCTATGCTGTCTGGGTCAGGGTTCCAAGGGCAGTGTGACCATAGCTTTGATGACACATTTTCAAATGGAAAACATTTCTTTTCTTCTTGAAATATTTGATGGGAGGGTATCTGGCAAGATAGTTTAGTGGGTAAAGGCACCTGCCACCAAGACTGATGGTCTGAATTTGATCCCCAGGACCCACATGGTAGGAGAACAGGATCCATTCCTCTGACCATCACACACACCCGTCATCCACACTCACACAAGTAAATGAAATAAATATAAACGTTTGATGTGGGAACGGACAGGCAGACATATGCAGTCTAATTCTGCACAAGTGTTGGAAAAGGAGACACCCCTCTCAGCAGGCACCCCCAACCAGTCTGCATCTCCTGTTCAGTCACTAGGCCACACCCAGGCCACCCGCTCAGGGCGGTATTTGTAACTAGGATGTATACTTTGAAAACTGTCTTGAGGCTTCAAAAGTCAGTCCTCTTCCTTTCTGGCTGGATGTACCGTCCTGCCCTCGCTACTGTGTAACAAAGCTGGGTGTGGTGGTGCGTGGCTGCAGTCCCAGAACTCTGCATAGCAAACCCCTGCCTCAGAAGAACAGGATACTGGGGGAAAGGGCTTCCTATGATCTGTGCTCAGGTTTTCCATATACTTGGTATTCTGTCTTGTTTTGCTATGGGAATGGAGATTGTACCTAGGGTTTCATGCTTACTAGTCAAGTGCCCTCCCCTTTAGTTATGGCTCCAGCCCCCTACCACCCCCCTTTTAATGTGTGTCCATAGGAATACATATGTGGAAGCCAGAGGTCAATATTGAATGTCTTTCTCTGTCACTTTCTCTTATTTTTATGAGACAGAGTATCTCACTGAACCTGAAACTCACTAACTGTCTAGACCAGTGGTTCTCAACTTGTGGTCTCGACCCCTTTGGGTAATCAAATGACCCTTTCACAGGGGTCGCCTAAGACCATCAGAAAACACAGAGGTTTACATTATGATTCATAACTGCAGCAAAATTACAGTTATGAAGTAGCAATGAAAATAATGTTATGGCTGGGGGTCACCACAACGTGAGGAACTGTATTAAGGCTTGCAGCATTAAGAAGATTGAGAACCACTGGTCTAGACTGTCTGACCAGTGAGCTTCAAGGATCCTCCTGTCTCTACCACCCCACCCCCTACTCCATAGGAGGCTGAGGTGAGGGAAAATCACAGCTGCAAGTTCCAGGCTAGCCTGGGCTACATAGGAAGTCTTTCTGTCTCAAACACCAACAAGGTGGAGGAGAAGGAAAATGCGGCTCCTGAGAAACGACACTGAAGATTGCCCTCTGACCTCTGCATGCGTGTCCACACTGGCACATGCACATAAACACACACACACACACACAGAGAGCTTTTGTAACGCCAGAAAATCTCATTCCCCCGCCTCATCTCAGCCTGGACTGCTTAGGTGGCACCGTAGGCACCGTCCCTCAGTCAACCCTTTCCTGGTTCACAAGAGCCCCCTCCTGTGCAAGGCATGCTAGCTTTCTTGAGTACTGAGACCATCCCCCAACTCCTGCCTGTCTTCTGCAGGCTTGAGAGGGAGAAAGGAGCTCAAGGTGCTGGGGGAGATGTTACCCCCGGAAGGCCAGCAGTCCCTTAGTTAGGGTGTGCACAGGAACCTGAGACCCAGGTGGAGGCTGGGAAAGTTAGGACCTGTGATCCCAGCCCTCTGAAGGGGGAGGCATCCTGGGCTACAGATGACATTCAAGGCCATCCTGGGCTATGTGAGACAATCAGGTGCTAATTTGGTTCTGGCCCTGGTGGGGCTTGTGTGCCAACACAAGGAGGCAGGAAACAAACAAGAAGCGTGCCAGTCATGTGGGATTCAGAGCATGACTCAGAGAGAAGTAGAGGCCCAGCCTAGGCGGGAACGACTGGCAGGGACCGTCCATCTGCAGCCACATCAACTGTGACTTTAGGCGTGTGGAAAAGGAAGCCGATCAGAGCGTCAGCACCTCTGTCACTGCCAGGTCATCCACACTGGAGTAATTGTCTCCAGCACCCACCCACTGCGCCTAGCAGGTTTCCTCCCCGTGTCTTTCAGTAATGTGGCCCCAGCCCCTGTTATTTCTCAGATCCCAAGTCCTTGTCGGTTTTTACCTTAGGGAACAACAAAAATGCTGGTGTGGAAATCTCAAACCAGATGCAGGTTTGGGGGAAATGTTTTTCTCTGCATCAATCACCAGAGCCCTCGCTGTGCTGAGGATTTCATGAGGCCTCAGGCGTTCCTGCAAGCTTCCCACCCGCCCTAAGAGCCGACCTGGCCAGGCTGGGAAAACAATGCTGCCTTCCATGGCATTGGCAAAGCCCTTTATTGATGTGTGCGTCCACTCCTGAGTGGATTCTAATGAGGCTGGGAATCATCCAGGCGGTACAGGCAGGGAGGGACACAGCCCCTTAGCCCTCTGTGTGCCCCACTCAGGCCAGGAACTGCGTGGTTGGGGTCTCAGGCGGGAAGGGCTGTAGAAAATGCTAAATGGACTGCAGTCAGCAGAAAGCCAGGCCAGGGTCTCCTGGAAGTCTCTCCTCACACCATGCTTAGGAAGGCAAAGTCTCTTAGACACCATGGGGGCTGGTCCTGAGAAGGGTCCACACACCATCCTTCCTTCTCTCTCTAAAGCCATCAGTCAGAGAACTTGACTCAGAAGCAAAGTTGTGAAGGGCAAACACTTGACCAGAATTACCTGGCTGTTATCCATGTGTCCACTCAGCAAATTTGTCCATGCCTCCCTGGCTCAGCCCCGCGTGGGATACTGAAACCCCACATGTCACAGAATAGTGAGGGAGACATGGAGAAAACCCAGAACCCATGGTCAGAATACAGCCTGTCTTGACCTGTGTTGAGGGTGATAAACAGGCATGGGACAGGGCCACTCTGGGATGGCTTCCTGCCTACACTCTCCCGTCCTTAGGAAGCCAGAAGGGAAAATAGCCATTAGCACCACATTTGTTTAGAGCGAGATAAGGTGAATCAGAGAATGGCACCCCAGGCCGTAGCAGCTGTGGCAGAAACCAGGATGTCCTTTGACCATGTGGGTGACAGTGCTGGGGGGAGGGGCTGCCTCCTTAGCAGCAGGAGATAAGCCTGAGTCAGGATCAGAGGGAAGTGTGTGTGAACTCAGGAGGGAGCCCTCCCCAAGTCTGATACTTCTGAAGACTGTATGAATTTGAGACTAGGGAAAGTATTCATGGCCTGAACCACTTCCCAGAAGTTTCCAGAACGATGCTACCGCATCGAGTAGCCACTACTTCAATCTGTATAGTTTTGTAAGTTGAAGCCACAACTCACTCCACATAAAGCTTTGCCTTTTAAAGTCTGTAATTCTAGGACTGGGGAACTGGACCAGTTAATAGAGTGCTTGCCGGGCGTGCATGGGGCCCTGGGTTCCATCCCCAGCACAGTGTAGGCTTGATGCAAACACCTTAATCCCAGCACTCAGGAAGTTGGAGCAGGAGAATCAAGAGTCCAAGGTCTTTTTTGTACTGTATAGGGAGTTCAAGGCTAGCCTGGGCTAGATAGGAGCCATCTCAAAAACAAAAACAAAAATAAGAAAAAGAAAAAAAGAAAAAAGGAAAAAAAGAAAAAGAAAAAAAGAATGTGATTCAAAGGTTTTAGTAGAATCACCATGCTGGGGCTGGAGAGATGGCTCAGTGGTTAAGAGCATTGCCTGCTCTTCCAAAGGTCCTGAGTTCAATTCCCAGCAACCACATGGTGGCTCACAACCATCTGTGATGAGGTCTGGTAGCCTCTTCTGGCCTGCAGATATACATACAGACAGAATATTATATACATAATAAATAAAAACTGCTTTAAAAAAAAAAAGAATCACCATGCTGTCCAGTCATCACCTCTGTCTAATTCCAGTGTATTCCCTGTAATCTCAAAAGAAGCTATTGGAACATAATTGCCATTGTGGAAGAATTAAGAGGTAGGGGTGCTTTTTTAAATATGTTTTTATGTGCATGAGTGCTGACTTCATGTACATATGTACACCTCACGCATGCAGTGCCTGTGAAGACCAAGAGAGGGCCCTGGATGCCCTGGAACTGGAGTTACAGATGGCTGTGAGCGGTCACGTGGCTGCTGGGAATTGAACCTGGGTTCTCTGCAAGAGCAGCCAGTGTTCTGTGCTAGCAGCAGAAAGCCCTAACGGTGGCTCCTGTGTCTCCACTTAGCATCTAGAATCCACCTGGCTACTGTCTGTCTTCACAGATTTGCCTATTCTGGATAGTCTGGAGAAACAGAATCACATGGTATGTGACCTTGTGCTTCTGGCTTCTGCCCCTTCATGTCTGTTTTCCAAAGTTTTTACTCATTTATGTGTATGTGTGTGTTCATGCTCATGTGTATGTATGCATGTGTTCACATGTTCATGTGTGTGGGTGTTCACATGGAGGTCAGAGGTCAACATCAGACATCTTTAATCTCTCTGTACCTTATTTTTTTGAGTCAGGGTCTCTCACTGAACCTGGAGCTCACTAGTACAGTTATATTGGCTGGCCAAGGAGCTCCAGGAATCCTCCTGGCTCTGCCTCCCTGGTGTTGGGATTCCAGGAGCACCCAACCCACACAGCTTCTTACGTGGGTACTGGGGCTTGAACTAAGGTCCTCGTGCTTGTGAAACAGGCCGTTTTCTCGCTGAAATCATCTCCCTAGCCCCAATGCTGGCTATCTAAAGTTAAATTCATTTAAGAATTCAGCGCCCTGGTGATTGTCATAGGTCATTCTGACGGGGTGGCTGAGATACATAACCATCTTTGCAAACTTCACTTGGGCTGCGCGTCTCCAGAGTGAAGACAGGGACAGGGACATGGGCCTGGACTCTGTGTCCTTTTCCTTCAGTCCCTGGGACTCAGAGTGACCCACCAGTGGCTTTTGCTATTTCTCAACCTGACAGAAATGGTCTTTTCAGCGTCTCAGACAGGCACAGGGCTAAGTCTCCTTGCTTCCCACTAGAGTTCCATCTGTCCAGTGTGGGATGGCCGCTGTCTGCAGCCCTCAGAGGTGCCCACTGGCCTCCGCAGCTGAGTCTGATTAACAGTGAACCATGACTGTGTAAGGCAGAGGCAGTGAGGGACACATGACCCTTCCAGGGGGAGCAAGGCAATCAAAGGGGCCCTGTGTGGGTCTCCCTCTAATTAGCATTCTTCTTGATGCCCTTCAAGATTTGAGGGTCTGTGTGTGAGGGTGCGTAAGAGAAACGAGCGCATGTATATGACATTTAAATGTGTATTTGTGTTCCGTTCTCAGAGTTTAAACACATGGTATTCCTTTCACCCCTGACGATTGACAGAGGTCTTTCTAAATCTCAGTTTTTACCAAAGGGAGAAAGCATTCCATGCTAGAACTGCTGCAGCCAGCCTCTCCACTCATTTCCGTTTAGCCATTTTCTTTTTAAAATTTCCAATGATAGGTACAATGTTAAAAAAAGAAAAAAAGAAGGGAACGAGGGAGGAAGGGAAAGAGGGAGGGAGAGTAAGAGAGAGAGAGAGAGAACCGCAAAAATAATACATAGTTATCTTGCACTTTGGAAGAGAAATCTTGGTTTTTAAAAATACTTGGGGGGAAGGCTGGAGAGATGGCACTGACTGCTCTTCCAGAGGACCTGGAAGCTCCCTTCCCTGGACCCACATGGCTGCTGACACATGTGTATTGCATCATGTTCAAATTGGATTAACAATGTTTACCTCTTCAAACAATTAGTATTTCTTTAGGGTGTAAACTGAAAATTCCGCTGAGAGTTTGGCAGTAGAATGCTGACCTCTCAGATTCATCCATATTGTCCTGAGTAACAGGATTCCATCTCAGTGCATGTGGGGGGGGGGGGAATCATTCTTTTTTATGGTTGCATTCTGTTGTGAACATGTCCACTATTTCTTTAAACACTTATGATCTGATGGATACTTAGGTTGTTTCCATTTCTTAGATATTACATATATGTGTGTGTGTGTGTGTGTGTGTGTGTGTGTGTGTTTGTGTGTGTTGTGTTACAGTGGACATGGAGTGCCCACATTCATTCATGCTTTTTGTTTGTCTTAGTTACTATTCTACTGCTGTGAAGAAATACCATGACCAAGGCAACTCTTCTGAAATAAGGCTTTTAACTATGGTCTGGCTTACAACTCCAGAGGTGTAGTCATGGCAGCGAACACAGCAGCATGCAGGCAGGGGCTGGAACAATAGCTAAGGTCTGCAGGCAGAGGAGATAGTCTGGGCTTGGTTTGAAACCATCCCTGGTGGCATACTTCCTCCAACAAGGCCACGCCTCCTAATCCTTCTAATCCTTTCAAATAGTGCCATTCCCTGATGACTAAGCATTCAAATATATGAGCCTACAGAGATATTCTTATTCAAACCACCATAGAATTAATCCTTTTTTTGAGACAGATTCTCTAAATTGACCCCACATCTCACTGATATAGCTAGCCTAGCAAGCCAGCTTGTTCCTGCTCCAAGGAGCCCTTCTTCACTCCCATCCAGCATTTACAAGGTGCTGGAGATTTGAACTCAAGTCCTCAACATTTGCATATGAAGCACTTTATCCACTGAACCATCTCTCCTGGCCTCTATTTCTTTTCTGGATCTCAGGTTTCAAGGGGAGTGAAATGGGGAGTGGCCATCTTTACCTGGGCTCTGAGTCCTATTTGGTCTGTGTACATTTTGAAGACTATTCTAAATTTGTTTCTGCTCTGATCTTAGTTTCTAGGCATTTTCCATGTGGCCCATTAAGTGGTAGACTTCTAGAACATTCTGAGTCTGACACTGTTTTGGCCACAGCCTCAAGGGCTGGATGGTACTTGACTGTGAGAGCCAAGGTTCAGAGTTCAGTGTTCAAAAGAGCAGCACTCACTTCTCCTCCAAACTTGTCATCTAGAAGTGCACCTTGTTGTTGGCAGACATAGTCTCAGCCTGTCTTATTTCCTTGCCTCTCCTCTGTCCTCTTTGGGGACTCGAGACTTCTCTCTGTTCTAGCAGTCTTAAGTCTCTCTCAGATGTACTGAAGTGTAAGTTTTCTGTTAACTCCAAATGATGTTTTTTGGACCTTTTCAGACATAGATTTTTCATCTGGAATTAAGATTCTAGCCTAGCTTGGTGGCACACAACTTTAATCTCAGGCCAGTCAGCACTGCTGAGAGTCTGACCCTGAGTCCCAATCGCCGGCACCATGCCCCATGTCTGTGGCATGTCCGCCACAGTTGCCTGTCCTCTCATCCCCTTTTCCATGTGACTTTTCAAGTGGGAAAGGGAAACCTTGTACCAGAAATGCTGCAACCCACCCAGTCCCCCACCCCACCCTGCATCCACCCACCTTGTAATGACCAGGCTCCTGTCTGCAAGACCAGCAGCCCAGGGACTCTGCTGCCATCAGCTAAGCAAGTGCAGAGCCTCCGTGGGTGTTCCTTCTGGTCCACAGACCTCAGCAGGGAGGTCACGATAGTCTATTCCATGTTACAGTAAAGTCCCAGAGTGACTTGCCTGACTGGAAGATGCAAGGGTTATGACAGACAGGGTGGAGGACCAGCAGGCTCTCCCTGAGGGTGGTCTCTCAACTGGATTAGAGCTGGTGGCAGGGCGTTGAGTCTTAGCCCAGCTCCTCCATCTCAGAAGCAAAGTTATCAAACCAGGTCCTTGGCTCCTGCTCTGACACTCACCTTTGGGAGATACTTCTGCTATTTCAGTGGGTATCTAAGTCACCTGTGGGTGACTTGTTGGGGGACTTCAGCTTGTAGGGGCAGAGAGATGGCCTTGTTCTCAGCTAGACTAGTCCTGGCTGCAGAAGCCAAACTTAGAGACTTTCATGGGGCTCTTCCTCCCAAGAGCCCCATGAGGAAAGAATGAAATGACCACTGTATAGCCAAATATGTGACATTCCCACAAACCAGCAATTAACCTTGGGCAGTACCTGAATTCCACACCCTGCCTATCCCTGAGCCAGCCTCCAACCACCCCCACCCCCAGCTGGCCACCACCACCCACCCATGCCCCATTTACCTACCCATCATCCACCCACCACCGTTAGAGACGCCAGGAACAAAAAGTATGTGAGATCTGTCTGTGTCCCAGATTCTCCCACGTCAGTGGGACTGAGTCTCCTTCCCGGGGCAAGAGAGACACATGGCTCAGCCAGTCGTTCATGCCAGTATGCCCACAGCCCTGAAGTTGTCTCACCGAGAGGACAGCTAGCCCCATGGACACCCAGTGTTCGTTCCCCACCTCTTTCCAGGCCATCTGCCCATGGTAACCAGAACTCTGGGGCAGAGGGGACAGGCTGGGATCCCCGCAGGCCGCTCCCTTCTCAGTGCATTCTCAGTCTCCCCCCAAGAAGCATCCCATGCTCTCTTCCTCTCTATTATGCTTGGGTTCCCTTCATTTTAATTCTTTTTTAGGTACTGTTAAGTCAGGCATGGGACAGACTGGTCTGCAGAACTCTGACAGGATTTCCTTGGGTTTATTTGTTTATTTCTTTATTTCTGGTCATGGCAGGAGAATCAGAAATCCATGCTCAGAGTTGGAGAGATGGCTCAGTGGTTAAGAGCACTGGCTGCTCTTCCAGAGGTTCTGAGTTCAATTCCCAGCAACCACGTGGTGGTTTACAACCATATATAATGAGATCTGGTGCCCTCTTCCTTCCAGCATGCAGGCAGAACACTGTATACAAAATAAATCTTTTTAAAAAAGAAGAAGAAGAAATCCAAAGTCATCCTTAGCTACATAGGAACTTCAAGGCCAGCCTGGGTTAAAGCATGGTGGTGTATGTCTTTAATCCAAGCACTCAAACTAATGCGATCTCTCTGCCTTTGTCTCCTAAGCGCTGTGGGTACAGGCATGTCCCACTGTGCCCGGCTACCCTGTCTCTTGCATCTGTCACCCACGCTACCCTGCAGGCAGCAAAGCCTGAAGACCTGCCAGGAGGTCACCAAAAGCATTTGTCAGAATTCCCAATTGTAGATAACAGATTCCACTGCGTCTCATTTAAGCCAGAAGGGTGGAGAAGTGATGGGATCTAAAGGCCACGGGGGATGGAGCTTCCGGGGCTGGCAGCCCGCACCATTCCTCTGACCCAAGCTGCCAACATCTCTCCTGCCAGGTCAGGAAGCTGCCTCCCAGTTGCTGGCCCAGGATCACCCTGTCTGTCTCAGCAGATATGGATGCTCCGGCCCCACCCAGTGTAGCTCGGTATCAAATTCTCCCAGATGCCAGGCTCAATTGAGGGCATGAAAACCATACTGGTCTCCCAGCAACAAGACAATTTTCATGCCCTGTTTGATGGTGGGTTCCCACACGTAGCCAGGACGATGTGAAGCTCTGAGCAGGCGCGACTCACTGCTGACTGTTTTAAGCTCTGGGAAGGGGACCTGTTCCATTATCTGAAAGGTCACCGGTACAGACCCGACCAAGCCACCCACCTGGCACCCTGAGGAAGATGTGGGGCAGGAAGTGGAGGACACTGCTCAGAAAGAAGCCGCCACCCCAGCCTCTCAGTAGCCCAGAGCCACCTGCGGTGGTCCCTGCAAGGCCATCTGGTTAGTCACTGCCCAGCAGCTGCACCCACCCTTCTAGCCAAATAGCTTTTGGTGGCTTCTGCATGCCTCACTCCTGGCACGGGCCTGCCCAGCTGACTGCCAGTCAGGGCAGCTGTGTCACTATTTCAGAACCCTTTGATCTCTTCGTGGAATCTAGGGGACACGTCTGCCAGCCTGAAACCATTTCCCAGCAGCTGATAACAGCTGGGCTTAAAAGATGAAAAGCCCCACAGATGTCTCAGCCAGCTCTGCCTGAAAGCGGGAAGCCAAGTCGTAAACTCCCGTGCCTGATGGTGTCTGTGCCTGCCCCACCCTCTCACCAGTGACTGCTCCATCCTCAGATCCCCAGGGCTCGAAGACCTTGCACAATAGGATACCAACACCTGCCCTAGTGGGGCTGCTGAGACCTTAGGGCCATGAGAGAACTCAGTGGATGCATGGCCAGAAGGCCCTAACAGGGTAGGGGATTCAAACTGATAAGACCTTGACTCAACCCTTAGTGGGCAGGGTGGCCATTTCTACTCATAGAGGAGGACAGCCGTAGATCTTACGTGTCTCACTTGATCTCTCTCTGCCGTGTTTTTTGAGACAGGGTCTTTCACTGGCCGGAAGCATGCATGCCAAGGGCCAGCAAGCACCAGGAATCCTCACATCTCCCCCTCCCCAGAACTTGTATTACAGGCATAATGCATGCTCGGTTTTTTGTGGGTTCTGGAGGAGTGAATGCCAGTCCTTGTGATTGTATGGCAAACACTTTACCCACTGAACCATCTCCCCAGCTCCTGTTTCTCTTTGTGTGGCCACATTACCAAGTACCAAGCCTACACTCAGAAATGGAGATGGGTCTCCCACAAGACTCATGACAACCAGAGAAGGCAGGTACAGGTGTTAAGCCCAGCTTACAGATGGGAAACTGAGTCCCAGGGAAGTTATGTGACTTGTCCAGGACCACAGAGGAAGTACATGGCCAGACCGAGATTTAGCCAGGTCTATTAAAGCCTTTGTTCTCCATCATTACACTGCAAGATAAACCTAGAAACATTGTATCTGCCTTCTAGAAGTTTCCTTTGACAGGAACCATCCCAAGCTACACAAGCACACAGGAAGAAGAAGTAGGAAATGGCCTAGCAGTGTGGGTGGGGCCTAAACTCATCAAACATTTGCCAGCTTGCAGCAACTTCGAGCGAGTCATTGTCCTAGGCAGGCCTTCAAGCCTTCATGTAATTTATTCAGCAAATGCTTATGAGCTTATCCTATACAACAGACGAGATGTATCACGCTGAGGCACTTCCGTTTAGAAGGATATAGATGGCCACAGGCAGAAGGCACAGGCATGATAAAGTTATTGGAAAGTCGGTTTAAGAAGAACATCAGAGCTGGCCTCTCTGACAAGTCACATTTGAACTGAGACCTGGGCACCAAGCGCCCGACTCCTCTAAAGTGGAAACTGGTAGGTGGAAGATGGCGTTAGGATATCAGAAATAAAGCCTGGTGGCTTACAGGGGAGGGGTTTGGAGTAGACCAGAGGTGGAACTGAAGGGCAGCTGGACTCAGACAGGCCAAGGTGAGGTCACTGCATCTTTACCTGTGGATAAACTGCTTGCCATGCAGTCATGAGGACCCGAGTTCAGATCTGCAGCATCCATGTAGAAAGCCAGGCACATACATGTATGTCTGTAACCGCAACACTGGAGAGGCAGAGACAGGCAGATTCCTCGAGTCTGCTGCTCAGCCAGCCTAACTGAATTGATAAGCTCCCAGCTCAAGGAAAAGAACCTGTCTAAAAATTAACTGAGGGCCAGCAAGTTGGCTCAGCGGGTGAAGGCACTTCCCACCAACTTAACAGCCTGAGCTCAACTTCCCATCCACACCTGTAGGATACAGAGAAGCGGCACCCACAACTTGTTCCCTGACCTCCACACATGTACTATGGTGTAGACACGTACACCCACAATCAATCAGTCAATAAAGTGAAGAGTGATTGAGGAAGGCGCCAGCATCGACCTCTGACCCCCACATGCACTCCTCCTATACCTGCATGCACACATGCACACATTCTCGTGAACACACAAACACGTGAACAACAGCAGTGCCTGACCCCACCAGTTCCCGAGAAGCCTGCACCTGTCCCACCTGACCATGCCTAATGGCGAATCAATCCCACACCAGTTATGTTTTAAAGGGGTATTTATTTTGGGGGGTAAAACTTACATACACCATAAACCGTCAGGAAGGGAGCCTAGTCGCTGGAGCAGGAGCCGGGAGCAAGAGCCGGAACCAAGCGCCGGAACCAAGAGGCCGAGCCGAGGCTTGCCGCTCTTCTTTTAAAGAGAAATATACCACACCCCAATGGGCTGGTATTTCAGCGGCTATTGGCTGATGGAGTGGAAGGCGCTCCCACAGCACTGTGGGCTCGTGCTTCAGCGACTATTGTCTGAAGCAGCGGAAGGTACTCCCACAGCACACGCCCCTCCTGGGACTAGTCAGCCAGGGCAAGTTGTGCAGGCCTTTGTCTCCCGGATCTTCCTACCAAGGACTCCTTTAACACACAGGCCAGGGGCTCCACGGAGTCAGACGTCCACAGCTTTTTGTCCTGCATTCAAAAGTAGGTGACTGGCGTAGGGCAGGGGGTTGCAACAGCAAAGAATGCGAAGGAACAGGGAAATGAATGGGATGGAGATACATGATGTGAAAAACACAAAGAATAAATAAAAAGAAAACAAAAGGCAGGTGGCCTGAGATGTCCCAAGGAGGATCACAGGGGACAGATGAAACACTGGGCCAGTAAGGTCCTTGGTCATCGGGCCTCTGGGGACTTCTGTCAGCTCTTGTTCTTGTCAGTGACTAGCAAATCTGTCTCAGTGGGCATTGGGAAGTATGACTGCTTTTCAGACACCTATGGGATGGCTCCCTCCTTGCTGGCAGGAAGAGAGTCTGGGGCCCAGGGTTAGAGTCTGTACTGATGATTTGGTGACTAGCAATTGGGGCTTAGTGGCTGGCCAGCTAAACTTGGCAGTGACACAGTGGGAATTGATTTCATTATGTCCTGGCAGAAATGGAAGCCAAACCTTATGGGTTCCAAAGTCAGAGGCAGTAGATTTCCATCTTGGCCACATCATCTGCAGAAGAAATCATATATACTCGTTTTCACCTGGGGAAACATTTGTTTCACGTAATTTAGAAGTGAGTTTGGCAGTGGACTCTCAGGTTTGTGGTAGAGGTGAAGGACTCTGGGTAAAAAATACCACTGCTGCTTTGGAAGCAAATGCAGAAATCCACAGCTAGCCTAGGCTGAGCTCCCAGCGTCCAGTCAAAGAGAGGAAGGAGAATAATATGAGCAAAAGGGTCAAGACCATGATAGGGATAGCCACAGAGACAGCTGACCTGAGCTAGTGGGAGCTCACTGACTCTGGACTGATAGTGGGGGAACCTGCATAGGCCCAAACTAGACCCACTGAATGTGGGTGACAGTTGTGTAGCTGGGGCAGTCTGTGGGGCCACTGGCAGTGGGACCAGGATTTATTCCTAGTGTTTGAACTGGCTTTTTAGAACCCAGTCTCTTTAGAGGGTTATCTTGCTCAGTCTACATATAGGGGGAAGGGCTTCGCTCCTTCATCAAAGTGATGTGCCAGACTTTGTTGACTCCCCATGGGAAGCCTTACCCTTTCTGAGGAGTGGATGGAGTGATGGGGTAGGGGGAAGGTGGAGGGAGCAGGAGGGGAGGGAGAGGGAACTGGGATTGGTAGGCAAAATGGGAAAAGATTGTTTTAGAAAAAGAAAAAATAAAACTCTGCTAACATTTAAAACCTGAAAATGGACACATGGTGGGGCCACTCTCCCCAACAGAGGGGCTTTGAGCTGTCAGAGTCAGTGATGCTTTCCGACTAGGCTAGGAGATCTTCCCTGGGACCTCCCAAGCCAGGCTGCCTGGACTGGCTGAGTTCCTACATCCTGCAGTTTTTATTTTCCTCACTCTGTCTTCAGCCCTATCCAGTCCTTCACATTCCTAGGCCATTGCCCAGTGTTATGTTCTAGGTCTAAAATCCCCAATGGCTTGTGTGTCAAAGACCTGGGCCTCAGCCAGTGACATTACTGGGAGACGGGGCCAAGGGAAGGCAGTTAGATCATTGGTGGCATGGCCTTGAAGAAGATTTAAGCACTCTGCTCCTCCGAGCCTCTCTCTCCCCTCCTGAGCTGTCACGAAATGAGCAACTCTGCTTGACAACATTTGCCATGCTGCGCTGCCTGCTACAGGCCCAAAAGCAGCAGGCCCATAATCATGGACTGAAACCATGATCCAAAATAAACCTTGCCCCCTTCTCAGTGAATTATGTCAGGTATTTGGTGACAGCGACAGGAAGCTAACTAACATATTGATGAAGTTCCATCACTAGTCTCCTCTATCACTGCAAGGCATCTACCTGATGTCCCAGCTTCTCCCCTTCAAGTGCTGCCCAGGAACCTCTGAGGCACTGCCAGGCCTTGCCCAGTCCAAAGACCCGGCGTCTCTGGTGTGGCAGAACAGCCACGTGCAAGCTTAGCATTACTCTGCAGACTTTAGGTTAAGATCAAGTGTGTGCTGTCGTGGACTGAATGTGAAATGTCTGTCATAGGCTCTTGTGTGTGAACACCTGATCCCTAGGGGTGTCTGAGAAGGCTGTGGAATTTCTAGGATGACTGAGCCTGAGAGAGGCTCCACTTCTGCTCACTCTCTGCTTCCTGACTGAAGAAGACACAATGCAATCAGCCACCTCCTGTACCTGAGGCTGTGCCTTCCCCCGCCATGGTGGACTGCATCCCCTCAAACCGTGAGCCAAATGAACCTCCCTCCCTTAAGTTGCTTTTTGCCAGGTGTTTGCTCACAGCCATGAGAAAAGCAATCAATCTCATCTGGGAACTGTTCAGACTCAAAATTCTACCAGCCCAAAAATTCTCTGAATGTGTTGGAGTGAAGTCACAATTCCCTCAACATATCCTCTTGTGTCTGTGACAGGGGCTCAAGTCTGAGCCTCGGAACACTTCCCGTTCCCTCTGCCGGGAGCACCCTTCCCTTTTGCACCCAGTCAGCTCTTGACCTCTGTCATCTCTAATGTCAGTTGCCCAGGGAAACCCTGACCTCTGAAAGAGGTCCTTTCCTTCCGAGGCCTTTCCTTCCTAGCATGAGGTAGTTTGTAATTTGACATCGCTGGGTCTGTGTGTGTCTCCCCGACAAGGTCAGAAGGGTGAGGAGAAGGGCTGTATCTTTCCCATTGTGTCCCAGCCCCTGTTTCCGAACCTGGGAAACCGACTGAGCTCTGTGGGTAATTATCAGCTTCCTCTATAACTAGCCTGTGGCTTCTGTCTCCCACTAAATATTTTGTGTTTATTCTTTGAGAATTTCATACATGATACAATGTATTTTGATCTTATTCACCCCCGCTCCCCTGTTCCAGCTGCTCCTAGATCCCTCCCCCATTTTTCTCCCAACGTCATATCCTCCTTTTTTTAAATTTTATTAAACCAGTGAATCTAATTAGTGTTGGCCATAGGAGCATGGGTGCGGGATGGCCCCCTGGAGCATGGGCAGTTTACCAGGGACCACACCTTTGAAGGAAACTGGCTCTCCTTCCTCAGCACAGCCATCAGCTTGTCAGTCAATCCTCAGCTAGGGACAGCGTGGGGATATTGTACTGTGGCGTCGTGAGTGCAAAGGCCCTGTCATGTCCAAAAGACACTGTTTTGCCCAAGTCCTCCCCAGACTCTAGCTCTTAGAATCTTTCTGTACCCTCCTCTTCCTTCAAGTTTCCTGATGTGCGACACAAATGTCCCATTTAAGACAGAGCACTCCGCAGACACTTATTCTCGGCCACAGCTGTGCGGTTATTTGTGCTGAGTATGGCAACTATGTTATGTCGGTTAAAAAATAAATATCATTTAAATAAAATAAGAATCTGCCAGGCATGGCGGTACATACAGCACCCAGGAGGCAGAAGCAGGGAGATCTCTGGGAGTTCAAGGCCAGTCTGATCAACACAGCAATTTCCAGGCCAGTCAGGACTGCATGGTCTCAGGGAAAAAAGAACCTTAAAAGATAGATGGTGAGCCAGGCTTAGTTCTTGGAGTGTCATCTGAGACCCCTGTTCTATATTCTGAGTTTAAGGGCATGCTCTATTGCATTTTGGTGTGCTCTTGACTGTCCCTACTGATGGCTTAACTTTGTGTTTGTCTCACACACACACACACACACACACACACACACACACACACACACACCTTTTTCTCTCCATAGCATCGCAAGAAGCCCAGGCTAGTCTCAAGCTTGCTATGTAGCTGGTGGCTGTGAATAACCTTGTAAATAACTCCTGACCTCCCTCTGCTTTTACGTAGACAGTACCCTCCCCTACCTGCTGCCCAGCCTCCTCACTGTTGGCAGTATGTCCTCTCAAACTCCTAGACATAGGACAGACAACTGCATACTTGAGAGTTGTGTTTCCGTGTGCGTCCTCAACTACGAGGCTTCTCTTGTTCTTTTTTTATTTATTTACTTATTTTATGTATATGAGTGCCCTATCTGCATGTACAACTTGATGCCAGAAGAGGGCACCAGATCCCACAGTTGGTGGTTGTGAGCCACCGAGTGGTTGCTGGGAACTGAACTCAGGATCTCTGGAAGAGCAACCAATGCTCTTAGCTGCTGAGCAGCTCTCCATCCCTGCTTCTCTTGTTCTTATCATTTAAAGGATCCCTCAGTCACCTCCATACCCATCTAGAACAAACACTGATGGGAGGAGACTTTGGTTGGGTGCCAAACGGTACTCTCTTGTTTTCTAAGACACACTGATTGAGCAAGTACCATTTATAACAAAGGACTCTTCCAAAAACTAGAGTGCAAGGCGTCTCTTCCTTTCTGACTTCACATGCAGCCATCCTGCTAACAAGATGCTGTCTTGTGAGTAAATTATTATTGACCCACTTACAGATGGGGAAATTGAAGCCCAGAGGCCTGGTGTGGACTGGATGTGAGCCAGCCAGGATTTGAACCTGGATCTCTGTGCCATTGTACTCCAGGCTCAGGGGATGATTTGAGTTTGTCCCTTTAGAAGAGAATGGGCTGACAGATTTAGAAAGTTGCCCTCAGTAGAGTCAAATGCACAGCCTGAAT
The DNA here is from genome assembly GCF_982192425.1 of Myodes glareolus. Lineage (NCBI taxonomy): Eukaryota > Metazoa > Chordata > Mammalia > Rodentia > Cricetidae > Myodes > Myodes glareolus. The sequence continues at coordinate 73,047,968 of NC_142034.1, read as the reverse complement.
GGGAAGAATGGGTCCCCAGGGAAGGGAGGCTCATGAGGAGGTCAAAGGCAAAAGGGCTGTGATGAGAAGCTGTTAGACAAGAACAAAGGAGATGACAGGCAGGAATGGTAATTCATTCGTGACATGTGGGAAAGGAAGGCATGAAGGATGACCCCAGACTCCCTGTGACTGTAAAAGAGCCCAGGCCACAGGTTGCACATGGCCTCCCATCCCACGCATGGGCTGGCCTGCTGGCCTCTCCTGGTAGGACAGCGAGAGACAGGCCAGCTTCCCAGATGCTAACCTTTGCCATGGCTATCCTCTCGGCAGGAACCAGAGTGAAGGGTCTGGAATTTATTGTGTGGTCCCTGGTCTGTGGACAAGATCCTTGCTCTCAACCCTTCCACTATGCAGGGCCTGTGGGATTCTCCTAAGGCCTCAGCTTCCCACAGAGGAAAGAGGCAGCTTCATGTCAGGATCGTCTGGAATACTTAGGGTGGGCAGAGAACCCTGACCTCCAATAGGCCTGGGGTCCTGATGCCCCAGGAAACATTCAGAGAAGTCAGAGCTGCTGCTGGCTGATGCTGTGCTCAGGGCCACCCCCTGGACTGTGACTACAAAGGGCTACAGAGTGTGTTCAGCCACTACACAGGCTGAATACCAGCCCTTAAACTCCAGCATGTAGACTCTGCCTCCTATAAATTGTCCCCCAACTCTCCGGAGCCCCGGTTTCCTCCTCTACAGAATAGAGATGTTAAGCCAGGTCTCACAGGACTCCTAGACTAATCATGAAGGGGGAGGTGGGCCTGTGGCTCAGTGGTAGAATGTCTAGAATACACCAGGCTTGGGTTCAACCCCAAGTCACCAGTTGCCTTCCTAGGGCTCCACAGTGCCCATCTCTCTAATGACATGCCCATGCTCTGTGACAATTGGTTATTTGATGATGCTCTCCAATCCCTTGGGAGCTACTGAGCACAGGAATTGGAATGTCGGGCTCGAAACCGAGCTCAGCAACGAAGTGCTGGCCCAAAGGATGGAAATGTGCTCACAGAAGTATCCCCAGGCCCTGGTGAAGCACCAGGACAGGGTGGGTTATTAATGTATCCTTTATGGGTGGGTAGATGGGTAGATGGACCAATGGACTGATGAACCAGGAGACACATAGGCAGATGGACAGACAGATAAATGGCCAAAAAGATAAATAAGGATTGATAAATTGGTAGATGGATGGAAGGATACATGGCAGACAGGTGAATGGAGAGACAGATGGAATGACAGAATGATAGATGCTCAGAAGTACAAATGAACAAAGACCTATAAATCGATGGGTGGGTGGGTAGGCGAGTGGATGGGAAGTGAATGGGAAGATAGTTGACAAATGATAGATGAATGGATGGATGGATGGATGGATGGATGGATGGATGGATGGGTGGGTGATGGATGGATGGATGGATGGATGGGTGAGTGGATGGATGGATGGGTGGGTGGGTGGGTGGATGGATGGATGGGTGGGTGGGTGGATGGATGGATGGATGGATGGATGGGTGGGTGGGTGGGTGCGTGGATGGATGGATGGATGGATGGATGGGTGGGTGGGTGGATGGATGGATGGATGGGTGGGTGGATGGATGGATGGATAGATGGATGAATGGATGGATGGATGGATGGATGGATGGATGGATGGGTGGATGGATGGGTGGGTGGATGGATAAACGGACGGATGATAGAATGAGTGACTGGGTAGATGGGTAGATACATAAATGATCAAAAGGATGAATGAAGATTGATAAATTGGTGCATGGATGGGCTAATGTGGAGATGGATCCACCTACCCTAGAATAAACGTTGAGCCGTTTTCTCTATCAGGATAAACAAATGCAAAGGGACGATGCAAGAGAACGTGAATGAAGCCAAAGACAGAGCGAGAGCGCATGAACCCACAGATGAGGAAAGGGAGGGCGGAGTCAGGAGGGGCTCAATGGGTCACCTGCCTGCTGTGTTTGAGGCTCTGGGTTCAAGAGATAGAGACGGAGAATGTGAGTTTGAGAAATGCCCACATGGACAGATGACCTGACTTTATACCTTACTGATCTTTTCTAAGTGTGTCTTGCCTGTGAGCTGAAGGAATTGTTCCCAAGCTTCCAGTGAGCCAGGACTGGGAGAAAGAACTCATAAGCACTCTCTTGCAGTCTACTGAGGAGGGGGGCGGGGGGCACGGGAGAGTTCTTTCTAAATAAACTTTGAATCTACTTCCAAGTATGTTTGGAGAGCGCAGTGGCGGCTTTCATGAGGGTAAATTATAAGTGTTCCTTTCAGGGCTGTGTTTAGGGACGCTTGGCTGTGCAGGCATTCCCCAGAGCCGGTGCTAAAATGCGTAGGAGACAAGAAACATATGGCGGATGACGATGTCAGGCAGGCTTACTGTGAGCATATGGGCTCCACCGTTGATGGGATATTCAGCAAGTGTTTCGGAGAGCCTTTCCTGAGGTGGAGGCCAGTGAGAATATACCCCCTGCTCATAAATCCTGGGGAAAAAAAAACAGGCCTGTCTCCCACACACATGCAGCTAATTATCTGGGGTCTCCGGGCTCTCCCCAGGGAGCAGTAAGAGCAGTTTACTGGGGCTAGATCCTCTCAAGTGTGCTTTCCAGTCCTAGAGGGACTGTAGCAGCTGGCCCTTGGTTCAGAAACAGGCATCTCCCAACCCTCACCTCCAGTGGGCAGAGGAGGGAGAGCGCAGGTGTGAAACACTGACAGAGAAGTCAGCCCCCAGCCCCAAGCTGCTGCTGGGCACCCTGGAGCCCACGGCCTCTTCACATGATCACCGGTGACCGTCCACCTTGGTCTAGCTTAGTCAGAGACACCCAGAGACCATCAGAGTAAATCCGACGGTTCCCGGTTCTGTGGGGCTCAGGGTTAGACAGATGGGCAAACATCATCCGGGACACTAAGTACTGCAGCAAATGAATAACCCTACCCAAGGGTGAGCAGCCAGGGAGGAGGCGACACAATTCCATGTCCTAGCTGGGCCCCGAAGATTGGGGAGGAGTTTTTCCTAGCAAGTCAGAGGAGAATGGAGACTGAAGATACGGGAGAAACAGTTCAAAGAGGATATTGCCTCTGGGCCAGGTGGGTCAGCACATGGGTGGGCAGAGCGGCCCACGAGAGAAGTACAGATCAGCCAGAACCTTGACCAGGCTACTCTGTGTTCCAGGAATGGCGAGACCCAGGTTGTAAGGGAAACAGAATGAGATTTGTGGATGGAAAGTCTCACCCTGACTTGGGGCAGAGAATGCGAGAGGGAAAGGGGAGAAGAAGCAGGGGTGAAGCTGTGCCTGTTCAGAGGCGGTAGCGCTGGGCTTGGTGGGGACAGAGAGGGGCAGATGGACTGTGGGTCCTTTTCTTCTGGGCTGTGAGGTGGGTCAGGCTATTCGCCACTTGAAGTTACAAAACCTGGAAGAACAGCACTTGCCTCAGGCAGTTGCTGGAAGGTCACAGTTCCTACACACTCTGAAGAGCAGGTGTGACACCCTCGCTGAAGCTGAGGCAGGAGCCACTGCCCTCGGTAGTTGAAGGCAGTAGATAGGAATAATGGCTGTGATGGGTCTCCTCACACCTAGTGGGGCTCCTGGGTATGAGGTGATGTTGACAGAGACTGAGGGTTGGCTCATTTGGAGATTAGGAGGGAGGTCTTCAGCCCGTTGTACTGGAACTGGTGAGAGACCAGCTCTGCTGATCTAGAGGCAGAATGGCGTGGAGGCTCTGAGCATGAGCTGTTGCCCTGGTCAGATGGCTTCAAGCCGAGGACTGGACCTCTCTGAGTCAGCTTTCCCTCTTGGCAGGATGGGGGAGGAGAGGCTTCTGCCTCAGAAGAGCCTGTGGCCGTGTGGGGAATGATTTGTACGCACACAGCCCTTGCCAGACGTGCACATCAGGGTAGTCATTGTCGCGATGATAGAAATAAGTGCCAATGAGTGAAGACCCAGCATGGGAGGGAGGGTGGAGGTGGGGTATTGGGTGACAACTCAGTGTGTGAAGTGCTCGTTGTTCAAGCATGAGAACCCAAGCTCAGAGCCACAGCACCCACACGAGAAGCCAGGTGCGACAGCAGGCACCTATGATCCCAGTCCTGGGGTGGCAGAGACAAGTGGATCCCTGACAGTCATTGTTCAGCAAGCCTAGCTGAAGAAAGGAGACCCGGGTTCAGTGAAGGACCCCCCCACACACACACCTCAAAACATAAGGTGGGGAGCTAGAGAGGTGACTCAGCGGCTGAGAGAGTGCTCTGATCTTCTGGAGGATTTGAGTTTAGTTCCCAGCACCCAAGTCAGGGACACACAATGCCCTATAACTTTAGCTGCAGACGGATCTGATGCCTCTGGCTTCCACAAGTGCATGCACTCACAGGTACACGTGCACACGCACATGCATGCGCACACACACACAGAGTTAAAAACAATAAAAATAAATCTTTAAAAAATGAGGTAGAAGTTGGGTGGTGGTGGTGCACGCATTTAATCCCAGCACTAGGGAGGCAGAGGCAGATGGATCTCTGTGAGTTCGAGGCCAGCCTGGTCTACAAGAACCAGCCCCAGAGAAATAATATTTCATGTCTTCGTAGAGTGACTGGGGGTGACAAAATTAATTATACATTTCAAAGTAGCTAACGGAGAAGATTCCACATGTTCTCAGCACAAGGAGGTGATAGATGTGTCCCAGGCACCCTGATCCGATCATTACATAGAACACGTGCTGTCATACTGCCTCCTGACATGTGTAGTCATTATGTGTCAATTTAAAACTGTTATCAATCTTCATAATGAGACTGGGGATGTAACTCAGTCCAAGTGTGTGCCCAACACGCCTAAGACCCTAGATTCAGGATCCGGGAGATGGTGTGGCAGATATTGCTCTCTGCCACACGGTAGAAGGAGAAAGCCGACTCTGGCCTCCACACATGTACCTTGGCATGTGCTGTGCCTCCTCCCAACACACTAAAATTTTGTAAAGGTTTATTTTTATTATGACCATGAGGTTGGGGACAGGGTTGGGGACTTGGATGCAGTACCTGGGGGAGCCAGAAGAGGGCATTAGATGTAGTTGTGAGCCTCCTAATGTGGATGCTGGAAATCAATCTTAGCTCCTTGGCAAGCATAAATACACTCTGTCTACTACTGAACCATTTCTTCAGCCTCCAAAATAAATAAACACTTAAAGACCCTGTATTCAACCCTTATAGCACATACACACCAAAAAAGAAAGAAAGAAAGAAAGAAAGAAAGAAAGAAAGAAAGAAAGAAAGGAAGGAAGGAAGGAAGAAAACATGTTTTAAAAAATATAATAAACAAGTAAAATAAGTAGATGTTCTGGTACAGATAAGTAATTGGAAGAAAATAAATTGGATTATGTGACAGAAACTCCCTAAGGGCAGGATCATTCAGGTGGTCAAATTGTACAGAGAAGAGTTCCAAGCAGAAGACATGGACCGCACAAAGGCCCCGAGGTAGAAAATTGCCAACAAGTCAGACAATGGTGGCACATGCCTTTAGTCCCAGCACTTGTTTAGGCAGAGGCAGGTGGATCTCTGTGAGTTCAAGGCCAGCCTGGTCTACAGAGCAAGTTCTAGGATAGGCACCAAAAGGCTACAAAGAAACCCTGTCTCAAAAAAACAAGAGAGAAAGAGAGAGAGAGAGAGAGAGAGAGAGAGAGAGAGAGAGAGAGAGAGCAAAGAAAGAAAGAAATCAAAGAAAGAGAGGAAAAAAAGAACCCCCTCTTGGGACTGGAGAGAGGGCTCAGAGATTAAGAACACCAATGGTACTGAGTTTAATTCTCAGCAACCACATGGTGACTCATAACCATCTATAAGGAGATCTGGTGCCCTCTTCTGGCCTGCAGGCAGAACACTGTATACATAGAAAATAAATTACAATCTTAAAAAGAAGAAGAAGAAAAGAAAATTGCCCGTAAGCTTGAGCAAAAGTTCTCTGTAGAGATGGGGTAAGGAGCGGCAGGTGGCAGTGGGCATACTGAACCTCCTCTTCACGATTACCTGTTAGGGTGACTGACTTCCCTTGTCTCCAGGAAGCCCAGCATTGGCATACCTACAGTGGTCACCACAGTGCCCAGTGTAGTTCTCCTTGACTCCTGAAGTTCTCCTTGACTCCTAAGGAGCACAAGCTAAAGAGGGAGCCCCTTCCCCCCTGGAAAACTCTGTCCCCCTGAACCAAAGAGCCAGGAACCCCAAGTCTAGCACCAGATGACCTGGAAGCAGGTTGTACATGCTGAGCGGTCAGCCTCTTCCCTGATTGTCATTTCCATGCCTACCATGATGCCTCCAGCTATGCACCTCACCTGCCCCTTCTAGAATCATCTAAGCAGGACCCAGTGGGAGCTTGTGAGGAATTCCCATGAAAATCAAAGCTCATAAGAATGGCCTGGTCTTTTAAGTTATTAAAAAAAAAACATAAAAATAAAAAACTTTCCCTTCTCTGACAGCAGTAAATCCTGGCCTTCGTTAGGTTCGGAGGAGCACAGGAGCCCATGTGTCAGTGATTACAGCTTCGGGGTGAATGAAGAGTTGAGGAATTTGGCATCTTTGGGGTGTGCTGGTTTATGTGCGCCTCTCTGGAGCCTGTTTTCTGACAGGAAATGGATCCCAGGGGACTATGGACCCTTGGGGGGGGCATTCATTGTGCCAGCACAGATACATCGGGAGCCATGACCCCAAACCTATGACCATCTGCCACCCACATCAACGTGGCAGTGCCCAGGTAGCATACACCTCAGCATCTGGCATCATCACCCTTTGCCTGGACCCAGGACCTTGGGCATCCGTAACATCTGGCATCATCGCCCTTTGCCTAGACCTTGGACATCCATATTGACCTGGTTCAGCCTCTCTCTCTGAGAGCCAAAGACACTCTTCTTCTGAGTTCTCTCTACCCACCCCTCCAGTCGGGACCCCCACCCGCAGCCCTCCCAAGCAAGTTCTCACGGCCTTGAGCCCTGTGAGAGAAAAGGGTCATGGACTCTCGGGTCATTCTGCAGCTCCTCAGCCTCTCTGCAGCTGCTTGAGCCCGAGGGGGGGGGGGGGGGGGTCTGCCCACCCTGAGAACCGCCTGCTGCCAGGTGTCTTGCTGCATTTTGTGCTGGCTGAGACCCAGAATCAGTGAGGCTCGGAGATTTTTGTCCTACAGCTGGCAAAGCCACGAAGACCAGGGCTCAGGGGCCCGCACCAAACCCAAGGAAGAAAGTGTGAGGAACGGGGAAAGGCAGGCCACATTTCTGACAAACATCTAGAGTATTAACCCTAACCACTTTTAGAAATCCCCCTCCCCCACTGTGGGGCTGAGCACAAGGTTGCCACAGCGTTTAAAGGGACTCTGACGGACTCTGCTGTCAACCCAGAGAGCTGGGGGCTTCCGCCAGAGCAATGTCTGTGTCCCGCTCAGGTGCCCCGTGCACCTCCGAGACCACAGAGCACTGGACGCCACCCGAGCCAATTCCTTTCCTGCTGCTTCCCTCCCTCCTTCCCACCAGTTTTTGTTTTGTTTTGTTGGGGATTTTTTGGGTTTTGTTTTGTTTTGGTTTTGAGATAGGGTTTCGTGTCTCATGTTTGGGGCGGGCCCCAAACTTGCTGTGTATCTGTAAATGGTCTTGAACTTCTGATCCTTCTTCCTCCATCTCCTCAGTGCTGGGATTACAGGCATGCCCCACCATGCCTGGTTTCTGCAGTGCTGGCAACCAAACCCAGAGCCTTGTGCATGCTAGACAAGCGTTCTGACAACTGAGCTGCACACACACACACACACACACACACGACCACCACCACCCCTTCCAGACCCTTTGGCTGTGCTCCCTAGATGAGCTATTCCATTCTTTGCCTATGCTTGTAGCATAAGCTTCATCAGTCTCCCTGAAAAGGAGGAGCTTAGAAAAGCAAGGGTAGTGCAGGCTAGACCCCTGCTCCTGACTAGCTCTAACACTTGGACACAGCACCTTGCCTTGGGCCTCAGTTTCTTCATCTTTTAACGAAGCCTGTACAGGCTCAGCATGAAGTGAGCTGCAAGCCTCCCCACTCCAAACTCATTAAGCACGCTTCTTCACCAGGACTCTGGGGTTTCCAGATGGCTCTAGGGTCTCCAGGAGACATAGAGGGTTGTATGAAGGAAGGCTGGTGTGTCACCATTGTAAATAACGTGTCTGGAATCACAAAACTCAGCTCACAAAACAGCAAGCATTTGGGATGGCTTCAGGAAGGTATGCCCCAAGGGCCTGGGGTTGGTCCAGGTCTCAGTACTGCCCATGGCGTGTGGTCTCCTAATGAGCGATTTAATCCATCAGCCTGAGAACCATCCCTGGGCTACTTGCTTTTTGTGTGGTTTCTGGCATCTTTAAAAATAAATAAATAACAAATGTTGAGATGTGGTTACCAAGTGCATGGACTACTTGGATATTTTCCCCATAACAAGCATCCTTTGGTAGGAGGGAGCCAGGCGGTGGCTGGAAGTGCAGGCTCGTGGTCCAGTCAGCATGTCTCCTCACATTCCTAGCTGTGTAACTCCACGAGGTCAGCTCATCTCTGTGTGTCTCCGTTTGTCCATCTGTGAAATAGACCTCAATGAATAACAGTCTTTCTTGTGAGTTTGGCTTGGGGTCATCATGAGTTAATATCACAGAATTGAGATTGGCGCCATGCTAACAATTTTATGAGTGATCCCAGCTTCGTCTTGTCTGTACTCAATGCTATCAAACTGCCGGGGCTGGCTGGTGCCATCCTTTCCTTTGGAGAAAGTGGCTGTGTCCACATCTAAGGTCTTTTGTAAATGTAAGGTCAGAGGTTAGACACCCAGCCAGCCCCTCCTGGTATGAGCCCTATACATACTAAACAACACGATGTCCAAGTGAGAGCTCCAATCTAGTCACTAGTGTGGTCAGGATCTGTCACCAGCCTGGACAACATCCCTAGTCTCAAACAGACATGATGAGGCTGTGGCTTAAAACACCAGGACCCTGTGGCATCTGTTTCCCAAACTCCTTAGGGATTTTCTGGCAAAGAGGAGGGTGTGGCGGATGGTGGGAAGCAAGTCCATAGAGACCTAAAAGCTTTGGAAAGAACTAGTTTTGCAGAGGAAGAAGCCAAGATTTCAATTCCCAGAAGGCACTATTGCCCACAGTGCTGGCTGAGACTGAGCTAGCCTGTTGGTCTGCCAGTCAGCAAGCTTCCCTGGGAAGACCAGGGTCCCAGCTCCACCTCAGGGAAACCTATCACCATGCACTGGCTCCACTCCTCCAAGGAGCAGAACATCGTTAGGCCAAGCCCAAACCTAGCAGGGAGAAGATGTCCATGGCTGGAGAAGAGTTTACAGATGGCTGGCCTGAGGCTCAGAAAACAGAATCTAGGGCTATGGGGGAGGCGTTTAGTTGGTTTGGGGTTTTTGTTTTGGGGGTTCTGTGTGGGAGATTTTTATTTCGTTTTGAGATTTAGGTTTGAGAGTCAAGGCAGCACCATGTAGCCTTAGCTGTCCTGGGACTCACTCTGTAGACAAGGCTGGCTTTGAACTCATAGATTCACCTGCTTATGCCTCCTGATGGTGATTAAAGGTGTGTGCCACCACATCCAGCTGAGGCCATGTTTCTAACGACCTAGTCTTAGAAGCTCAAATCGGGACCTCCCTGTCCACTTCCCCCTCTCAGCCATGAGACTCTATCTGACTTGAACATGTAGAGGCCTTGTGTGTGCTGCCACATTCTCTGTGGGTTCATGTATGCCGTCATCTCTGTTGTGTCGTGGAGTCTTTCACCACCTGTGGCTCTGAAATCTTTCTGCTTCCTCTTCTGCATGAATTTCTAAGCCTTGAGGGGAGGGCTTTCATGAAGACATTTCCATTTAGGAATGAGTGCTCCAAAGTCTCTCACTTTGTGTGCATTGTTCAGCTGTGAGTCTCTAAGTGAGTTCCCATCTTCTGCCAGAAGAACCTTCTCTGATAAAGGTTGAAGGAGGCACTGATCTGTCGGTATGGCAAAATGCCAGTAGGAGTCATTTTAGTGAAATGTTCCTTTAGCAGAAGAGCAAAGGCGGGGTCTTCCCTTAGGTCTATGATATATCTAGTCTTGGGTTCTTGGCCTCTTCAGCAGTGTCATGTATGAATTCCATCTCAGAGAGGGGGCCTTAAATCCATATTTTTTTAAAAAAAGTGGTTGGTTACACCCATAACATCTGTGCCACTGCTGCACCAGTATACCCTGAAGGCAGATCACTGTTGTAGATCACAGTGTTTGTAGTTTGGTGATATGATTGCCTTTCTCTTCCAGTAGTATGCAGAGTACTGTCTGAGGTCAGGAACACTAGTCAATGAGAGTGAAGTTTCTAGTCAGGCACCAGTTCAACTTTTCTGTGTTCGATGACCATAAGTGTTATCTTCAACAGTAGAGCATTACCACCAGAACCCCTTATTTTTTGAGATAGGTCCTCACTGACCTGAATCTCACCAGTTAGGTTGGCTGGCAAGAAAGCCCCAAGGATCCACCTGTCCCCACCTCTCCTGCACTGGAATGGTACATGTACATCATTACCTAACTCCCTATGTGATCTCTGAGTCACCAACTCACCTGGCTTTTTACACAGGTTCTGGTACCCTGACTCAAATCCTCATACTTGCATAGCAACCATTTTGCCAACTGAGTCATCTCCCTGGATCTTTTTTATTATTTTTCTTTTATAACTACCTTGTTTCCCACAGCATAATATCTCCAAGGTTCATCCATGATGTAACATGTCTCAGGACTTCCTTCCTGCTAAATTTCGAGTCCCACCTCATTCTGATATGAGTTACACATGCTTTCTCACCCCCAGAGAACAGGATGTGACTCAGCCTTAAGCAGGAAGGAAGTTGTTCTACCTTCTGGCTGTTGTGTCTGGGACCATTTCTTGGTTTTTCTGAGCCTCCACCCCATCTGTAGAGAGAAAAGAGTAGAGAGAGAAGAAAGCCTCTCATGAAATGATTAAATAGATTCAATTAGAAAAACTACACAAAAGTCTCTGCTCTGTGAGACTGGCAGGAGAGAGAATCAGGTTAGCGCTGGGACTGAGTGGCCAGGGACTGGTCACTGAGTCTCTGCACAGCCCAGCTAGATGAATAGCTACCCTACAAGACAATTGATAAGCCAGATGCTGATGAAAATGTCATTAGAGGAAGTAGAAGTGGGAGATTTAGGAACTCAAGCTTGGGGGAAAGTGTATATTATTGTCCCCTTTTGACTTGGGAAGGTAACTCAGTTGTTGAGTTGCCTGGCATCCATGGGGGCTCTATCCTCAGCACCACACAAACCTAAAATGGAGGATAAGGAATTCAAGGTCATCTTTGACTATATAGCAAGTTCAAGAGCAGCCTGGGCTACTGTGAGATCCTATCTTAAAAATAAGTAAACAATAAAAAAAAGTTTTCCATTGTGTCTGCACTTGAACTCCTGGAGTTAGTTAATGTGGCCACAGGCATCCTGAGTTATTCAGCCTTGATGTGAAGCCCTGGATGGCATGTGTCACACCAGAGACCTCAGGACTGCACAGAGCAATCCCACTCCTAGACTGCGCAATAGCTTTGAAATGCTCAGCTTTTGCCTTCTGAAGCCCAGGTTTACCTGTGGGTGGGGATTAGGGACACGAAAGAGACCTCTGTTTCCCATGAGGTTAACCTTGCACCTCTGTCCTCCCTAAGGGTGAGGAGCTGAAGTCGAGGCTCAACAGTAAAGCACTTGTCTTAGCCTGTGTGGGTTCCTGAACTCCCACCAAAAACAAACGAAGGCAAAGATGTACTTGAGAGTGTGACCAGCACCTGGACCTGGCAGCTACCTGCCCACAGGTGAGAGCTGCTGGGCCTCTATGTGCTGGGGGAAGCAGAAGACTACACTTACATGAAGACCCCGTGCCCGTGTGTGACGGTCTCATTCACCTTCGTGCAGTGGGGGAGAAACAAGGGCAAGAATCGCTCCGCTCCTCAGCCCCTAATGGTCTTGTGTCTGCTTTGAGGTCTGGAGCTTGTGGATTGCCAAGTCTATTCATCCGAAGGTCTGCAAGATGCCTGTGGCCCAGAATAACTCTGAACATGACACAACACGAGATCATAAACTTAAAGCATTGAAATTGGGGGGTAGGGTCTTGTTTTTGTTTTTGTTTTCTGGTAATTTGAGTTGGTGGTTATTGAGCATAGACTTCATGGATGACAATATTGCATTGTAGTGTCAAAATGTTGGACATGCCTGACTAACAGCTATATGAACAGAATAAATGGGAGGAAATAAGAGAGGCTGAAGCTTCTTTATCCACATGCTTCTCTGCCACCTTCCCTCAGCCAGCATCCCCTGGTCCCCCGCTAGGCTGGGAACTGGAGACAGACCTGAATGAGAAGCTGGCAGGAGGCAGAGCAGAAAGGACAGACTTGTGGAGTCCGAGGGAGACGGAGGGCGAAATGAAGATGCAGTCTAGGTTAAGAGTAAGGGAGGGAGGATGCAGCAAGAGGACTCTGAGGTACCAGCTATACAGCCGGCTTAGGTACTGGTAACGTCTTTACCCCTGTGAGGAAATCAAGTAGGAGGCGAGGTTTTGGGAGCATCCTGCCTCCACTTAAAGTTGAGCATTTAAATATGAATCTTAGAATAAAGGGTAGACCTGTTGGCCACACGAGTGAATCCCATGAAAGCTTCCAGAACCTGATTGTGACCAGCCCTGGAGTATGTTCCCACCGTTCTTCTCCACATAGGCCCTTTCATCTGCGAGTGGCAGCCAGGATGGCAGACTACATCCCCACAGGCCCTGCTTGCTTAGTGACATCCCAGCCTTGGCCTGCTGGGAGTTCTGCAGTAAGATCCCTGGTGACAGGGCATCCCACCTGCCTGGACAGCTGCCTACTCTGCTGCACCCCTCTGAACCATGCCACCCAGAAGAACCACCCAGAAAAGTCCATTCATTCCACCACCTCAACAAAAACAAATCTGGCTTCAGTTAACCTAGACAGGGAATTTCACACTTGTGCTTAGCAATGACCATCAGATGCCATGTTGTTGGTTCGGCTTCAGGTCTGGTCATAGCCTGGTTTATTTCCCACTTGGGCCTGCTTTCCTGTGCCCCACAGCCAGTCTTCTGTGGTCTGGCAAGAGCCCCCAAAATTGGGTCTTCTTGCTCCACAAGCAGAGAGACATGGCACCATGCATGCTGATGGGGTTCCAATCCCCACATACTCTCTTTCCCTAAAAACAGATGCATTCATAGAGAATAGAAGGCCACCAAGGATGCTGAGTGGCCCCCAATCACCAGGGTCTAGTTATTCTGTGTGGCTGGCTCACAAGGTTCTCAGATCCAGCAGCTACAGACAGGGAGGGCACAGGAAGGAGATAAAGATGAGAGTCTGGGTTACAGTAACTTGAGACGGTGAGACACCTACATGGAGATATCAATGAGGCAGCTGGTCACACACCCGAGAGCAGATGCCACAGGCATTGGCCTAGAGACACCCCATAAGCTTTAAATTCCATTCAGGTGCTAGTAGTCATTTGTCATGGTGGTGTTGGACTTAGGGCCTTGCCAGAGAAATACTTTAACATGGTTTGTCTGAAATTTCAACACAAACTCTGACCTCAAAGCCTGTGTCCTGAAGACCAGGGTCTTTGATAGAAATGTCTATCCTAAACACAGAGCTATGGGATAGAGTGCCTTTGGCTCAATTTGTGGCTTTTCTTTTTTCTTAAAAACAGACTGGCCTCAAACTCAATGTGGCCAACTCTGAACTCTTGACCCTCCTGCATCCTCTTCCCAAATGCTGGTTTGTAGGCCTTGGCCACCATGCCTGGTTTATGCAGGGCCATGGATCAAGCCCAAAGCTTCATGCATGCTAGATAAGCACTCTACCTACTGAACAACAGCCTCATCCCTGCATGTCTTCAATCCTTAAGTGTCCTTCAGCCATTCTGACCTGAAACCCTCAGCCCACGAGGCTAGGAAGACATGTGTTCTTTCTCACTGCAGAGATCTCGTTATCCAGCATGGCCCTGTGGGGCCTTCCCATCCAGAGGAACACCCCTCCCTCCCTGTCTCCTAGAATCTTTCTCTTCTCCTGATTCAGAGCATCCCTTCACAAAAACCAGAAGCCAGGGCCGGGGTTGCTTCTTTGCCGTGTACTTGACTCCTTGGTCCGGGATACACCATGAGCAGCTGCTCAGTCAGAAAGAAGGCAAAAGAAGCCCAATGGGTTGGTCACTTTCTTCACTGCTGGGTTGAAAGGCCTGACAGAAGCAACTCAAGGAAGGACAGGTTTGTTTTGGCTCACAGTTTGGGGGTACAGTCCATGACATCAAGAAAGACATGGTGACAGGAATTTGAGGTGACTGGTCACATCGCATCTGCAGTCAGGGAGCAGAGAGCTGAGGGCTGGAGCTTGCTCACTTTCTCCTTTCTGTGCAGTCTGGAATCCCAGCCCACGGGATGGCGACGTAACTCCAAAGTGATTCTTGCTTCTCTCAACTTGACAGTCGGTATCAACTGTCACATCCACCAATCCTAATTTTGCCGTGAACCGCTCCGCCTGGTCTAGGCTCTGCATCTCCCCCTGATAGGTCTGAGAATTCTTGAGGGGTTTTGAGACTGGCTTTGCATAAAGAGCAGTGCCTTGAAAGGCAGTCACACCCTGCCCCTCAGTGCCCACCCCCCAGCGCCAACATGGAGCCTGCTATGCAGTGAGCAGGCTAGGCAGACAGATACAAATGCTGCGCCGGGAAATTTTATGTCAACTTGACACAAACTCGAGTCACCAGAGAGGAGAGAATCAGTTGAGAAAATGTCTCCATAAGACTGAGTTATGGTCAAGCCTCTAGGGCATTTTATTTCTTTTCGGGGATGGAAACTCCAGACAGGATTTCTCTGTGTAGTCCTGGCTGTCCTGGAACTCATTCTGTAGACCAGACTGGCTTTGAACTCACAGAGATCCCCCTGCCTCTGCCTCCCAAGTGCTGGGATTAAAAGTGTGTGCCACCAATGGCATTTTCTTAATTATTGATTGGTGGGAGAGAGCCCAGCCCATTGTGGGTGGTGCCACCCTGAATTGACAAGTCCTGGGTTCTATAAAAAAGCAGTCTGAGCAAGTCTTAATGAACAAGCCAGTAAGCAACACTCCTCCGTGGCCTCTGCATCAGTTCCTGACTCTAGGTTCCTGTCCCACTTGAGTTCCTGTCCTGACTTTCTTTGATGATGAACAGTAATGTAGAAGTGTAAGCCAAATAAACCCTTTCCTCTCCAACTTGCTTTTGGTCATGGTGCTTCATCACAGCAATAGTAACCCTAGGTAGGGCAAATGCCATTTGCAAAATTCAACCAAGAGCCTGGAGACATAGCTCAGCAGTCAAAAGGCCTTACTGCCCTTGTGGAGGATCAGAATTCAGCTACCAGCACCACTTCAAGCTGCTTACACCTGCCTATAACCCCAGGCTCCAGGGGATCTGATGCCCTCTCCTGGTCTCTGTAAGCTCTTGCACACATGTGTACATAAACTCACACAGACTCACACAGACACATAAATAAAATTTGGGGTTTTGGTTTTGTTTCAGGTTGGGTTTTTTTGTTTGTTTTCTGTTTTGTTTTTCAAGACAAATTCTCACTACGTAGAGCAGGTCAGCCTGGTCCTCAAAGAGACCTGCCACCTCTGCCTCTAGAGTGCTGGGATTAAAGATGCACAGCTCGGGGGGGGGGGGGGGGGGGGGGAGAAGAAACAGGCAGAGGTGGCACATGCCTTTGACCCCAGCACTCAGGAGGGAGAGACAGGCAAATCTCTGTGAGTTTGAGGCCAGCTTGAAGTTTCAGGAAAACCTTGCCTCAAAAAAAAAAAAAAAGAAGAAAGAAATAAAGAAAGGAAGAAAGAAAGAAAGAAGGAAGGAAGGAAGGAAGGGGAAAGGAAAGAAAAAAAGAAAGAAAGAAAGAAAGAAAGAAAGAAAGAAAGAAAGAAAGAAAGAAAGAAAAATTAATTCATCAACAAGTACATATAGCTTTCTGTCTGTGTGGAGCAAGCAGACTTAAGAGAAGTGGACAAGAAGGCAGAGCCCAGGGCAGAGGGACACAAGCGATGCTTGCAGTGGATTCTGCCAGTGCCTCAGACCCCACTGTCGTGCACGACCAAATATGAGAACCTCAGATTCAGGGCACAAGGCTTCTCTCTTTTGATGTCCAGATCAGTCAGGCCTGGAGACTGACAAGGGTGGAGGGCAATATAAAGTGAGAGAGGCTTAAGCATGTGGAAGGAGGCCTGGATCAGCAAAGAACGTGTAGTGTTGTGCCTGTGACCACACTGAAGCACACACGTGTGTGTGAGCAGTGACTAGGGGTTGAAGGGTGGAGGTTCAAGTGAGCGGTGGAAAGAAGTTAAAGGGACAGCATAACCTGGAATATCCTGACCGTGGCAGCATTGATTTTTTACCTTGGGGGTTTTGTTTCATTTTACAGAACAATGTGGTGCATTGGCGGGGGGGGGGGGTGAGCTTTTGTGAGAAAACTCTCGCCTTCAGCCTTATCTTTCTCCCAGGAATGAAGTTTGTCCCAGGAGGGACTCTTAGCCTGGAGAGGACATAGGAGTGAGGAAATGAATAGCAGTGGGTGACGTGTGCTGTGCGCAGCAGGACCTGGAAGAACAAAGGCAGGGAGTGGCAGAAGGAAGAGGGTCTCTCCTCCGCGTCCTTCCACTAGCCTGGGGTGGGGGCACTCTGCAGGTGTGGATGAGTGAGCTCAGCCAGCTATGCTGGTGGTGGGGAGCTGGCGGCCAGAGGCCACATGCATATATACTGGCTTTCCTTCTCAATGAATCCATCCTTGTTTTCCTATCTAGGTCCCCCTGGACGGCGCGGCAAGCCTGGACGAAGAGGCGACCCCGGTGAGTCAAGTTTTCTTAATTCCTAAGCCTCCTAAGAGACGCACCATGGACCCTGCTCCCAGCTGGGGGTGTCAACTACCTATTTCCTGGTCCTGGATCTTGTCTTCCTTATTAAATGCCAGCTACTACCTCTGGGTCACCCTGTCTCATATCACTTTCTTGGCATTTACAATCCCAAATTAGCCCCTCTCTGTCCTCAGCTTCCCCCTGAATCTATCTCAGTTCTTCATCGCCCACTCTAAAACAATTCCTCTCTATGACAGCAGGCAGAAACCTTGCCAGCTCTCTGCCATGAGACCATCACAGGATGCAGGTCTCCTGTAGGTCTCAGCTTCTCCCAGACCCCGCCCCTCCTCCCTTTGGCAGAGCCAAAGGTTTTCAGCACCTTCCTCCATGCAAACCTCAGGCTCTCCTGCCCCAACAGCCATCTCCCCCCTTACCTTCATTGCATCCAAAATGAATGTACTCTGCAGAGCCCCTCAGAGCTCGCCCTCTCCTCCCAAATCCTGAGCACAGTTCCCTAGGAATCATCTATTCCTCACCTTCTCACATCTATGACAGCATCTTGGCCAAAGTAGCTAATGGCAACATGGCTACAGCAAGACACTTCACTGTCTTTATCTTCCTTCCTTCTCTATTTCTTTTCTTCCTTTCATCCTTCTCTCTCTCTCCCTCTCTTCCTTCCTCCCTCTCTCCTTTCTTTCTTAGTCAGCTATCAGAAAAAAATCAGGGAACCAGAAAGTGGCTTTAATGGCACTGGCTGCTCTTAAAAAGGACCCAAGTTTGGTTCTCAGCACCTACATTGGATGGCTAACAACCACATCTCCTACTTCAGGGGAATCCAGTGCCCTCTTCTGGCCTCTGTGGTTACTACACTCACATGTACATTCCTTCACACACACACATTTTTAAGTCAGTTTAAACGCGGATGTGCCCACATTCCCTTTGGTGTTCATTTGTACTTTCTTGAGAGTACACAACATGTGTTATGAATGAATGTTAATCATCTCAGATCAACTGAATGAGTTTCAGGCAACTATGTACGTAGACAAACATTCAGAGCTGTGGGTGGGATTAGTGCAAAGTCTGTGCATCAGATGACACATTTGCTGCCTAAAGATGTAGAATTTTGTTTCTCAATGTGATAGATTAATCATGGATAGGCAATCGAAAGCAGTCTGGTACTGCTTCAAGAAGACACTTCCTGGTTATGTGCTCTCTGAGCTAATGATCCCATGAGCATGCATTAACTGCTGAGAGGTGCAGAATTGCTTGCTCCTCCCTGCCTTTGTCTTCCTTGACCCTTACTGCTAACCCTGAGTGTTTCTGGCTCTGTCCAGTCAGTTCACACACACACACACACACACACACACACACACACACGGCACACCCATCACGGACCTCGACATCCCAGTCTCCGCAGTTAGGTACCATTTGCCTCTTAAGTGAGTCTGCCCTTGGCCCTCGCTTCTGTCTCCATACAGCATCCCACTCCTGTGGCCCCAGCTGCCCCAGAACATTGATGGTGCCTTCCTCCATCGGGCCCCAGAGAGTATACATTACCCCTCAAACACAACATCACCCTGTCTCCTCCCCAGACATCCCTGCCACTGGGAAACAACATCCAGCCACTCACTTCCTCTGCAGTATCCCTGATCCTTCCCCATACCAAGTCTCCATCTCTTCATTTTATCTCACACATCTGCTTCCTTCTCTGTCCTCCTGGCTACAGCCTCCTATAGCTCTCACCACCCACCCTGTCCCCAACATGCAGCCTCCCTCCGGTTGTCCAGGGCCTTGTGACCTCTGAACCTTCAAGTCCTCCCCTGGCCTAGACAAGCTTTTTTATACCTGAGCTCTTACAGTGTGTTCATTCTCCTTATCCTCAAAAATCAGACTCAGGTGGCTCCTCTAAGAAAGCATTCTGTAACCTTGTGCCTGGGGCTACCCACACCTCCAGCATCTGGCATGAAAACACATGGGCATGAGTATGTGCAACCATGCCGTAAACAACATCACAGACAGGGCACAGTTGCGAGGAACCATGGGGCTGGAGGAAACCCCCCAACAAAAGGACCCTGGGCTGGCTGGGTCTGACAGAAGCCAGCAGAGGTTCAATAGAGGCTCCACTCTCCTCCTGGGAGCTGGGCCTGGGTTTCTTTTCCTTCTACAGAAGCCTTCCCGTAAGCTCCCAGGATGCACTGGGAGCCTGGCTCCTGCAAGCTGAAGGGGTTTACGTGTCAGAGAGCTAGTTCCCCTTCTTCTGCCTCGTGTGGCCCACTGCAAACCCTGCCTGGTGCTCGCCTCTTTTGGTTCTTGTTTTCTTCCTACAAAGGTTTCCGTGTCTTTCACTGTCTACTCGCTGACGTCATTTCTGGCAGGAGATGAGAAACTCTGCCACCTTTTTCGGGACAAAATATAATGTGCCTCAGTTTACTCAGAAAAAAAAGACATTACAGGGGCTAGGGAGATGGCTCTGTCAGTAAAACGCTTGCAGCTCAAGCATGAGGAACCAAACTCGATCTCCAGCACCCTTGTAAAATGCCGCAGTGGCCTGCATTGGTGATCCCAGTGCTGAGGAGACAGGGACAAGCAGACAGGTCCCTGAGTCTGGCTGGCCAGCTCTGCAGAATTGGTGACACATGCCCACGCATGTGCACACAGACACAGACACACACACACACATACTCACACACACACACAGGCCAATGAAAAGACCCTGTTTCTAAAACACTATGGATATTGACTGAGAAATGACACTTGAGGCTGACTCCAGCATCCACATGCACATGTGGGCATGTGAACACAGCACACATATGAACGCGTACGTACCCAACCCAGATACAAATCTCAAATGACATCTCTCCAAAGAAGATGTGTAAATGGCCAGCAGCAGCTGCATGTGGCGGGCATATAATCCCAACACTAGGAGACTGAAACAGGATGATCCTAAACTCAAGGCCAGGCTGGGCCACATAGTGAGTTCTCGGTCAGCCTTTCTCAAAAGAAGAGGAGCGGAGAACAAAAGCAAAAATGTCCAACCGGGAAAACATTTTCCTCACTAATCATCAGGTGAATGCAAATCAGAACTGTGGGATGCATCACCTTGCCCGCTAGGGACAGCTGTGGCCAAAGGACTGAAGACAGCAAACGCTGGTGCAGATGTGCAGAAAGGGAGTCTCCGCCCTCTCTTAGTGGAAGCACCTGGCAGGAATCAGTATGGAGTCTCCTCAGAGAGTTGTGTGACTCAGTGATCCCATTGACACACAGAAGAAACGATGTCCCGCTGTGGGGGAGGGCCGTCTGCACACCCCTGTTGGCTGTAGCACATTTCACAGCTCAGAAACATAGACAGCCTAGGGTCTCTGTGCCCCTGCAGCTCTGTGCTGTGTCCTCCAAAGCCCTGCATTTTACCCGATCCCCAGAGGACTGCGAGATGAGAATTATATTCTTACCCCCATTTTGCAGAATAAGAAACGAGGCTGCAAGGGCAGCTCTGTCTTGTCTAAGGCTGACCACTGAACAAGCTGACATCCCCCTCTGCAGCCCTCGTGTGAGCTGTTTCTCCCTGACAGAGGCAGCGAGAGTCACACAGAGCAGATAGATATCCCTCTCTGGTTGACTTTGGACGGACCTGGTGTTTATTTCTAGATACTTTCCCATACATGTGCTTCCTGGCATTGTCACCATCCGCTACGCAAAGCCGGCCTTTTCCTGTGCCCCTGGGAGAAAGGCTCTTTCGGAGTACTGGGACAGGATCTGACTGGAGCGTTATCCTCCCACAGAGAGTGTCTGCCATCCACGCGACCAGTTCATTAGTCTCTCCCAGTCAAAGCCTTTTCCTGGACAGCATCCTCCCTGCCCTTCAGTGTCCGCAGGTCCATCTGGTCCAAGTAAAATGGAGTTCTCACCTATTCCTGGCTAGTTTGCCACTGGAAAACCCAGCACAATGTCTGGTATGGTTGTCTGGGTCAACCTCCCTCCCACGGCAAGCCTGTGTGATGCTGAATTCCAGAGATGAGATTTGTACCTGATGTCCCCAAAGACTGGAAGCCTCCCTAGGGTGCCTTTTAAATAAGAGCATCTTCACCCTGTGGTCTAGTCAGTCTTGGGGCCATTGGCTCTTCAATGTGAAATGACGCAATGGAAAACTGACAGCTGTTCTTTTTCCTGAGGTCTCTGTGCATATGTGCGCATTATACACATATGCACATGTCATGCCCACACTTGTATGCATGTGAGAGAGAATGTGATCTAGTTCCAGCCTGTGCTCAGTATCTCCTGTGTTAGTGCTATTCGGGTTGCTTCACATGGATGTATGTATACACATGAGTGTACACTTGCACAAGTGTGTACACACACGTGCATGCACATGTGCACACACACACACATACACACACACCTTCAGTCCTCCTCAACATCCAGAAAGGCAGACGTGGGTACTCGCCACATTCACAGACACTAACTTCCATCCTACTTCCTCTCTCCCCTCCCCCTCCCTCCCCCCCCCCCCCCCCCCCCGGTCAGCTCACACTGCCTCTGAGTTTGCCAGCCTTATTCCATCTACATACAAACTCCGTTTAAAAACCCTTGGGTCACTCTCTTCCCTAGAGAGTCCTGAGAAACATAGCAGAAGGCCTTGAGCTCATGCAAGGAAGGATTTGGTTTCTAGGGGTGTAGATCCTGGCCGTGGCACCACACTGGAGCTAGCTAATACGTGAGCAAGGCAGAAAGCCTGTTCAGCCAAGGAGAGCAGGTAACAGGCAGATGAGGAGCAGTGTCTAAGACAACAGTAACAGTTGTGGGGCTGGTAACAAGGACAGTGACTCCAGCACCCTCAAACCACAAGGACAGCCACCACCTCCACTGTGTGGACCAGGCCCTGCCAAGTCGGCAGACACACTCTGCGGGAAGATCAAACTTACCTTTGGGAGACATTAGAGAAATGACTGACCTTGGGGGAGCCAAAGGCTCCATATGGATAGGGTGGGCTCCCAGACCCACCACCCACCTGTCAGCACCAAACAAAGCAGCTCACCCACCCAAGCAGTCAGTCCCCCTACCTCCCAAGGTGTGGGTGAACATGGCTCCCAGACTGGGAAGCCCTGGCAGGCCACAGACATTCTGTAGACAGTCCTGGGACTCACCAAACCCCCTACTTCCTCAGGCCAAGTCATCTGGCTCTGACTTAATTGCTCCCACATTCCGGGGATTAGAACATGTGTTTGAAAGCTGTATGCCCAAGGGTCAGAGAGCAAAACATATTGTGGAGCCAGGTTCGGGGTATGGGGTACCATGTGGTTCACTGGGGGATCTGAACCAGCCTCACTTTCTAAGCAGGGACCCCTGGATGACCTAAGCCATGTGCCCTCCCAAGCCATCTCTCTTGGGTTACCCACTGGCTACAGACCAGAGAATCTGCCTCCAGCGGCTGTGCCAAGCCGGTAAACTCTATAACAAAGTCAAATGTGAAGAGTTTAGCAGAGGTGCTGGCCCAACAGGCAGCTCCTGACGCTCTTGCTCTTGTCTCTTCAGTGCCTGTTTATTAGTGTGTGGACCTGCCGGCCCTGATCTGGGTGGGTGGCAGGGAGCCTGTCAGATGTCAATCACTCCAGGAAAGGCAAACAAGAAAGTTGGCCTTAATTGGACTGGGTCAGTTCCTCTAGTAACCTGAGGGGCAAGAACAGGAAGATGGGCCCAGGGGCAGGCACACAGACAGGAACAGACCAGCATGTTCATCTAGTCTCAAGACGGTGGTTAGTGAGTTTTTCCGTGGTGTTTTTCTTCTCTGGAATACAGGAAGCAAGGCCAATCACTGCGAGTTCAGAGTCTGTGCTGTACATGCTCTGCTCGGGCCCAGTCTAGACAGGGAAAACACAGCTGCTTCTATCAGTGGTGAGACTATTAACACATCTAGTGAAAACTCTTGACCAAATCTCCTACCTTCATGAACCATCTGTCACCCAGAAAGCTCTGTCCCTCCTCTGTGCCAAGCCTCTCCAGACTCTCCCATCTGCCTGATGCCACTGCTGGGCCTACCTGCCAAGGGTAGCAGCACTGCACCCCAGTGTCTACTCTGGCCTTTCTTGCAGCCTTCATCGTGTTGAATCTTCAATGATCCCTACACTGACCAAGCCCTCCTCTCTCCATCACATGGAAACAGACCTTGTGCTTGGCCGGCCTTCCCTCCTCTGCTCCATTTCCATCTCAGAAAAAGTCAGGGATTTGGAAGCATATTTCTAAACTTTTCCATCTCTGCTTCTCTCCAGCCTGCCCCTGCCTTGCTCTCTGATTCATTTTGTCTCCCACAAGCCCTAGTGGAACCCCCTGCCTGAGCAGGCCAAGCCAGCATAGGCCCCCTATTTTTGGTTCGTTTATTTGTTAGTTATTTTGTGTTCTAATTGTCTATTGAAGGAACACTCGGATAGGCAGGCCTGTTCATTTGTCCTCAATGCTCGGTCCTCTTCCTGACCCATGAGACTCCCAGCTCCCCATTGGCCGTGCAGACCTACTACTTATTCCTGTGACTGTCAAGAGATGCCTCATTCTACTGGGTAGGGTCTGAGGTGTGACAGGAACGGAGGAGTTGCAGGTTTGGTGGAAGCATACATTTGTGGGAGGTGCATTGCTTTGGGGAGCTGAGAAACCATCTTCTAAGATGCCCTGCCCCTTAACTGACTCTAGCCTTCACAACCATGGGACCCACCAATGCTGAAATCCCTAAGTAAAATGACTTTATATTTGCATATAACCTAACACATCCTCACAGATACATTAAATCGTCTCTCAGTACCTGATACAGTGTACATGAGAGGCAAATTGCTGTTCTACTTATAATGTCATTGAATAATGGTGATGGCCTATTCAATGCAGAAACAATTTTGTTCAAGGATCGTGTGCGTGTGTGTGTGTGTGTGTGTGTGTGTGTGTGTGTGTGTGAACGAATGATCAGAGACCAGAGTCAGCATCATTTATCTTCTGTGGGCAAGCCTCATTGTAGCCATCATCATAATTTCTAGACTGTTCCTTCAATCTCCTCATGTACATCTAACCCCAGAACTGGGCTATGGTGGTCCACCTCACTTCTACACAACCATAAATATCTCATGCCTTCATCCCCACCATTCCTTCTACCCAAAATGTTTTTCCTCTTTATCTCTCTCCTCCCTGGTAAAACCCAAACACCTGCTCATTGGACAAGTAAGATCTAATTCATATTTAGCTTTCCAGAGTGTAGCGAGAGTGAGCGCCAACCAGCCTCATGCAATGAACACACGAACCCACACATGTGGGAACCATCATTGCCTCCCACACGGCCACCCAGGCCCCTCCGAGGATGAAAATATCTCTTCTTGGTTCTGTGGCTGACCCTTGTCGGCAGGGCCATTGTGGGCAATATTGTGACCCCATTGAAACCGTGAGCCGATGAGAGAGACTGACCAGAGCAATGTTGACAGTGGCTCTTCTGCTTGTGTCTTGCAGGTCCTCCCGTAAGTGTCGCGGACTTGGTGCTGTTCTCCCGAAAGATAAGACATTTATTTGGTTCTCTCTATGAAATTAACTCCCATAGAATCAGCTTTTAGTGAGGGAGGCATGCGGCTTAAACACAAAGAAAAAGGCCAGGGATAAAACTCTCAGCTAGTAGACTGCTTGCCTGGCATGTCCAGCGTGTCCAAGCCCTGTGTTTGATCCCCAGTACCACACATAACACTGTGTGGTGCCAGGCAGTGGTGGTGCACGCCTTTAATCCCAGCACTTGGGAGGCAGAGGCAGGCAGATCTCTGTGAGTTCGAGGCCAGCCTGGTCTAAAAAGTGAGTTCCAGGAAAGTCAGGGCTGTTACACAGAGAAACCCTGTCTTTAAAGGAAAAAACGAAAAAGTCCTGTGTGGTGATATACACCTACAATCCCAGCATTTGGGAAGTTAAGGCAGGAAAATCACTATCCTTGGCTACATAGGGAGGTTGAAGTCAGCTTGGGCTACATGAGAACCTGTCTCAGAAATAAACAAACATAAAAGGTTCCATCCCAGACAGAGGCTGAATTAGTTCTTAAATAGCAGAAGAATTCCCTGACCTTGTCTTACCCACTAGAACATTCTAAACCAGCCTCTTTTCATATGAACCTAGCAAATCCTCCCCCAAATCTTCGGTGCCACTTAAAATATTAAATGCAGACTCCAAGTGTTCTGCGGCTGCTGATATTGTGGCTCCAAGACCAAGTTGGGCTCAAACACCAGGTCCCAGAGTTCATCTTTCTTCTTAGCCAGCACGTCTTGCTCCCAGCTGGGACTTGGTGAGCCTGGCTGACTGACAGAGCAGTTGAAGCAGCACCAGAAGTAAAAATGTCCCTACATTTAAAAGGGGGTGTAAAGGGGAGCTCTGAGTTTGCCTGGATCAGGAGCTGCTTTAATGGCAGCGACTCTGTGGCCCTGGAAATCCCACTCTGTCCGCATTATGGATGTGTCTGCCTCTGATTCCTCTTGCTGGGTTCTCGGGCCCAGATAAATCCCTATGCATCCATTCAAGCAGCACACTGAGAGTCAGCCAGAGCCAAAGTTAACCTTACAAAGGAATTCTTCTCAGCTGAGCCATTTTTCTTCTGACTTGTGCTTCCCATGAGCATCCCCACCCTGCATCAGCACCCTTCACAATCTGGTCACAATATCAGCACAGCTCTGTGCGTGCAGCATCAGTTTAAGCCAAAGAAAAGGCAGGCCAACAAAACCGCATAGGCTTTTGGCCACAAGTGCACTTCCTGGTGGCGTCTCCCTAAGGCCCCTCGGAGGCAGCTTGTGCAAACTTGTGCAAATGCAAAACGCAAGGGTTAAGGCGTGGTTTGGTTCTGGCTCTGTTGTTAAAATATTAAATGGGTTGAACAAACAGGAATTCTTTAGCTACCACTGCAGAGGGAGGCGGATGTCCCTGTGTGGGACGCTGTCTCAGGTGTCAAGTGGCCTTGAGCAGACCTGACCTGCGCTGGGGGAGGACAGAGAAACAGTCAGTAGCAATATCTGGTCCCCATATCTCTAGCTTCCAGAGCTTTCTTAGCTTAACCTGTCCCAGTAGGAGCAAGGATGAACTGAGAGCCTACTGCATTCCTCGTGGAAGGGACATTTCAGTCCCTCGTTTGGTCATAGTGGTTGTGACACATCCCTCCAGCCTTATGACCACATGTTCTCTGTCCTGTGCCAGGACTGACATGGAGGTGACACACATGGGTGCAGTGCCTTGATGGCTCTGAGGAAGGACCCTAGCCCCTCCCCCATGGCCTCTGATGGGAGAAGGTAGCTGTCCATCTGACCTACCAGAGCCCTGACTTCGTCCCCCTGAAACGACACACTATTGTTGGCAGCATTAGTACCCCACAAACCACCAGAGAACAGCAGGGGGGTTATGGCCGGAAAGAGTTATAAGCATTGCCATATGGTTTTCTGCCAAAACTCTGATTATTAATGGCTTATTAATTACCACAGGGGCAATCAGGACGAGATGGCTACCCGGTAATTGGCATTTTTTTGTTGTTGTTCTCTCTCTGCCTACTCCTTTTAATCTGGCGCTCTCCCCCTGAACCTTGACTGAGCTGTCTCACTCCAGCTTCTTCCTCCTGCGCTCCTCAGCTGCTGGGCTGGTCCCTTCTGTGGAAAGATCAGCGTGCACTCTGGGCAGACCCCCCTGAGATGCCTCCCAGGCAAAGCAAAGAGGCTTCCAAACAGCAGCTCTCCTTCCAGCCCAGTGTACTTGCTGAGCCTGGAGTCTGGCCCTGGCTGGCTTGGGCATACCTTCCTGGGAGACACAACTGGACCGCTTCCTAGTGGCAGGGACTCCCTGGGGTCTGACCACTCAAAATCAGGGAGCGGGTTAGTTCCAGTTTGGCATTTGTGGTATGAAAATGGGATTGATGTCCCTATCCAGAACAAATGAGTACCATATCAATGACAAGGACCTGAGGTGCCATGCTGCTGCCATCGGGGCCTTGCCAAGGTTAAGGAAGATGACAGTAGCTTCCAGAAGGACTGATGCCCTGGAACACACAGGGACCGAGTCAGGTGTGGTGTTACATGGCTGAGGCAGGAGGACTCACATGAGTTTGAGGCCAGCCTGATCTACATAGTAAGATTTTGCTTCATCAAAAAAGGCTTGGGGAGAGGATATTGGTGAGGCCTGTAGAACAGAGCTCGGGGTGTCTGTCAGAGGCAAGGGTTTATTCTATGCCTTCAGGTAGAAGAACTCAAGGAGGGAAATACCAACTGGCTCAGAAATCTGTCTAGAGTCAGAACTGGCTAGCAATGGCGATGTGGTCCCCAGCCCTGCAGGGCATGCCTCCCAGAAGGCTGGGGAAAGCAGCCTATCCTTGAGTATCAGGGAGCCCTGGGCTTGATTCCAAACCTACAGTTCCATAGCTTGCTGAAGGTGCACACCGTCTCTGAGCCTCCGTTTCCTCCTCTGGGAATGAGACCGATAAGGCCTCAGACACAGTATGGGAATTGAGATGAAATGTGACCAAGAGGTAACAATTCTGCACAAAGAACAAAATGAGTCGTATATAGCTCTCTGGGACGTGATAGGAACATTTATCTTGTGCCCAAAGCAACCCTGTGCTAGGTCCAGGCCCCTTTGGAGTCTCCCAAAGGGTGGCTGCGGCAGATTCCCCAGCGGGCATCTGACCTCTCAGACTAGAGCTCTACCTGAAACATGACATCCACAGAGCATACCGGGGTCAGATCCTGCCGGGTCCCAGAACCTCTTTCTGACTAGGAAGGAGTCGAGCCCCCACTCTGACTCCTGCAAGCAGCAGCAGGGATCTTGGGGAACCACAGGCTTTTGCAGGGTTATGTCCCCAGTTAAATTCTTACTAGCTGGGAAGGACTAGAATCCTTCTAGCAAGAACCTCTAAGTCCTAGCAGACTTTGAAAACGTACCCACCCTTCTCGAGGTTTCTCTTTAGGATACAGATTCTCTTCTGTGTGGCGCATTGCATCCCAACAAGCCCACTGTTGATTGAAAAATATATCATATGTTTAAAAAAAAAATAGTACCTGGTCCCTCCCACTTCCCAACCATCCTGGCTAAGAACAGCCTGCGGCAGAGCCTTGCTGTCCCCTCCCACACCCGCACACCCCTGCCCAGTCGTGACCTCAGAGCAGATACGGAGCTGCAGCCCCCTGCCACGGCCAGCCGCATGCGAGAGTATCTTAACACACTATCCTGGAAGAACCAGATCCCAAACCCCAAGCCCCGTTCCCACTGATGCTTTGCTTTGACGCCGTTGCAAAAATCCCAAAGCATACTCTCCAAAGTTGAGCCTCTCTGCACGTGCAAGGCCCAAAAGAAAGTAGGAAGTCTCTACTGTGTACTGTGAACATACACTGGCCCGGGAGCCTTCTCCCCTGGCTGAGAACATCAGAGCCACTGACTGATGGTGGCTGCCAGGGTGTCTGTCCCGACAAAGGCCTCTTCACTCCGCGCCATCCCTGCCTTCTTCCCAGGTCTAGGGGAGGGAGGGGATGGCAGGAAGCCAAGTGTGGGGTTAAGCAGCAGGTTTGAATCCATCTCTGCTGCCACTGGCTAGCTGAGAAGCCTGTAGTAGGAGACCCCACCCCTAAAACTGCCTGAACCTGGGACTCCTTTCTGTCAGTAGAGACTGTCCTTTCCTCAGGAAGCTGGGTTTCTGGTGAATGGAGATTCACAAGGAGCACTCATGACATGCGGGTCACGGCTAACCAATGTTGTCTAATGGGCCACCAAAGGCACTGTGGGAATTAAACGTGAAATGTGGCATATGACAGATACCTGGCCCAAAACCTGGCCCACAGAGGAGATCTGTGAGTTCTGGGATGGGGGCGGGAGTAAAGATTCGTGTGCCAGGAACTCAGGGGTCCCTATGTCCTGATGCAGGTAGTTCTCTGAGGAGGTCAGTGAAGGCCCAGCAGGCCAGTTGTCCCCACTTCCTGCTTGCAGGCCTGAAGCTCATGCAACTGCTCCTCAGGTCACCGTGGAAGCTGGGTCCAGTGAGCAATGAGGGGACCCGAAAAGTCCTCTAGAGAGCTGACATCACAGCCCACAATCACCTTTTCCAGCTGGGATATGGACTCCCGTTTCTACATTTTACTACCTGAGCTGGCCCACTGCGGAACTTGGGGCGTTCCTGTCACCAATGCTGGGTGCACACCTGCACTTGGTTCTGGTCCTAGATCTGGCCCTGCCACATGGGTTGTTTCCTGAGACCTGTGTGGGGAGGGGGTACCCGCTGCCAGAGAGGAAGCAGTCCCAGCGAAGGAGAAGCTAGACGTCACGGGCTACTTCTGCCCGTGACGTTGGGGTTCAGTTCCTTCTCTCAGCCTATGGAAAGCAGAAGTGCTCCAGCCGGGCTGCAACCCATGCTCAGGGATCAGTGGCTCCCGTGAGGTCAGCACGACTGCCCCGTGTTATATGTCGTCCATATGTTGGAATAGAGCACTATACTGCATCAGCTCGTTCATGACGATGAGCAATTACAAATTTAGATAATTTGGATGTGGTGCTAGGGGATTGAACCCAGGGCTTCATGCATAATAGGCAACTGCTATACCACTGAGCCATAGCTTCATCCCAACAGAGAACTCATGTATTCACACATGCTAGCACAGGTTCACTTGCCCAGCATGAACATGTAGAGACCAGAGATGGACTTCCATGGTCTTCCCCATCAGTCTTACCCACCCCCACCCCCAAAGTTGTTGTTTTTGAGGGGGTCTTTTGTTTTTGTTTTGTTTTTGTTTTGAGATAGGGTCTCTCAATGAACCCAGAGCTCGCTGTTTTGGCTGGATTGTCTGGCCAGGAAGCTCCAGGGATCTCCTTGTCTCTTCCCCTGCCCTCCAGGCCCCCAGAGCTGGCAGTATCAATGTATGCCACCATGTCTGACATTCACCTGGACATTGAGCATCAAAACCTAGGTCTTCTTGCAGGATGAGGCTGGAGCTCAGTTGGTCGTGTGCTTCCCTCGTAAAACTTGGAGTGTTGACGTACACCTATAAACCCACACTTGGGAAGTGAGGGCGAGAGAATCAGTGGTTCAAAGTTGTCTTTAGTTACATATTGAAGTTGAGTCAGCCTGAGCTACATAAAACCCTGATTCAAAGGTAAATAAACATGCCGGGCGGTAGTGGCACACACACTTGGGAGGCAGAGGCAGGCGGATCTCCATGAGTCTGAGGCCAGCCTGGTCTACAAGAGCTAGTTCTAGGACAGGCTCCAAAGCTACAGAGAAACCCTGTCTTGAAAAACCAAAACACATAAAATAAAATAAATAAACATGCTCTGAAGAGATGGCTCAGCAGTTAAAAGCACTTGTTCTCACCAAGGGCCCAGGTTTGGTACCCAGCACCCATGGTGACTCACAACCATATAACTCCAGTTCCAGGGTACCCAGTGCCCTCTTCTGACCTCCACAGGCATCAGGCACCCATCCATACAGGGAGACAAAGCACTCGTGCACATAAAATAAAGCAAATCTAAAAAACAATTTAAATACATAAATATTTTTTAGAATGGGAAAGAAGGGCCAGCGAGATGCTCAGGGCTAAAGGCACTAGCCGTGCAAACCTGACTGCCGGAGTTCAGTTCCCAGAATCCACGTAAAAGGAGGAATGAGAAACCAACTCCACAAAGCTGTCCCCGGACTCCACATACACACTATGGTGTGCATGCCTACACACATACACACCAACAAATAAATAAATACAATAATGACGATGTAATAAAAATATTTAATGAAGAAAAATGAGGAAATCTGCTCAGCGTACACCTAGGCATTTGGCTAGAAACCCAATGTTGAGATTGGTCGGTTTTAGGATGTTTGGCTGCCGAATTTTAGTGTTGGTATTTTTTTGTTTGAGGGCATCTTAGAGGCCCTGTTCATTTTGTTGGCAAACTTCAGGAGCGGGGAGGATTTTCTGGCCTGTGCTTCTTTCATTCATCCCTCTGCCCGCCCCACCCCCAGCCGAAACCAGGTCCATATGCATCACCAGTAGGAGTGACTGAGGGCCGGGGGCAGCAGGGGCCACCCACATCTGTGAGGCAGGTTATGGACTCAAGGGGGTCAGAGCTGACAGGGCTCCGGGGTCACTGTCTTCATGCCCTTCCTGAACAGAGGCTGTCTGTCCCTCGTGCCCCCAAGGGCTTGTTAACAGAACCTTATGGTTGCAATAAATGCATGTCATGTCTGTTGTAAAACATTTGGGAAATAGAGAAAGGCACACACACAAAAAAAAAAAAAGGAAAAGCAATCATCCTTCCTCCTACCACCCACAGACAATAAATCTCACTATTTTCATGTTGTTCTAGCATTTTTTTATATGCAACTTTGTTCCCATACTTCCACTATAAAACAAGGCTATAGGAACATGCTTCACTCTGTCACTGGATAGATCAGGAGACACTCCCACATCATTAAAAACTCTTGCAGTATGTAATGGTTACAAAGTATCTGATCACATGTATAATTTTATTTAGTCAATTTCCAAGTTCTATTATTAATATGGATAATTTTTCATCCTTACACTCAACATCCTGGGAGTAAGTGAAGGCTCATTTCTGTGATTATCTCCATAGAATAAATGCCTATAAGTTGAATTGTTGCACCAAAGGATTTGCACATGTTTAAGGCTTTTGATGTGCGTTGCCAAATTGCCCTCTGGGAGGCTGCACTCATTTACATTCCCACCAACAGCGCACAAATGTCGCACGTTTCTCCAAACTCTGGCCAACTGTGGGCATTATCATACTTTTAATTTATTTCAATATGATAAGTTTTTAAATATATGTCTATGTGTATGTGTCTTGTTTTAATTTAGGGTGTATTTTCATGAGACAGTCTTAAAAAGATGTAGCCTGTTTGTTAAATTTTGTGTCGTACTGCCACCTAGTGGTCAAGATTAGAATTGCAGGTATAGAGTTTAAAAATGAAAGGAGCAGCCGGAGACTAGCAGTCTTTACTGATCAACAACGGGGAGTTCTGAGCACCAGGCTTTGTGAATTATCAATGGTGGCTGCAGAGGAACCCCCTTCATGGCATTCCAGCCTTTGGGGATTTAATCAGCTTTCATATGTTAAAGTCTTTTTGGCATTTCACTAGTAGAAGACTTGATATCAGGCCTTGTGCTACACACAGGGAAGGCGCAAAGGCAAATCAGACCTAGTCACAGTCTTTTGACAGCTGGGGGTAGGAGAGAGAGATCATCAGGGTACAATGGAGTCATCCTGAAATTGTTTCTCACATCCCTTTCTTTCCTCTCTAAGATATGCATAGCTTCTACGGTGAAAATGACTTGGCTGTCACACAGTCTATCCTGCCTCCACTTCTCACTCTTTGAACAGAAGACACAAGACTGTGCCTTCTACTTGCAATAAGCAAATCTTGACTTTTATTCTTTAGAGTTTTCACGTTCTTCACTCTCGGCATTGAGCTTTCATGGCTTCCTGGCTTCCCGCTTACCTTCTGGAGGCAGTGTGAACAGTCCTGAAAACAGTGGAATGTACCAGAAAAAGAATAAAGGAGGGTGTGGTGAGGGTTCTGGGAGGCGATAACAGAGATGGTTGTGTGATTTACATCAATTAATCCAGAAGGACAGAATGTCATTTGGGCTGAGACTTCAATGACGAGACGCAGAGCTTCGCAGAGCTTCGTGAATACTCTCAGCAGAGGAAGCAGAGAAGGGGACAGGTCATGGCCTTTAGAGCCAGCTTCATGAAGCTCCACCTGAGGCCAGGATGGGAGGAGTAAGTGGCAGTGAGGTGGTGGAAGAGGAAGAAGTGTCCAGAGGATGGAGAGATGGCTCAGCAGTTAATGGCTGCTCTTGAAAAGGACCTGGGTTCCGTCCCTAGCATCCTTATCAGAGGCTCACAACCCCCTATAACTTTAGTTTCAGGGCATCTGATGTCTTCTTCCATGGGCTCATAACTGGCGCCACATGAACTCATGTAGGCACGTGTACATATACACAAATAAAAGAATCTTTAAGGAGGAGGAGTGGTGGTGTCCAGGGCCTGTGTGCAGAACCTTGTAGACTGAACGGAGAGGCTCATTAAGGCAGCAGGAACCAAGGGAACAAAGAAATTTCACTCTGTTTCCAATAAACACTTGTCCCCAGAGACAGCTACCAAGAGTCTAAGACCGCACCACCACCACCCCAGTCCCATGCCTCCTATACTGCTAGTGCATCCTTGAAGCCATCAGAGTCCCCGAAGCAAACTTAACCTCTGTCCCCCACATGTGTGCACATATATGTATACAAACGAAAGAGAGAGATGGAGGGGGAGCTTGTGTAGCTCACAGTTCTGCAGGCTCCAAGTCTAAGATTGAGCTAGGGCCTTGGTTCTGCTCATCTTCCGGACTCACTGTGGCAAGCATGGGGGTGGGGGGGAGGGGCGCCTGGCTTCCAGTTCTCTGGATCCTGCCAGGGCCCTGCTGTTCCTCGTTCTTCACCGTCTCTGTTCTCTCTCACCCTGCTTAGAAGTCAGCCCAGTCTGCACACCACACCACTCCCAAACACTGAGTTCTCTTAGGTTGCTTCACTTCTACACAGCTCATGCCCCTGGGCACACAAGGGAAGCCAAGGCCTTCATCTTCCACACCTTCTGTCTGAGGGATGGCCTCCCATGCTGAGCAAGCATGGGCGCTGTGCACACAGAAAAAAAGACCCGAGAGAGCAGGCCACACAATGTGGTCCTGTGTGTCCAGAGACAGGGAATATGAGCAATGGGCTGGGAAAGGACAGGGATTGCTGCAACTCAGCCAGCTCTTGCACCCACCTTCCAGTGGAGACTGATGTGCTGCAAATCCCTGCATAATTCTGGACAGGTCTGAGTGGGTTGGGCATCTCCATTCCAGAATCTGAAATGCCCCCAATCAGAAGCTTGCAATGTCAACAGGATGACACAATTGGAAAATCCCACACACAACCTGTAACAGCCACAGCACAGGTACAGAGGCCAGGGAGATGGCTCAGCAGTCCAAAGGCTTGTCTCAAGAGCATGAGATCCAGAGTTCAGAACCCCAGAACCCACTGAAATGCCAGGTATGTGTGATAGCATATGAGAGGCCAGCTGTAGCTTTCACTTCAGAGGGAGAGACAGGCTCACCAGGGCTGGCAGCCCTGGGGTTTGCTTAAGAGACTTCCTCAGTAAATGAAGTGGAAGAGTGGTTTAGAGCAATAGGCTCCTGATGTCAGCCTTGGGCTTGCACGCACGCACACACAAACACACACACACACACACATACACACACACACACACACACACACACACACACACACATATATATATATATATATATATATATATATATATATATATTGGAAACATTGCATCCAATCACCTTCAGAAGCATAGCATCATAGCACACACCTCTAATCCCAGTGCTTGGGAGACTGAAGCAGGAAGATCAAAAATCTGAGGGCCGCCTGGGCTACACAGAGAATTCCAGGCCAGCTTAGGCTATGAGTCTCTATCTCAAAACACCAAAAACTAAATTATAAAAATAAAATGAGATTACTTTTGGACTCGATGTATAAAGTATATATGAGCCATGTGCAAATTTCACATTTAAGAATCAATTTACATCCTAAGCTATTTTATCATGTGCTTGCGTAGCCCAGGCTGACCTAGAATTTCCTGAATAGCCAAGATGACCTTGAACTCTAGTCTTCCTGGCTCCTTCGTCTAAGTGATAGCAGTATAGATATTTGCCACTGAGCACGCCAGGATGTGTGTGTATGCGTGTGTGTGAATTTAGCTTTTAATTGCACACTAGGTGAACAGTCTTCCACTGGGTGTACCTGCAGCCTCCTGCAGCACTTCTGATGAGCAGTATTTGGAAGAGGGTCTCCCTTATTTCCTCCACCATGTATTTTAAAGGTGGCCCCGCCTCAGGGCAGGGGTAGGAGGAAGAGGACCTCACTAGGAGGAGACTCCAGTGGTTTACTGACAAAGATAGAATTGAGAAGTGAGGCTCAGTCTGGGTGAAAGCCCTTAGGTTAGGATCTGGGGCCAGCAACCTTTAGACGGCTCAGCAGCTAAAGGTGCCACCAGGCTAGACCGCCTGAGTTCTGTCCCCAGGACCCACATGGTAGAGGGAGAGAACTGACTCCTGGGAGTTGTCCTCTGACCTCCACACAAGCGCCATGGTGCTCTCACCCACGCAACACCCAATAAATAAGTTCAATAAAAAGGTTTAATGAGGAATCAGATTATCACAGGGCATGGGGCAAATCTCACTAGAAACAGAAACCCTGCTGCAGGCGTCTCCCGGGACTCAGCACCACCCACAGCCCTCGCCTGGCTAAACTCACAGTGCCCAGGGAAGCAGGGCCTGCAAAGTCTCCAGCATCAGTCACGGGGCATCGACAACCCAGGTCCCAGAGGACAGTGTGAGCTCGGGGCTGAAATGCGGTCTGCGAGACAGGGCCCCAGCCTGGGACCAATTTCGAAATGAATAACTCAGTTGGACTGTTTGGAATTAATCAAGCGAACAAAAAAGAACCACGAATGCCACAAACTCATATGCTTTCTTACACTCCCCTAGTTCAAAAACAGCTTTGATTGTAAAAATATAATTAGTTAAATGATTCATCTGTAATACCCCCAAATTCATGTGCTTTTTTAAATTTTAACATCCTCTGGTTCATGCACATCTGACCCCTGCAGGGCGACTCCCAGCCCCCCCCCCACCCGAGATGCTGGGCAGAGTGAGGAGGGGTGAAAGCAGACTTCCTGAGTCCCCCATAATGGTCCCCAGATTGGAACCTCAAAGACAGAGCCAGCTGGGCCTGCAGAAGAGGGCCTCCATCCTGGCTTTCTCCCCAGCCCTCTTCCCTGAGGCAGAACAAAACAGGTACTTCTGGAGTCCCACCATTGCCTGGGGCTAGTGCTGGGTAGGTCTAGCTCTCTGTTCCTCAGTTTCCCTTGAATGCCCCAGGTGAGGCAGTCAAGGAAAGGGAGGGGAGATGAGCACAGCCAGCCAGGAAGCTCCTGTGTTCAGGTTCCAGGGCCCACGGGGCCTCCTGACTCCTGACCAGAGGTCACTGCAGAAGAGGAAATAGCACTGTGTGAGTCCAGGTCCCAGGCAGAGGAGGGTGGCTCCTCACTTTGCTGGCTGCCAGTTATCCATCATAGAGTGGGACCCGAAGGTGGGTGGCTGCTTGGCATCCTCCTCACTTCACACACAGCCTCCTGCATGAAGAAGCAGGTTCACAGACATGAACTAGGTCAGTGACCCATGTTCAGGTCTCCCCCAATAAAGACTGGAGAGGAGACAGGTGTGGGGGTAGGAAGCGCTTCCTGCAGCTCCCATAACTTGAGAAAGTATGAGCCTTAGGTCCCCATAGACTGTGACCTCAGGCATATCCCAACCCCTCTGAGAAATGCTCCTGGCATCCCCAGGAGATCCAAGTAGTTAACTCCCGGGAAGCCCCAGGGCTGAGCATTCACACTAAGTCCAGTGAATGACAGTTCCTGTCACTCTATGGTCACCCAGTCCAACAACGGGGAACCCTTGAGGCTGGCAGAGCTCTGCATGGGTAAGCATCCTAAAAGCAGAATGTCCTGACTGGCCTCCCATGCTGTGACTCCATGGCAGGAGCTGGCTAGAACCAGCAGATAGCGGGTCAAGGTTGCCCTCTAGTGCTCGTAGATCAGACACCAGTGCTGGGGGAAACTGGATTATTTATTTGTTCACGGACTTGCAGTCATTTTGTCAGAAACGTTGTTCAACAAATGTTTACTGTGTTCTCAGCTCAGGGCTCTGGCATTTTAGATGCAGTAACAAGAACTACAAGAACTACATCTCAGGCTCCTCACCTCTGGGGAACCTATGACTGATCAAAAGAGTCACAATTCACGTAAGCTCCAGCTTCGCAGTCTGTGGTTGGTGCCTAAAGGGTTTGAGTTGGCTGTGAGTACCTGTAAGGCCACAGCAGGAAGCCAAGGCTGCTGCCTGAGGGAAGGAAGATGTGATGTAAGAACAAAAGCTCTAGAGCGGGACTGGGAATGGAGCCCACTTAGTAGTTGGTCTAACATCAACCA
Organism: Myodes glareolus; assembly: GCF_982192425.1. Lineage (NCBI taxonomy): Eukaryota > Metazoa > Chordata > Mammalia > Rodentia > Cricetidae > Myodes > Myodes glareolus. The sequence continues at coordinate 73,011,024 of NC_142034.1, read as the reverse complement.
AGCCTTGGGTTTGATCTCTGTACCACATAAAAGCCAGTCATGATGGCGCCCACCAACAATCCCAGCACTCAAGAGGTTGAGGAAAGAGGATCAAGAGTTCAAGGTCTTCCTTGCCTATGTGATGAGTTCAAAACAAGCCTGAGCTGTGTGAGACCCTCTCTCAAAACAGAGGCTAACCGATGCCTTTAGTCCCAACATGAAGTAGGCAGATCTCTGAGTCTGAGGGCCAGCCTAGTCTACACAGTGAGTCCCAGGTCAGTCAGTGAGACCCTGTCTCAAAGAAAAAGAAAGACAAAAGCAATGCAAAAACCAGATGGGTGCTGGCAAATGGGGATGTGCAATGCCCCCACCCCCACCCCCCTCTCTCCCCCCAGCCCTCCACAAGGCCAGGAGGAGGAGGAGGAAACAGCTGTGGCAGCTGGCCTCATTGAGGGGTCAACTGCTTTCTTCCTCCAACGTCTAAGTCCCTGGGGAGCCATCCCACCCATTCCACCCCCCTATCCCAAAGGACGTGGGCATCCAAGAAAAATGGCAGGGACACAGCCAGCATGGCATCCTTTCTTCCTTGTCTGTTTGGGAAGTCAGGGATGGAAGACAGTGGAGGCTGGTCTGGGAAGGAAGCGAGTCGTGCTAGGGAGTATAGAAGGACCAGAGAGACAGTTCAGCTCCAGAAATGTGAGATAATGAACTCACTGGTGTCTTGCAGGCTTCAGCCAGATAAGTAGAAAAAAAAAGTCAACTCAAAAGTTTAGAGAACTAGGGAGCTTGGGCATCTAAATGGGGCCCCAGAATCAGTCCACATAGCACAATCCTCACGGCGTTTTCTGATATTTCAAGCAAAGGTGGGAATCCCTTTTTGCTGGGGGCATCGCTTTTTCTGCCTCTGTTGTCTGTGGAAATCAAGGAAGAGCCATGCAGCGGCTCCAGGTGGGAGAACTGGAGAGGGTTGCTTGGCGGAATATTGCCTCCTGCTGGAGTCTACCTCCAATGTACAAGAGAGGGGAGGGGAGAAGTCTAGGAAATCATGTGTGAGTAGACAGGGGAGTCCAGAAGCAGGCACCCCGTCAGAACAAGGGCAAAGCAGGGGCTTGGCCTGTATATGGCCTAGGGACTTTGGGTGAACAAGGAGAGAGAGAGAGAGAGAGAGAGAGAGAGAGAGAGAGAGAGAGAGAGAGCATCCACAGTTCAATCAACCGTGAGGTGTCTCTGTCACTGGTCCCTGGGTCCAGCGAGAAGTTGGCGCCACACAATGGTCCACTTGGTGCTGAAAGGGTACCCAAGCCTGTCTGCTATGTCTAGTGATTCCCAGCACACAGCATCTCAGACAGACACAGCCTAAGTCCCCACTCCCATACCCCATTCCCCCACAGCCACTAGAAGTCAAGGCCCTTTATCCCCTCCTCCCCAAAGAGGAGCAATTTTCCCTGATACCTGACAAGGTAATCATGCCTCTCCCCACCACATACCAGTAATGGGTGAATAAGTAATTTAAGCAGATATTTGGGATCAGTTCAAAGGCTTAGTGCTTTATATACCACCTCTTCCAGCCATGGTGTGTGATGGGGACATAGATGTAATTGCTTCCAGCCAACACAGGCCACTCACTGAGCAAGCCCTCTCCACCAAATAGAAGCCAGCTGCTTTCGTGGCTCAGAAGCTCACAGCTGAAAGAGACCTAGGCCAAGGGTTGCACACCCGTGCCCCTCCAGAGCCGGCAGGTCACTCTCCCAGCCAGGCAGCGGATGTGGAGCAGGAGAGAGTGAGCCAGGGCCCTGGAGCCTGGAGCTGTGAGCAGCTGAGAAGGCAGCACAGCCCTGGGCAGGCAAGATCATGTCCCAAGGGCTGGGAGGTCTTCCTACTTTTTAAGACACTTCCAAACTTCCTCATAGTGAAGTGAGTTGCCAGGCTCTTTTGTTTCAACGTGGCTGCTAATTTGGTTGGTTTGAGGTTTGGTGGTGGTGGTAGTGGTGGGTTTTGTTTTTATTTTTTAACCTCATGGTGGTAACTTGACAAAACCTCTAGTCTTTGATATTGCGTAATGACATCATCAAATGTATATCTAATATTTATTTGTGTATGTGTGTGTGTGTGTGTATGTATGTGTGTGTGAGAGAGAGAGAGAGGCTGTGCACACCACAGTCTGCATGTGGGAGGTCAGAGGACAGTCTGAGGTAGCCAGTTCTCTCCCTGCACCATACGGGTTTCAGGGACTGAATTCGGGTTGTCAGACTCGGCAGTGAGTCTGAACCACCTCACGAGCCCTCATCTGCACATCTCATACAAAGTTCACACTTGAGAATGTGTGATCAACTGACAAAAGCATTGCAAAAAATAATAATACTTTAAATAAGTTTGCAGTTTTAGTTTGGGCTGCATTTGTAGCCGTCCTCCACCACATGCAGCCTAAACACACCTGTGAGTCTTCAGCTTGCCATGACTTGGGGTGCAGAGGCAACTCCGCCAAGCACCCAGGCCTAGGGTCTCTGGAAAGAACAGCAGGCCACTAGCAGGACACAAGCCAGGGCCAGATCCCCCACACTGAGGCCCTTTCTTCACTTGCCCCGGGGCAGGGAACTCAAGTTTGGGAAATTGGGAAACCTAGACCAGAACCACAGTCCATGTGGACGCAAGCAGCCAGGCCTGAGAAATCAGAACCATATGGGGCTGACCTGCCTGGAGGGGGCTGCCCCCTACTCCCGCCCACTGGCCGGCCCTGGTAAAGGCTGGGACAAGGTTCATGGAGCTTTCGTGGAGTAACGCACACTTCCCCGGCTGGGACCTCAGACCCCACCAGCCTTGTAATTTGATGAATCGTCAACATCTGGGGCTTAATTACTAGGTCCTGAACTGATAATCCTGGTAAGCCCCTCATCCAGGGGCCCAGGCCCAATGCATTTTGAGAGCTCCATTTCCCCAGCAGGAGCTGTCAGCATTAATTACTGTAAGAAAGCAACACAGTCACCCAGCTTTGCTTGCATCTAAACATGGCCAGTTTGTTGGTCTGGTTCCTTCCTGCCAATCACAGGGATGGTGCGCCACAGTAAGAAGGACCCAACTCAATCCAGACATGATGATTACCCATAATCCTAGCAGAGGGCGATGGGAGCAGGAGCATCAGGAGTTCAAGGCCAGCTATAGGAGGCTCTGTCTAAAACATAAAAACAGAACAGGGCCAGAGAGATGGTTCCGTGGGTAGAGGCACTTGCTCTCAAGCCTGTTGAGCAGAGTTCAATCCCCAAAACTCCCAAAGTGGAAGGAGAGAGCTGATGCCCAGAAGTTGGCCTCTGACCCCCTCATGCACGCACACACACACTCACACAAATAAATAAATGCACTTTTAAAAACGAAGAAGGACCATCTCCTCCCAGATAACCTCCTTCCCCACCCTTGCCCTGGTGGAGGCAGCAGATATCAGCCCCTGACTGACCTTGCCATTCCCAACATGGGGTGGCACCCACAGCTTTCAGTGACTGGTCCTCTTGAGCCCCCAGGGATGGAGCCTCCAGGCCCAACAACCCAGACTTACTTTGTCAGTAACCCTCTCCTGGGGGCTGGAGTGATGGGTCACTCCAGTCAGTGATTTAGAGCCCTGACTGTTCTTCCAGAGGACCCAGGTTCAATTCCCAGCTCCCACATGGCAACTTACAACTGTCTGTAACTCCAGTTACCGGGCATCCGACACCACCACACAGATATGCAGGCAGGCAAAACACCAATGCAGGGCTGGAGAGATGGCTCAGTGGTGAAGAGCACTGGCTGCTCTTCCAGAGGTCCTGAGTTCAATTCACAGCAACCACATGGTGGCTCACAACCATCTGTAATGAGATCTGGTGCCCTCTTCTGGTGTGTGGGCATACATGGAAGCAGAATGTTGTATACACAATAACTAACTAAATAAATAAATCTCTAAAATTCTTCCTCTTATTTAAAAAAAAACAAACAATGCATGTAAAAATAAAAGGGATCCAACGTCCTCTTCTAGCCTTTGTTGGCACACATAATTACAAATAAAATAAATCATTTTATAGATGGACCTAATATTATTTACTTTTTTATTTGTCCATTTATTTGTGTGCTTTGCCTGTATATAAGCATGTGGACCGTGTGCCTGCTTGGTGCCCATGGAGACCAGAGGGCATCAGATCTCTGGAGCTGGGGTTACCAAGGGCTGTGAACCATTAAGTAGGTTCTGAGAACCAAACCCAGGCCCCCTGCAACAACATCAGCATGTGCTCTCAACCACTGGGCCATCATTTCAGCCCCAAATAGTGTTTTTAAAAGGTTCCGGGAGTTGTGGCTCACATCTTTAATCCTAGCATTTTGGAAGCGGAGGTAAGTGGATCTCTGTGAGTTTGAGAGGCCAGCCTGGTCTATATACTGAGTTCCAGGCCACCGGGACTACAGTATTAGTAGGTAATCCAGCCTACCCACTCAGAAAGCCACATGAAGTTCACTCCCAGCCCTGCTGCTGCTGGGGCCAATCCAAACCCTGATTCCAAGTCAGCTAACCTGAAGCTATTCCCTGTCTTGGGTTGCTGACCTGGGACCTAACTTGAACTTGTCACTCGAGAGAATGGCATAACTCCTACCTTATACAAACTCAAAGCCTGGGCCATCCCGGTCACTGAATGAGGCAAGAGATTGAGCCTGCCTGGGGCTTTGCTCTCAATTCATGTGCAGCCTGTGGTTTTATTTGCTTCTCGAACATCCAGAAACATCCGGGAGCCAGCTGATCTCCTCGAGGAAAAGTGACTTCAAGCACAACTGAGACTTGTAAACAGCTGTGGGGTTTCACGGAGGGCAGAAGGTGATGAAAACCTCTGGTGGATCCCACGACTTTGATCAGGAAGGAGAGGGGTTCCCACAGGCAGGATAGTATGGATCAGAGGAGGAATTTGAACCCAGGCCGAGCAAGGCTCAGGACACTTTACTCCTTGGTATTTCTAGCAGGAAATTCAAGAAGAGCGGGAGTAGCTGTTGGTTCCCCACTGTCTGAGACAGGGGTGGGTCGCTTTGATGGGAAAGACACCCACCCCTAATCCTACTGCCAAGAGCATCCAGCCAGTCTGGAGCTCTGTCCTTCCAATCTGCCTGGACTTTGTCCTGCCATAACTAGCCAGACCACACAACAGCCAGATCTGTTCTGGAATTAGCCAGACTCCTTCCCTGAGGCATCTCTCTCTCTCTCTCTCTCTCTCTCTCTCTCTCTCTCTCTCTCTCTCTTTCTCTTATCCAGAGCCAGGCTTAGGCCCTTTTCCAGACATGGGAATGCCTACTTTGCAAACAACCCATATAGCCTCATACCTGGGTTGTTATGCTTAGTCCTAGCCAGGCCCTGAGATGGAGGACAGGGCACCCATGAGACTGGGAAAACTGCCGCTCAAAAACCTACCATCTAGATCTGAACAAGGCTTACGGGAAATAAGCCTTCTCTACAGAGTAAAGTAAGTGTTTCTCAAACTTTCTGGACCGCAAAATCTCTCCATGGGCAAATCAACGGGATAGGGGACCATAGAGCATCAGTCTGAGGAAGGTAGAGGAGAAATGAATAGTTCCCCCTAGGAAGTTACCCAGCTCAGAGCAATTCAGGCCTCCTCTTCCCACTCCCATCTTCTGCAGGATACAAGGGACAACACAAGCATGTCATCAAGTTAGGCAGGTCCCTCTGACGATAAAGCAGGATGTCCTTTTCTTCTCCCTACCTCTCAGCCCTGCCACCCCCTCCACTCTCCCCACCCCGCTCCTCAGTGGCCACTGACTCTCATTAACCACCCTCCACCCAGCAGTCTCTCAGAGGCCCAAACACTCACCCAGAAGGGGAGTTTATTCAGAGGCCTAGGGACACCTTCCTCACCTGGGCTTCATCAGAGATGAGCCAGAACCACCTCTGCAGGTCATGACTGGATCAGCTCTGTCCTAAAGATCAGGACCCCAGCACTCCCTGCTTTAGTTGGGCCCTTCTCTGACCACACTGCCTCCCTCCCTTCATGTTCACCACATCCAAGCTAGATACTAGTCCCCAAGTACTTTTTCCCCAAATAGCTCTTCCTAACCATTTCCACTACCCCCAGCCCAAAGCTGAACACGGCCCCTTCTTGGCTATGAAGTGCCAGGGATCATCCGTTATCTGTCCCTTTTCTCCTTCCTCCCTCATGCGACAAGTTGACATCCCTCACCTGCAAATCTGAAGTGCTCCCAAGTCAGAGACTTTCTGAGTGTCAGCATAACACCCCATCTGGAAAATTCTACAGCGTGACACTGTTCTTTGGAGACAGAATTATTAATAGCATGCAAAATTACCTTCAAGATATGTAAATAATATGTAAATGAAATATAAATGCATTGCATGTCTGCACTTGGGACTATCTCCAAGATATCTCATTATGTAAATGCAAACATTCCAAAATGCAAAAAGGAAAAATCCAAAATGCATGTGTCCCAAGCCTTTTGGATGAAGGATAATCAACCTGTATTTGCATATGTATGATGAGCTACTACAGGGATGGGATCCCAGTCCAAACAAAAATGGCTGACATGACATGTCAAATCTACCTTATGCCCAGAACCTGCTGTTAATGAAGTATGTTAAATAATTGTGTGCATGAAGCGAAGTTTCACCACGTGAAAGAGTTCGCTGGTTGGGCTTTGTGTTGCAACATGAAATTTCAGAGTTTGAGACAGGGTCCTGTGTAGCTCAGGCTGACCTTGAACTCATTATGGAGCTGAAGATGACCTTAGACTTACAGATCCTCCTGCCTCCACTTTCCGAAGACTGGGATTTCGGGTGTGCCTGGTGTTTATGAAGTGCTGGGCATTGAACCCAGAGGTTTGGGCATGCTAGGCAAACACTTTACCAACTGAGCTACAGCCAAGCCCGGAGCTCAGGTTTTCTGATGAGCAATGTTTGACCCAAGCATTCCCTGGCCACAAATTCCACATCAGGCCTCACTCATGGGCTCAAGAGTCAGGGATGGAAACTTTCTTCTCAACTGTGGTAGACACGCAGAACACACATTAACCGTGTGTCACTTGAGACCATCAGGCTATATTGCCAGGAACAGGGACAAATGAGCCACTCTAGGATGTAGAGAAACCTGGAAGATTTCATGGAAGAGAAGGTAATCAAGCTAGAGAGAGTGGTGGTGCACACCTTTAATCCCAGCACTTGGGCAGAGGCAGGTGAATCTCTGTGAGCTCAAGGCCAACCTGGTCTACAGGGCAAGTTCCAGGACAGCCAGGCTACACAGAGAAACCCTATCTCAAAAAAAAACGAAAACAAACAAACAGGTTGGAGAGATGGCTCAGCCATTAAGAGCATTGACAGCTCTTCTAGAGGTCCTGAGTTCAGTGCCCAGCAATCACATGGTGGCTTACAGTCATCTATAATGAGAGCTGATGCCCTTTTCTGGCATGCAGGTGTACATGCTCATTGAATAGCATATGCATAAAATAAATAAATCTTAATGAAAGAAAAAAGTAAAGAAAAGATATGCAGAGAAAAGGGTGAGCCAGGCAGGGGGACGGTGTGTGCAAAGACTCAGAAGGGCGGGCTGCAGGCTATGCTCCTGGGGACAAAGGTGAAGTACATTTAAACGTTTCTTAAAAAAAAAAAAAAGTGACATACATATGGGGGTGAGGGGACCATAGTGACAAAGACAGGGACTTGCAGTGACCGAGCAACCCTGGTCTGCAGAATCTCCACATGCTGTATCCTTCTAGGGTGAGATCTGTTCAGTAAACAGGTAGATAGAGAGGCAAAGGGTCTCCCTTAGGGTCAGGGGCCTTCTGCAGACACAACAGAGGCCCAGTGGCCCTAAGGTACCCTACTGTCAGCTCTGGCCCCAGTATTGTCTAGAAATCTCAGCCCTTATTGCTATTGTCACATGCCACAGCAGAACCTAAGTGACAGCTACTCCAGTCTCATTGGCTTAAGGGAAACCCAAGTGTGCAGAAGTGTCTGGACCACCGCAGCACTACAGCTGCAAGCCCTCAGCACTGTCTTTCTCTTGGACTCTCAGCTCTGTTTCTTTTCTGTGGCGTTCTCTCTCTCGAGCAACATGGGGGGGGGGGGGAGACAGGTAAGGAACCCTGGTCTAATTCCATTGGGAGAAAAGAACCCCTTTTCCCCTTGAGAGTACCATTTGCAGTCCCAAGCGTGATGCTCATGGCTCAGCCTGCATCCCAGGCCTGCGCCTATCACTTTGTAAAAGCGCATGGTCATTGCCCACCCTCAACAGCCCCACCTAATGATGGGGAGCACTTTAGAGAAGAATTGGGGTTCTGTTATCAGAGAAGGGGATTCTGAATGGCTGACTACACACAAATGCCCTCCCCTGGCCACGTGCAGGACAGGCTTTGCTTTCTTGTCACTTGTCACCATATATAATGCACTGGGGTCCTAAGACGTGGAAGGGATGCTCCTGTATGTGACACTTGTTCTCTCTCATATTTCAGGGACCTCTGGGTCTGGACGGCAAGCCAGTAAGTCACCACGACAGTACCAGATGGTCCTGGGGTAGGGCTGCCACTGTGAGGGTAAAATGACCATGGGGCACTTCAGGAAATTGAGAAGTTAGTTCAGCAGCTGTAGTATAGCAAGACAAAGCCGCTTGTCATGTGATTTCAAATCCACCTCCACCGTCTGCTGACTAAGTAACCATGGAGATGTTATTTCCCCTTCTTGCCTCTAAGAACCTCTTCTAGGGGATGTTAGGGAGTTCTAGGGAACCGTGGGTAGCATAGTCCCCAGCATTTAGTCAGTGCTCAAGGTCTACAAGTCCATCCCAACAGACCCTAGACACAGAATGTCTAACACATTCTCAAGACTTCCATGATGGGCGTCAGGCTACTAAGTTCTCAATACCTGTTCCAGGAGTCCACGGTCCACAGGCATCCTCAGCAGATGAACAAGGTGCACAGGGAAATATAAGCACAGTTAAATAAATAACGGGGTATAGGTGAACGGGTAGGCAGATAGGTGTGCTGGTAGGTGAGTGGTGGATGGATGAATTAATGGATGGGTAGACAGATGAGTGGGTGGTTGAAAGGATGGAGAGATGGGTAGATACGTGGATAAATGAGTGCATGGGTGGGGGTGAGCAGATGGATAGGTAGGTGGATGGGTGGATGGATGCATGCATGGATGGATGCATGCATGGATGCATGGATGGATGGAAAGCAAATGAGTGAATGCATGGATAAATGAGTGGATGAGAAGGTTGATAGACGAGTGGAATAGATAAATGAGTAGATGGATGGATGAATGCATGCATTCATGCATGAATGGGTAAATGAATTAGTGGGAAACAGGTAGATGGGTACATAGATGGATAAATGGGAGGTAGGAAAAGAGTGACTGTATGGATAAATGGGTGGGTGAATGGGTGGGTGACCTATTAAAGGACAGATGGGTGGAGCCTAAAATTTAAGGAGCCACTGCTCTTAAAGGCAAGTATTCTAGAGACTAGAAGGCAACTCTGGACAATGGCTCCTCGCCAGCAGAGACAAAGCGTGGACTATGTGAGTCCTCTGGGCAGAAAAACTAGTATATGCACCCTTTTCCTGCTCAGAGGATACCCGTGGACCCTTGCTGCTGACCCCCAAACCCTCACCTCCATCACACTGAGGGCAGAGGTGGAGAGTCCAGGAGACAGCGAGGATAACTTGACAGGCCTGTGTAGTGTTCCACTCACATGCCCGCAGCTCTGCTAGCCCCACGTGTCCCCCTGCCCTCACGGCCATGGGTCAGCCAGAAGTGGAGCCAGCCTGTCACCTCACTCATGCCTGTTCTTTCTCTGTCTTCCTTGCCCAGGGACTTCCGGGCCCCAAAGGGGAAAAGGTGAGTGCAGCTGGATGCTGTCTGAACACTGTGCACTAATGAAGGATGCCAGCAACCAACTCCAAACCTCAGTTCCAGAGCGATAAACTGAGCAAGTCGGCCCCCTGCTCCCGAGCCTCCAATGCCCCATCTGTAGAGTGGAGCAAGCAATGCCAATGCCTGTCTCCTAAAAGGGTCGCATACCCAAATACCACATGCTGGGAGTGTTGGATCTGGTATATGGTGTCCCAGCAAAACAAAACAAAGGCAGTTTGTGCAGTGAGCAGGGTGCCCAGAGGGCTTGGAGCTTAAATGATGATGGTAGATGAAGTCCTCTGTGGGGAAGACACCCCTTTAGAGACACAAGTGGGAGAGGGTTATCAAGGCAGCCCCTCATGAAGTAAGTGGATGGGTGGGTAGATGGGTGACTGAACGGATGGATGGATGGATGGATGGATGGATGGATGGATGGATGGATGGATGGATGGATGGGAGGGTAGATGGGTGAGAAGATGAATGAATTAGTATGTAGATGAATAAATAAACAGATGGCTATATAAATAGATGGCCCATCCATTGATAAATAGATGGAGCCTAGACTCCAAAGGGCTACTACCCTTGAAGGGACTGTATGCTTTTAGACATGAAATCTGACAGTTCCGGGCAATGGCCCCTTTGGTACTTGGCATTAAACATAGGACTCACCAAGTTCCTTGGAAGGGAGCAGAAGAGATTTCTGCGGACATGATGGTGGAATCTGAAGAAAGAGGGACCAGAACAGAGCTCAGAGGTCACATGCAGCTATGCCTGGGTGATGTGGTCACTCAGGGACAAACCAATCAGTGCCCCTAGCTGTCAACAGAGCTGAAAAAGTCACGGAAAGACACAGGAGCTGGTGGCTCAGAACCTCCTCTCAGCAGTCCAGATCCACCGCTGTGTAGTTTTACCCAGCTGCGAGGGCCTCAGTTTGTCCATCTGTATAAAAGCAGCCTCACAGAGCTATGGGGAGGTCTCATGAGGTCATGCTCTGAATGGTCTTTGTTAGTGGGTGGATGAGACGCTGCTGCAACTGGTAGGTATCATGACTGTCTTCCTGGCTGATTCTGGCTGATGCCACCAAAGCTATAGGAACAACTCCAGGGCTTTGAGATCAAAGAGAAACAGGCTCCTGTGTATGCATAACCCACTGTGTCAAAGCTCACGACTTTATTATTTCCCACTAGTCCAGGACTCAGGAATTGCAAGAGGATACAGAGCAAGCAGCTGTCCCAGAGGCCACACTGTGTGTGGGAACTTGAATGTCTGGGGTGCAGCCATACATGCGGCCCTCCCTGACTTCAGTTTGCCAACTGTGTGACCTTGGGCATACTGCCTAACCTCATTGGAGATGAAGGTTGAAAATAAGTCCTGCCCATTGTTTCATTAGAATTTATGCCAAGCACAGAGAGAAGGTTCAAGAGGAAATGAGGAGAAATAACTGTAATGAGTAGCCATTCATTTCCCTGTGTTTGGTCCCCAGGGTGCACCGGGAGACTTCGGCCCGCGGGTAAGAATGGAGCACCACCTCCCTCATCCGCTACACATGGTTTGTTTAACATTATTATAATAAGGCGTTTCTAGCATTTTCTTGGGGGTCCTGGCTTACCACAGCTTATTCCAGAAACAGGCGAGTGAGACACCCCTTCCTCTCCACCTTTGTCCCGCCGTGGAAGCCCCCAGGTACCCTCACCTGATTGAGGCTGCTCCCTCCCACACAGATGACAGTATCTGGCAGATGTCCTGGTTGTCATGCTTGTCGCCATGGTGACCAGACAGTGGGGATAGCCCTGGTCACAACCAGATGCTGATCATCTCATGAGACAGCTGGCGCTCAGGAAAAAGTGGAGGTCCTGAGGTCTGGAGTTCTGATCCTGGAGCTCAGTCTTGTTACCTCAGACCCATGGCCTTGACAACCAGACCCATGACCTTGAAAGTCACTTTCCCAGAGCTTCAGGTGTGAGGGGATGACAGCTGCCACCACCAGCCCTCCCAAAGCGAGTTCTGTGAAGATTCATCATAACCATAAATGTCAGTAGTGGACAGCAGCACTCAGCATAGGGACAGGAGACAGGTGTCCCCTTCAGCCCATCTGTGTGCCCCGGATCCAGAAACCTAGAAGTGCTTGTGCTGAATCTTCATCATGGATCCTCATTTGTGCCCCAGCAATGCTGAAGCACGCATGGGCAGCCCGTTTTGGCGGTTCCCCAGTTGTTCCTGTCCTGGGCAGTCCTAGGTGCTTGTGCTATTGTCATACCCAGGGTTCCACAGTCTTCCTTTATGCTGTCTGTCCAGCGTGTTTGGGGTCTTGCTCTTCACCTTATCCCGTGCTCTCCTCTAAGCAGCGCTGTCTTCGGGTACCTGCCGTCATACATTCTCATAACATGGCTGAAGAAGCTCAGGTGCTGTTGCCGTATCCTGTAGTTTACTTCCTTCTGTAGATGGAGATGTTTCTTATTGTCATCATTGCACAGACCGTCTCCTCGTGTGACACCTAGAATCCTCCTGAGACACGCCATCTCAAACACAGTCAGCCGCTGTTCTGAGGAGCGTTTCATTGTCCAGGTTTCGGAGTTGTAAAAAAAGGCAGCTCAAGACAAGTGTCTCATAGACTTGTAGTTTTTTTGTTGTTGTTACATTTCTTGCTGACTGAACCTTTCCTAGTGCCTGGAATGCAACCCTCACTATCCCTATCTGCCTCTTGGGCATCTGAAATAGTTCCCTCCTTTGAACTGAGGTTTCCTCCCAGATAGACAAAGTTGACTGTTTGCTTGAGGTTCTGGTTCTTTATTACAATGATAAAATCCTTGTGTGCCCTTCCCTTGTGATGTGTCTCGGTCTTCTTGATGTTTGCTCTCACACCAAGGTTTTCACTGACTTCCACCACTCTATTTACCATGGCCTGCAGCTCATTTGAACATTCAGCAAGCAGTGCTGTATCATCAGCGAAATTCAAGTTATTGATTCGTACACCACCTATCTCCTCATCCTCCAGGGCTGTTGCTCTTATTAACTCCAGGAATATATTAAAGAGCATGGTGAGGGGACACATCCCTGCAACACTCCTGCGATTGTCTTAAACTGTTCACTTAGTTCTCCACAGACTTTGACTGATTCAAAGGTCTCTTTATAGGCATTTTCTAGTATCCTTATGATTTTTCTCTGATAGCTTCCTCTGCCTCACTCCTGTCAATATTTAATATTCCCCCATCGTCTCTGGTGTTTGAGTGGCTGCCGAAATGTTTCTCATTGTATTCTATGTTGACAGCATTAGGGTCATGGTACAGGGTGTCATGGTATTGTCTCCATCTTTGCTTTATTTCCCCTGGTCCTGTTAATAAATGTCCTTGCCCATCTTTAATCACCCGAATCTGAGGAGCACATCTGGCAGTTATCCGTCTGATAGCCTCGTAGACAAGATGTGTTTTATTATCGAGTCTAGCCTCTTCGACCTCTTTGCGTATACCTTGTATGTACAGCCCTCCATCCTTCTTCGCTCTTCTTTAGCCCTCCCTGCACAGACAGTTGTGGTGTTAACTGCCTGCGGGTTGCCTCTTCATTTGCTCTTTAGCTTCCTTCTTTCTTCCTTCAGATTGATCATCTCTGCAGTAAGACCTTCTACTGGTGTTGCCCTTTCGGCATAACCAAGCACCTCCTCTGAAGCCTCCTGTGTAGCTCTTTTGATTTTCTCCCATTCACATTTGTGAAGGGCTGTTTAATGATTTCCCTCATCTTCTTTCCAGAGGTTCCCTTGTGCCCTCTCGGTACAGCTGGGATCATCAGCTATTTGCGAACCATCTTCCGGTTCACAAACATGCCGAATCTTAGGTGGTCTCTAAAAGTGGATCTCAGCAGAGGAGCACTTAAGTAACCCTAGATAGGGTGTCCTCACCATTTCTGGAATGTCCTGGGCAGAGTACCCTGATTGCAGAGACTAAAGGGTAGGCATTGGATGCCCAGAGAAAGACTGGGTCACATGGAAGAAGGTTTGGGGCCCCAGGTTGAGCGCAAAGGTCACTCACTCACCAAGAGTCTGCCACCTTGGGGCGGGATTAGGTGGAAAATGAGAGAGCTGCTTGGACCCAGAGACTCTGTCTATGGCAGAGGAAGAGGGGGAAGGAGAAAGGGCGGAGCACACGAGCTGGGGCTTTGTGGTCAGGGTAGGCAAGCAAGACCCAGCCAGCTCTGCAATTTCAAGGCTCAGAGCCCAGGTTATATAAAATGGCAACAGTGGGGCCCACGTCACAGGGCGTTTGCTGTGATAACAAGAGCTGGAGCAGGCAGGGGAATGAATCATGCTGAGTTTTGATGGGAAGAGCTATCCCTTGTTGCGCCATTGACAGAGGTCAGGACCAGGACCATAGAGGTGGTGAGATTTCTCTGAAGTCCAAGAAAGGATATTCCCCTTACTCTGTGGCTGCTGGGGGAAAGACTGGTTTCAGATGGGCTTTATGGAAGTTAATCTTCCTGATAGGGTTGTCCAGTCTGCAATGACCAGGAACCATCTCTGGTCCTGGGTTCACCAAATAGAACGTTTCTTCCCAAGCTCCTTGCCTTCCCAGGGATACCCTGCCTCCTATCATGTCGGCCCAGCCATCTGTGGACTAACTCCTTCCCACAGAAAGACATAATGACTTGAAAGGAGAATTCACCCTTTTCTCTCAGGGTTCCCAGAGTTAGCTAAGGTCTCCCTTATGGCTGCAAGCAGGGTGTTCTGGGGGTCCAGGTGATGACGCCCCTCACATGGCTGTTGTTGGTGTGTCTCTTCCCTCTCAGCTGGGAAGCAGCCACGGGTGGTTTCCCATGCATCCTGGGGCTTCCTCCCAAATTTGGCAGTGGGTTCCTAGAGAGGCTTCTGCAAGCAGCTTTCTAAGAAGCGGGAAGCGACAACTGTCACACCTGTTAGGAGCTCCACCCAGTGTGGACCCAGCGTCACACCTGCTGCATGCCATCCTAGTCTGGTCTGGTCTGGTCTGGTCCAGTCTGTCACAGGAGGTGGAGAAATGGGTGGTGGTTCATTCGGCAAACCCAGCCACAAACTGCCTTTCTCTGGGCTGCAGTAGGTGGCACTTGGCCTTGTGATTTTTGCAATCCTCTCCCTACTTCCTGACCACACCGCCTGTTTGCCATCTAGATGGTTTTCCCACGGCTCAACGCAGGCTTTATAAGTAGAGACCATCGTGGGTACAGCCTCCATGTCCTCAAGGTAGACCAGCTGAGTGAGGGGGCCTGGCCTGCTGGTTTGCTGTGCTCCCCAACCCCTACTCACCCCGTGTTTTCAGGGCCAGACCTCAGTCATCCAATCCTGGAGAGAGAGGGGAGATGGTTACAGGAAGAAATAAAGTGGTATATACCTTACTCCGAGTAGCAGGAGGCAGAGCAGGCAAATCTCTGTGGGTTCAAGGCTAACCTGGTCTACAAAGCATGCTCTGAACCAGCCAGGGCTAGGGAGGTCTACATAGTGAGACCTTGTCTCAAAAAACAAAAACAAAAACAAAAACATGTACAGGAGGCCAAAAAATCCTTTTTGTCTTGAATCCAAACCAGGAGCGCCCAATCTGGAGTCTCTGAGCTATGAACAAATGAACAGCAGGAGGGAGAATTGAATCCTTCTGGATTCAATATTGAATAAAATAGGAATGTCCACTCATCTTTGCTGAGACAGGATATCCTAATCACAATGCTAATTTGGGGTCTGAACTTATAAGTCTTTGATCAGAGCCCTGGCCATGCCATACTGAGCAGGAAATCTGAATGGTGGCCATAGAGAACTGCCAGCCACTCGTTGAGAAACTTGAGGGATATGGTTTGCTAGAGAGGTGATCTCTTTCCTGGCAAGGGGAGGAGACACAGACTGGAATCTGAAAAAGACCAGTTGCAGTTTCAGCACGAGATTTGAATCCCCAGAACTGAAACAAAGGACCCAATGGGTATAGCAGTCTGCCTGTAATTCCAGCTTCAGAAGGCAGACAAGATCCCCAGGGCAAGCTGGCCAGCAAGACGAGCCTCATCTACCCAGCTCTGGCTCTTATGGAGAGACTCTGCCTCCGTGAATAAGGTGGAAGCGCTATCGAGGATGATTCCTGACATCGACCTCAGGCCTCCACACGCACACTGCACATGTGCATGCATACATATGTGTGCCCGTGTATGTGCAAATACACACACACAATGAGAAAAAAAACTAAAATTAGAAGCTGGAAAGATGACTACTGATCGGTTAAGAGCACTGACTCCTTTTGCAGAGGACCCAGATTAGATTCCCAGCACCCACATGCTGTTCACAATCAACTTTAACTCCCAGGCATCTAATGCTCCCTCCTGACCTCCGTGGGCACCAAGCATATATGGTGCATAGGCGTACATGCAGGAAAAAGAAAAACACCCATAAACATATATTAAATAAATGAAAATTTAAAATTGTTTTTGAAAACCTAAAAATAAAGCCAGACATGGCGGTATACGCCTTTAATCCCAGCACCCAGGAGGCATAGACAGGTAGATCTCTGTGAGTTCCCGAACAGCCAGGGCTACACAGAGAAACCCTGTCTGGAAAAAAAAAAATTAAATAATTTTTTAAAGACCAGTTGCCCTGGAAAAAGAAGGCTCAGTTTTTCTTAGTTTAATAGCCCTAAGTAAATGATTACTCCCCCTGGGCTCCTGTCACTTCATCTGCATGATGGGAGATAGCTTGGCCCTGGTCATAGAGGCTGCATTAGACAGACCGTCTACACTCTACAGGAAGTGCTCGCTGGTTCACATGAGGCTTCTTCCTTTCTTGGTCGTCAGGAACCACTGCACCATGACCCATCACTGTGGGTTTCCTTTCTTGCAGTACAGGCCATGAAGTCGGGGTTCGGCATGCCTGAGGTCTGACCTGGTACTAACACAGAGTGGAGAGTCAGAGATTTTGTGTGACAGAAGTCTGTGTGCCCCGTCGTTGCCTGTTGGTGTCTTTCTATTTTGCCATCACTGTGAATTCACTTGCACGTGTAGTCAATAATTCCCTGTGTGCCTTTCAGGCAGTTGTGCCTAAGATGACATCATACACCACTCTGGCCCAACCTGTCAATCGGGATGGCGATTCAACCCACCAGCCTTACACAGATCTCCTCAGTTTACACATGTTTGCGTGTGCACGAGTGTCTGTGCTTGAATGTGAGCGTGTGAGCATGAGTGTAGGTGAGTATATGTGTTTAACTGTGTGTGCATGAGTGTGTGAGCATCTATAAAGGAGCCTGTGTAAATGTGCATGGTGTATGTGAATGAGTGTGCATGGATGTGTGTATGAATGAGTGTGTGTGTTGTTCGACTGTGGTCTGGAAGCCCCATTCCTCTCTCTCTCTCTCTCTCTCTCTCTCTCTCTCTCTCTCTCTCTCTCTCTCCAAACCTCACCCTCTCAGAGAATCTCCAACAAAAAAAAGGGCACCAAAAATCCCACTTCTCATTCCTGGCGACTGTTGCAACTTCCTCCCCTGTTGCTGCCAGCAGCCCAAATCCCCACCTAAGCCCACAAACCCAGCTTGTGATGTCATCACCATTGCCTACAGGCTCTGTAAACTCCCTGCTTTAATTCAGTATGGCTTCTCCTCTGGCTTCTCTCTGGGACTGGAGAACTCACCCAGGAGATGCTTTGCTCAAATAAACCTATTCCCTACTTTATAGATTTAGCTTGGTCTGACTTACTGAGTGGGGAAAACCTATTATTGGGATACAGAAAACCGTGTGTGTGTGTGTGTGTATACACACGCACGCATGAACGCGCACAGGAATCTTTTCTTCTGTGTAGTGTTAGTGCAGATGGACACACAAAGATCCCCCCCCCCGTGCTCTCCTTTCCTACATACAATCACCTTCCTCCCTCATCCTCAGTCCCTGCAACCACGAATTTCCATCTGTTTAACTTTTCCTGTTCAAGAATATCAGGTGCTGGGCACACACCTTTAACCCAGCACTCAGGAGACAGAGGCAGGCGGATCTCTGTGAGTTTGAGGTCAGCCCAGTCTACAAAACGAGTTCTGGGACAGCCAGAGCTGTTACACAGAGAAATCCTGTCTAGGGAAAAAAGAAGAAGAAGAAGAATACCGGTTATGTGCAATCATAACCATACAGCGTGTAACTTTTTAAAGTAATTTTTAAGATTCAATGTTTTTATTTATGTATGTGTGTGTGCCTGCATGATTGATTGATGTGTAGCATGCATATATATAATGTCTGCAGAGGCCAAAGGGTATCAGATCCCCTGAAACTGGTGTTACAGGCAGATATGAGCTGCCATGTTGGCTGGGAAATGAACCTGAGTCCTTTGGAAGAGCAGTAAGTGCTCTTAACAGCTGAGCCTTCTCTCTAGGTCCATGTGTAACTTTGGGGAACTTTTTTTTTTCCATTTAGCCTAGTTTCCCTACAGTACACAAGTTTTTCATGTATCAAAATGCATTTCTTTTTCTTTTTCTTTTTTTGGATGGGGGTTTGCTTTCGTTTTAATTTTTGTTTTGGTTTGGAGTTTACAGTTTGGGGGTTTTTTAGCAACATGTATGTTTTGTATGTGTGTAAATGTGTTTAGGGACACACACGGCACAGCACAAGCATAGAAGTCAGAGAACAACTTGAAGGAGTTGGTTCTCTCTTTCCACTTGTATGGGTCGCAGGGGTCAAACTAAGATCAGCAGACTCTGGCAGCAAGTGTCTGCAGCTTCAGCCATCTCACTGGCCCTGTTTTAGATTTTTTGAGACAGGGTCTCAAGTATCCCAAACTGGACTCAAATTCACCCTGTAGCTAAGGATGACCTTGGGCTCCTCCTGGCTCTGTTTTTATTTTTGAGACAGGACCTCACTTTGTAGCCAAGACTGGCCTGGAACTCATTTTGGGTTTGTTTGATTGGTTGGTTGGTTGGTTGGTTGGTTGGTTGTTTTGGTTGTTTGGGGGTTGTTTTTGTATGGTCGATCAGTTGGTTGGTTTTTGTTTTTGTTTTTTTAAGATTTTTTTTGTTTTTTTGTTTTTTCTCTGTGTAGCCCTGGCTGTCCCAGAACTCACTCTGTAGACTAGGCTGACTTTGAAATCACAGAGGTCTGCCTGCCTCTGCTTCCAGAGGGCTGGGGTTAAAGGTGTGTGCCACCACTACCTGGCTCTGGAACTCATTTTGTAATTCAGGCTGGCCTTAAGTTAACAGCAATCATCCTGCCTCAGCCTCCCAGGTACTGGGTTTTGCCTGTTCTTGTTTTTTGTTTACTGCTGAGTGGCCTGCCATACTATGACCCATGACTCAGCCTCTCACCTGTGGGAAGATATTTTGAGAGTTTCCGTGTTGGGCAAAGAAAGCTACTGCAGGTATCCGCATGCAGTTGTGTGAGAGCATAAAAGCCACTTTTAATGTAGCAAGAAAGGATCAACCAGGACATTCTTGCAGGAGACACTCTGTCTTACCTACCCCGCATACATCATTTTGACAACAGATCCAGGCTTCAGATATTGAGAAGGTGGCAGCAAGGTCCACCAAGGGTCCCCTCCTGCAGCTACCAAGAAGCAGCCAGAGCCCAATATTAAAGCCTTGTGCCCTCCTCAAGGGCTGGGAAAAAGGAAAGCACAGGGCTTGTCCATCTGAGAAAGCCTTTCTGGAAGTTGAAAGTCCTCATAGTCACCTTCGCCGTCAGTCTCAAGTCAAATCATATGTCTTTCAGGGAGCCCAAGGGCAAGATGGAGCTGCAGGACCACCTGGGCCCCCTGGACCACCTGGGGCCCGGGGTCCTCCTGGTGACACTGGGAAAGATGGCCCCAGAGGAGCTCAAGGCCCAGCGGTAAGAGAAGGCACAGAACTGGGGCCCCCAAGGCTTGGTCCTATATTGGCACACACTCTGAACCCTGATCCCTAGAACCAACTCCAAACCAGCATTATTCCTAGTAGGCCCAACACCAACCATTACCCAATGCACACACTCAGCCTAGACCCAACTGTAACCCCAAGCCCATCCACAACCCATATCAGTCCTCACACCAACCAATCCTTAAATCTGACACAGACCTGCTTCCTAATCAGTGCTAATCAGGACCTTAACCTCAAATCCGGTCCCATGTCCCCGCTCAGACTATTATCCACACTCTACCCCCGAACGTGACCCCAAGCCCAAGTCTAACTCTAGAAGACCCATGGACCCTAACCTTGAGTTGCATGCTCAGCCTAAATTCCCACCTCACCTCTGTCCCAGAAACTCACAGATGAGCCCTTTGTCTGCAATTCTCCACCAACCCCTGTTCCTCTCCCTGCTCCCTCTTCCTCAATACTAATGAGCCTCAGTTTCTCCCCAAGGTCATGTGAGGCCAGTCCACAGAAAATAGTTCTGTCATCCTAGCCCAGAGACTCCAATCTTTCCTTCCATCCGGTACAGAATCTACTAGACTACCACCAGGGGCTCTTGTCGGGCAGGTTATCTCAATTGGCCCATCCATCCACTGTCACGTTAGGTGCCTAACTCCCAAAGCCTCAAACGTCTCATTTGTGATGTGGGGACAATAACAATCACTTCTTGGGGTTGAAAGAAGGTGAATTTGGTTGCTCTGCTGAGAGCCCTTGCCCATGTCTTGAGATTCAGGCTCAGTTAATGTGATATCCTTGGATCGCTCACTGCTACTGTCTGTCACATACCTCCTTAGGGTCCCAAAGGAGAGCCTGGACAAGACGGCGAGATGGTGAGTGTCTGGGGTGTTTGCAAGGCTGGAGTGCCGGGATGTGGCTCCCGGAGGTGGAAGTCTCTTTCCCACTGTAAGAGCTGCTTTCCTCATTGCCGTGACAAAGTACTTGGCAAAGGAGACGTCAAGTAAAAAATGTTAATTTTTGCTCGTAGTCCCAGGGTACAGTTCATCATGGTGGGGAAGCGTGGTGGCAGGCGCATAGGCAGCCAATCACCATGTGTCTACTATCAGGAAGCAGAGTTATGGGTGCTCAACCACCTTCTCCTGTTATTCAGTCCAGGACCCCAGGTCATGGGACAGTGAAGCCCATATTTAGTGGACCGTCCCTGTTCAGTTGAATCTTTCTGGAAATGTCCTCACGGACACACCCGGGGTGCATGTCTCATGGTGACTCTGAATCTGTAAACCCTCACCCACCCCATCACATACCAACCAGGATTCTGTAGGTGGTACATGCTTGTGTGCCCATTTCTCTGCCGGCAATGGGGATGTGGACGGGCTGTGCCCAGCCTGGACAGAGTTCTAGAACTTCCCTTCCTGGGTGAGAGTCTAGAGATCGCCTGCTACCTTTGGAGCCCTGACACAGTCACTGCTCAAGGCACAAGGAGTCTGTCCGAGAACTTGGCTGAGCATCTCTACTTCTAGTGACGCCTACCTCCTCTGGGATGTGGTGTCACCCTTGATAAAAGGAAAATGACAAGACAGACCCAGGAGGACCTGGAAGGCTCAGTGTTTTTAACCACTGAGCCACCTCTCTAGGCCTCATGAAGAACTTTGAGGATGGCTTTTTCCCCACGTTGAGCAGTTTCCTTGAAGTGTATACAGTTTTGGCATGTGTCAAAATTTTGTTCCCTTTCTTCTTTTGTTTTTTTTGGGAGGGGGGGTGTTTTGTTATTTGGGTTTGGGTTTTCTTTTTTACTTCGTTTATTATTATCATCTTATTATTTTATGTTTGTAGTCAGAGACTGCATTTTAGTCTCCCTACCACCCAGACACAGAAACTACATTAATTACAACACTGCTTGGCCAACGTCTTAGACATATTCCTACTAGCTCTTATATCTTAAATTAACCCATTTCTATTAATCTGTGTATCACCATAAGGCCATGGCCTACCAATAAGGTTCCAGTGTCTTTCTCCTTCAGCAGCTACATGGCATCTCCCTGACTCTGTCTTCTTTCTCCCTGCATTCAGTTTAGTTTTCTTGCCTAGCTTTATTCTGCCCTGCCATAGGCCAAAGCATCTTCTTTATTAACCAATGGTAATAAAACATATTCACAGCATATAAAGGGGAATCCCACATCATATGTATATGGATATTTAGCCTGTATATAAACTTGTGTACCACATGGGTGCATAGTTCCTTTGATACCCTGAAGAAGGCTTCAAATCCCCTTGCACTGTTTTGGGGGTTTGGGAGAGGGTATTGTTGTTGTTGTTGTTCTTTGTTTTCTGTGAAATGTTGTTGTGTCTGTGTGAGAATGTCAGATCTTCTGGAACTGGAGTTACAGACAGTTGTGAGCTGCCATGTGGATGCTGGGATTTGAACCTGGGACCTCTGGAAGAGAGCTAGTGCTCCAAACCATTGAGCTGTCTCTCCAGCTCCCTGGGTTTTTTTATTATTATTATTTTGCTTAGTTTTAAGTCTTGGCTTATTTTCCTTTGTTTTATTTTGGGGGTTGAGTTTATTTTTATGCTCTGTGTGTGTGTGTGTGTGTGTGTGTGTGTGTGTGTGTGTGTGTGTGTAGCTGTGCTGGGCACACACACTACAACAGCAGCATGGAGGTCAGAGAACAACTTGGAGAAGTTGATTGTCTCCTCCCACTGTGTGGGTCGGGTCAATGGGATTAAACTAAGATCATCAGGCTTGGGCAGCAAGTACCTTTCCTGGTTGAGCCATCTCTCCTCTCGTGTATCCCAGACTGGGCCCAAATTCACTAAGTGGCCAAGGATGACCTTAAACTCGAGCCTGACCTTCCTGCCTTCACCCCCATTCTAACACCTCTTTTCTTTTCTTCCAGGGCCCCAAGGGACCTCCAGGACCAAAGGTGGGTACTCAGTGCCCCTCCTTCCCCTTAGCCTCACTCCCCATCTTCTTCTCCCAACTTCCCCAGAGACACTGAGGGGGTGAAGTCAGGAGACTCAGTTCAAAGGACAGACAGGTCACTGCATGTTAGGGCTCAATTTACTCACAGTTAAATGGGGCATGACAGACCTTTCCTGCCTGGACTTCACATCAGACAGTGAGGGTTGAATCATGAGACACCGTGGCTGTTTGAGTTTGTTGTTGTTTCTGGTTTGTGGGGGGTTGTTTTGCTTGTTTTGTGGTTTGTTTGTTTTATTGATTGACTTTGGTGATGGTGATGGTGTTTGGAGACAGAGTTTCTCTGTGTAGCTCTGGCTGCCCTGGAACTCACTCTGTAGACCAGGCTGACCTTGAACTCACAGAGATCCACCTGTCTCTGGCTCCTGAGTGCTAGGATTAAAGGTGTGCACTACTGCTGCCTAGTTCTGGTTTTGGGGTTTTGTTGTTGTTGTTATTGTTGTTGTTTTCAACTTTATTATCTACGTAGTTTTAGGTTCACAGCAAAACTGAGGGCAAGGTACAGAGCTTTCTTGTATGGTCCGCACACACTCACCCTGCCCTCCCCCACACCCCACCGCCTCTGCCTCTCCTGTAGTTCCCTTGTTGTCAGCATCCCCTGTCAGAGTGGTACATGTGTCACAATTGAGGAAATTATATTGACATACTGTCCCCAAAGTCCATAGTTCATGGGGGTGCCTAGTGCAGCCGTGGGACAAATGTATAATGACCTGGGCCCTCCAGTAACATATCTAACAGTAATTGTATTGTCTTAAAGATCCCCTGTGCTGGGGGTTGGGGAGATGGTTCAGTGGGTAAAAACAGTTGCCCTTTAAACATGAGTTCGAATCCCCATCACCCAAGGAGAAAGCCAGGCATGGCCATGTGTATCTATAACCCCAGCTTTGAGAGGCAGAGACAGACAGACCCCAAAAAACCTCATGATCAGCCTAGGCAAAACAAGCTTCAAGACACAGTCACAAGGCAAAAAAGAAAAGAAAAAAAAGCAGAGAGCAAGAGTGAGACATGTGATATCATGTGTGTGCAGGGACACAAATGCATACATACTACATGGCACACACATGTTCACACATGTACACATACCACATGTGCTCACGCACACACACACACACACACACATGCACACGGACACACGGACACACACACACAAACCCTATGTTCACCTCTTCACCTGTCCTCCTCCCCGGCCCCTGGCAGTCACTGATCCCCATACTGCCTTGGCAGCTTCTCCTCCACAGCTCGATCTGGACCAAACCTTCTAGCACTCAGTGTTTTCATGTTGGCACTAGAAAAGTTCGTGACCTTTCCTAGCTTGCTCACTCTCTTGTCCTAACTAGTACTCTCTGTGTTCACTCTAGTCCTAACTAGTACTCTTCTGTCTAATTCCACATTTACGCTCCATCCCCCACTGCCGGGCTTCTCAATTGCTTCTTAGCTATAGCGAGGTTAGCTTTGCAGGTTTTTGTGTGGTCACATGTCTTCAGCCACATTCACTTCTGAAGTCCCTCCCCATGCCAGGGTCTCCTCTTTGGGCTTGGGCAGTGCTTGGCACAGGAAGGAAACCTGAAGTCTCTGTGCAGGATACAGGGCTCTCAGATGGAGGATGGAGAAAGGGCTGCAGTGAGCGAGCCTGCTCTACCCCAACACCCATCTGAAGCTGGGGGTGTCCCCTCCCCATCTTAAAGAACAGTGACTTCTCCAAGCTCAGCACAGGAATCTAAGCCTGGCTGACTCCCCACCTCACCTGTCTAACGAGTCCAGGAGCCCTGGACAAACACGGGCTGTAGGTCATTGGTGTCACTTGCACCAGAAGGGACAGAGTTCTGGCGTGCAGGCCACTCTCCAACAGCACTGACCCCTCCCTTGCACCCTCATCTTGTGTCTTCAGGGACTGTCAGGTACTCCTGGAAAGAAGGTGAGAAGACCCTGTGGCTAGAGAGAAGGGCCAGGCTGGGGACAAAAATGAGACAGGGCTTCCCGACGGGAAAGGGGTCCTTTTCTTCCGCAGACCCAAGTTCTCGCTGTGGTGAGGCCCTGTCCTGTGTTGTTGGTTCACTCACTCACTTACTCTTACCCTTCATCACAGCCACACCCTCTTCAGAGCTTGATCATAGTTCTTCAAGTGTGGTCCTGGGACCAGCACCGCCACTATCACTTGGGGCCTTGTCAGCAATGCAAATGCTTGTTACTAGGGAAATAGCTTGGGTGGCAGAATGCCCACATAGCACAAAGCCCTGGGTCTGACCCACAGCACAGCATAAGCTAGGTGTGGTGATGCACACCTGTAATCCTAGCACTTTGCAAGTGGAGGCAGGAGAATCATCCTTGGCTACATAGTGAATTCAAGGCCAGCCTGGGCTAAGTGAGACCCTATATCAGAAGAAGGGAAAGAGGAAGAGGGGATAAGAGGAGAGAATGAAAGGGGAAGGAAGGGAAGGGGAGGGAAGGGGAGGGAAGGGGAGGGGAGGGAAGGGAAGGGAAGGGAAGGGAAGGGAAGGGAAAAAGAAAGCAAACTCCAGACTGACCCTAGATTCACCTGAGACTTTGGGTGAGGCTGGGGTCTAATTAGTCAGCCTTCTGGATCCCTGAACATATAAGTTTGAGAACCAAGCACTAACCTGGAATGTTCTCCACTTTGTGACCTCTTCCCATCCAAGTCTCAGCAAAACCGCCCCATGCTCCAGATGGCTGTGCCCAGGTCCCTCTCCATGTGCCTTTCCCACGGTCTCCCTCCAGCACTTAAGCACTTCATGTGTCTGTGGATCAGGGACCGTGTGTGCTCTGGTCCCTAAGGGATGCTCACCAGCTGCTTGGTGAATGAGTGAATTTGCTTCCTTTCACTTGTCCATCCCCTGCGTCTGCCGAAACCTCCTGAGGCTGGTTTCTAGGCTGCTTGTAGGGACTGAGATGGTTCTGACCTGCCCCTGCCATAGAGGGTTAGTGTGGGCAGTGCCTGCCACTAGTGGTTGGACCAGACAGCTGTGCAGTGAATCTAGCGCAGGTAGGGGCCAGCTGAACCGCTCAAAGATGTGGTCAAAGTGTCCGTGTGTGATGACTTCAGCTGTTGTCTTCTCAGGGGGATGATGGGATGCCCAGTCAGCCAGGAATCCCTGGACCCCCAGGGCCCAAGGTAAGTATACAACCCTCTTCCTCAAAGTCTACCACCCTCCACCCTCCAAAGTTGGCATCTACCTAGAGATGCTCCTATCCCGGCCCTTTCACACCATGGGGCTAGGGCCAATTCCCAGGGCAGGCCAGAGGGAGGAAGCAGTGGGCACCCTGAACACTTAGCCTGCAGTGTGGTTTCTCATTTAAGCCATCTGTCTCCCCTTATCCTAAGTCCTCTTGGTCCCCACCTTAGTCCCTCCACCCCCTGCCTAGTGCCAGGCTGCAAGCAGGATATTATCTTCACATCTTGCTCCCCAAACCCTTTGTCACAGCCACCAAGCCCCTAGCCAGCCTGTCTCCAAAATGTCTCTAGGACCAAGCATGGTGGTACACACCCATAATCTCAACATTCAGAAGGCTGAGGCAGGAGGACCTGAGTTTGAGGCTAGCCTGGGCTACAAAGTGAGACTCTGACTCAAAAAAAAAAGAAAGAAAGAAAAAGAAGAAAAAAAAAGACAGAAGAGATGACTGTCAGAAAAATCCCTGCTTTGAAAGCATAGGACATGAATTTGATCCCCAGGACCCACATCTTTAAAGGGAGGCTAGGTGTAGTGTTACATTCACTAAGTCCCAGCACTCCAAAGGCAGAGGCAGGTGGATCTCTGAGAGTTCCAGGATAGAAACACTCAGAGTTTCCCTAACTTCCACACATAAATGTACATTCACATACGTGTGTGCCTACACACAGGCACACGCACAAAGTCTCTTGAGCTACCCCAAGACCCAGACCGAAAGGGGATGGTCATGGTCCTAAATCCCTCAGACTAGAGAGAGCCTCGAGCTTCATCCCCCAGCCCAGAAGGGCCACGTTCACCATGTGGCCTGAGCACAAGGTCCAGAGGCCCCAGGCTAGCGCCTCTGCCTGCTTTCACTGATAATTTCTCCATTTCAGGGTGAGCCAGGGGATGTGGGGCCCCAAGGAGAGAATGGAGTGGACGGTGCCCCAGGATTGAAGGTGATGATATCACAATGCTCTCTGCCCAGGACCTGAGGGGCCATTGACACTGTCATCCAGTCACCAGGGGCAATGTGATCTCCCCTTAATCTGCACTTTTAAAAAGCTCTCAGCTGGGTGGTGGTGGCGCACGCATTTAATCCCAACACTTGAGAGACAGAGGCAGGTGGATCTCTGTGAGTTCGAGGCCAGCCTGGTCTACAAGAACTAGTTCCAGGACGGGCTCCAAAGCTACAGAGAAACCATGTCTCGAAAAAAAAAAAAACAACAAATAAAAAGCAAGTCCCAGAGGGCCTGGGCCAGGGGGTTCCCCTTGACTCACAAGTAGGGTGGTCTGAGGGAGGGTGGCCCATGATTCAGAGCCAGTGACAAGGCCTCATTCAGGCCTAGCTCTGGGGTCAGCTATCATGTAGTCTTGGGCTCCTGGGCCTAAGAATCTCCACTACTCCTCAGTGTGGAAGGATAGTCTTATAATATAGACTATGAGGCCCCAGCATATGGGCCCCAGACTTTTTGGGAAAGAAGGGGCCAGAGGTGAGATAGGATATACAAATCTCACACACCAGTAGGCATCCATGTGTCTCCACAGGGAGAACCCGGCCACCCAGGCACAGATGGAACCACAGGGCCCCGGGTAAGTAGCATTCCTTCTGGTCACAGCAGTTGGATCCAAGGTCCCAGTAGCTTCAGAAGTCCTTTGTCCCCAACAGGGTCCCAGAGGACTGGTGAAGCAATAAGCCCAAGGCATCTTATTTCTTAAAATTTTAGTGATTGTACAATTTTTCATAACACATGCCTACAGTGAAAATTAAAATATGGGTGTATAAAGGCAAGAATCCCACTTGTGTTAAGTAAGAGCTCTTTCTCCCTTCCCAGGCAGATGTATCCGCCTCTAAAATCTTCTTTGCATATTCAAACATTGGTCTTCCGTTTATCATTAGGCATGACTTTGCCTGCTTTGGGGCGGTCTTGCTTTTCCAAGCCCTCTGCAAGAAAAGCAAGTGCTCTTAACTGCTGAGCCATCTCTCCAGCCCCTGACCCCAGGGTTCATGTAACCAATTCATGTGTCACCAGCACCTGGAAATGTAACTCAAAGCTGCCATCAGTCTAGCCTAAGGAGCCCCCCTCAGAGCTTGAGGGATTCAACTCAGGTACACCCTGGTCCTTGACATCCACTACGATGTTATTTTTTTATTGTGTGTGTATCCATGCTCCTGTGTTGGGGGGGGGGGTTGTGCCTGTGAGGGCAGTGACTTCAGAGGCCAGAAGAGGGCATCACATCCCTTGGAGTTGGAGTTACAGGTGGTCGTGAGTGGCCTTATGTGGGTGCTGAGAACCAAACTCAGGTCTTCTGCAAGAGCAGTGAACTCTCTAGCCCCAAGAGCAAAGCAAAGTTAGTGAGTGTGTCTATGAAGCAGAAAAATATGTACTAGGAGAAACCCAAGTGCAGGCATTTAGAGAGGAACGCATCTAAGTGGGTCAGCTATACGTGTGATCTGGCATTTTAAAGCTACTTAACCTAGGACTAAACTAAGACGTTAGGAAAACCGTGTGCTGGAATATTTTGTCTGTCCTTGAAGAGACCTTTTCTTTTTGTAGACTGAAGGCTTGCAGCTGGAGAAGGGAGTCAGGAGAGATCATAGATCATAGGACTTCTTATACATATGCCACAAGGAGGTTGAACTTGAGGTATAGTTCATGTGCAGTTTTTTTAGCAATCTGGTCTGTGGCATTTCTCAGACAGAGAACAGCTCCTTTTGCAGATGGCCTTGTCTGCTATGAAAACTCCCAGATGTCAGTCAGCGAGAGATCAGAGTGGAAGCCAGGAAGAGTGAGGGGCCCTCTCCTTTCTCATGTTCCTTGCAGACCCTAGATAACTGTCCTGCATGGTGTAGACATGTCTTTATGCTGATGATAGCATTCCTTCCCTGGCTATGTTTTCCCAGACTATCACACCCGCTTCCTCCAGGAGCTGGGGAGGTGGCTCAGCAAAAGCACTTACCGAGCAAGCGTGACAACCAACTGGATGGGCATGGTGGCCAACACACAATTCAGTGGAAGGTGGAGATGGAATCCCCAGATTGAGCTGGTCTGTAAGACCAGTCATATCAGCAAGCTCTAGATTGAACTGAGAGTCCCTGACTCAGTCAATAAGGCAGAACCAGCCTCCACTGGTTAGCACAGTGTCTTAGAAGAAGTGGTTAGGGTTGTTTTATTTACACATTTTTAAAAGTCTTCCGATCAAAGTAAGGCTTTCTAGGCTGCGGAGGTAGTTCGGGCCCTGGAGTGCTTCTCGTGAAGCCCTGGGCTCAGGTTTAGGTTCAGCCCCCAACACTGCACAAACTAGGCACGGGAGTGCATGCCTGTTGTCTGTAGTCTCAGCACTTGGAAGGTGGAGACAAAAAATCAGAAGTTCAAGGCCATCCTAAACTAAGTTTGAAGCTAGCCTGGCCTAACATCCTGTCTAATGCACACACAAGCTGGACATAGCGGTGCATGCCTTTTATCCCAGCACTTGAGAGCCAAAGGCAGGGAGATCAGAGGCCAGCGGGGTCTACATAGCAAGTTCCAAGATAGATAGGGCTACACAGTGCGACCCTGTCCCAAAAAGTAAAACAAAATAAGTAGTATTGGGATTTTTATTTTCCCGGAGATCTAGATGTCATTGGATTTGAATATCCACATGAAGGTCAATCATAGGTAACCCAGGTGGTAGCATGTTCTTCAGTTGGCCCCAGGATCCCTGCCACTTCCCCCATGTCGCCTTTAATGAGTGGACAGTATACCTGTGGCCTAGGTGACAACTCTTGGGCTTTTTGTCTCTGGATGTGATGGAGATAGCTGTATGTCACTCATGATGCAGCTCTTCCTCTCTGCCTCAGGGTCACCCAGGCCTCAAGGGAGAGCAAGGTGACACAGTGGTGATCGACTACGATGGCAGGATCTTAGATGCCCTGAAGGTAAGCATGTTCCTGTTGGGCCCTGGATGCACTCTTATGTCCATTGCTGAGGGAGCAATGGCTCACTGTGACTTACCTATGGGACCAAGGACAGTTTAACACAGAGACCTGGGTTTCATCAGGCACGTAATATGAAAATTGGTCCTGTGTGGCGATCCACACAGTGCTGAGAGACTTTCTATGAATGTGACTCCAGGAGCCCTGAGCTTCCCACAGGCCAAGGCAAAAAAGGAAAGCACTCTCACCAAACCCAACTGTGCCTCTGGGGATTCCCCAGGCACCACTGTTAGGAGAGCTGGGCTTCTCATAATTACCGTAGGGGACCAAAAGGACAAGCTTAACCAAGGGGCTTTGGAAGTCATGTGGTCTCTGGACACCAATCCAAAAAGAGATGGGTGCCAATTGCTCTTGGGTTCAGGGAGAGATATATGATAGGGTGAGGTAGCTATCAGAGACTGAAGTGGGTATTAATGCCTGACCCTGCCTAAGCATCAATTCCAGTTACCTTCCACAGGCCTCTGGGAAGTACAAGTTGATGGTAACTATGGCCCTCATTGGCCTGCATGGTGTGGTGTGGTGTGGCGTGGTGTGGCATGGCGTGAAATGTTGCCATATGGGCCTGAGTTGTATGGTTTATCCCAGGCTTTATGGGAAATTCGTGGTAGAATCCTTATGAGTACAAGGAGCCAGGAGGTGTGGGTACCAGAGTGGGAGGAGGACTCAATGTCATGGGCAATGGATGCTCTAGCTGGTTCTTGAGCGTGAGGATGTCAAACTCCCAGTGTCTTGGGAATGACCAGATGGAGTTGTGTAAGTGTGTGAGCATTATTACGGGGAGAGCTTGAAGCATGGAACTCATTGTGGACATGGGTACTGAGTCAGAAAGTGGGAAGGGTGGAGGAAATAAGTCCAGAGACAACACCATGGGACAGCAACAGGAAGGGGGCCTGCTGGGAAGAGGAGAACTTGAAACAGCATCAGAGGAGCTGGACAAGGTGTGACCTCTGGGTGCGGGCATGAGTCGGACATCTAAGTGCGTTGGTATAAGAGCTTAGGATGAGGTCAGCGCTTGACACAGTGTTGACCCATCCTCTACTGTGTGGCTGGGGAACTTCTGGGACAGCAGACAAGAGATCCAGATGATCAGGGAGGTCACAGGACCAGTAGAGCAGGCAAGACCAAGTCATTGTTCGGGTTGCATATTTGACTTGTCTTGAAAGCTGGAAAGAGACTACCCTCTTACTAGCCCCTCTGTAGACTTGAAGGACAAACCAAATTGCATGCTGTAAGAGCCAATTTGACTGGGTAGGAAGTAAGATGCTGGGGAGTTGACCTGAGGAGGTAAGGCTAGGTGGTCAGTGGAGTCTAATCATAACTGGCTTGATCTTTTGCACACAGGGTCCTCCTGGGCCACAAGGAGCTCCAGGGCCACCAGGGATCCCTGGACCCAAGGTCAGTTTGGCTGCATTCATGGAACCCCATGAATACCCAGATGAATATAGGTATTCATCTATAAGTCCCACCTGCCCTCTCCTCTCTGATAAACACACCCCTAATTTTCTCCTGCCATACTAGCCTGGTTTATGGGACTCAAAGAAAGGGATCCTGCCCCTTCCTAAATCGCATCTCTGTTTTAGACCCTAGCTCTTGAGTAGAGAGCCTAAAACTGAAGAATGGACCCCTTGGGACAGACAGTGTCCCAGGATGTACACAACCATTCTGTGGCTTGTCCCGGTTCATCACCACCCCTTGTCTCAGGACACAGAACCCAGGGTGGGCAGGCTCTGGTTCTGACACTAGCAACCCTGGACTCCATGACTAGAACAAGTCACTGAACCCTGTAGTCCTAATCTTAAGCACTCCAGCTGGCATGGGCAGCCACCAGCTCCCGCTGTCCTTCAGGCTGAATACACAGAGGGAGGCAGTGGGCACTGAAGCCCATCAGCAAGGTCCTGACCCCAGGGCTGTGAGCTGATCAGGGACAGCAATTCCCACCTTGGACCACTAACCCACTGGCAGGTGAGGAAGGCACAATTCCTTTTGTACTTTGTTCCTTTCCAGGGTGAACTTGGATTGCCTGGTGCCCCAGGAATTGATGGAGAGAAGGTCTCTGAGACTTTCATTTCTACGTCAATGTTGTACTGGGTATTTCGTGTGTGTGTGTGTGTGTGTGTGTGTGTGTGTGTGTGTGTGTGTGTATGTGTTACTATGTAGATACCAGTGAGTATCTCCCCAGGTGTCACTCAGTGTGCTTGGATGTATCTTTACTGCTGGGTCCCTGGTAGGAGGAATGTCTTGGACAGGTCATAATTGGTTGAGTGTCCTCAGGGAAGCTCTCTTCAATGCTGTCACTCAAAGCTCCTGACACATGAGCACAGAGTTGGCCTCATGAGGGCTGGAGCTCAGCAGAAGAGCACTTGCCTAGCATGCATGAGGCCATGAGTTCAAGCCCCAGCACCACTACATATATACATACATACATACATACATACATACATACATACATACACATATACATACGTGGGACTGGTAACCAGGCATGGTAACACATGCCTTTAATCCCAGTACTTGAGAAGCAGAGACAAGTGGATCTTTGTGAGATCAAGGTCAGCCTGGTTTACAAAGTGAGTTCCAAGACAGTCAAGGCTACACAGAGAAACTCTGTCTTAGAAAAAAAAAAAGCAGACTGAAGGGACATTTCGGTGGTTAAGAGCTTTTGCTGCTTTTGCAGAAGATCTGGGTTTGATTCTCAACATCCACTTGGAGGCTCACAACCGTCTATAACTCCAGTCCCAGAGCATCCAATTCTCTTCTGGCCCCTGTAGGCACTGTACTCATGTGCTGCACAGACATACGTATAAAACATCCATACACATAAAATAGGAATAAATGAAAAAAATAATAGTTGACCTCCGGAGTGTCCCAGAGGTAACACACCAATCCCATCTGCTTCCCATCCACCCCTACATCACAAGGTACACAAAGCATCCAGAAAAGCAGAGGTGGGGTGTCCATATGGCTCCCCTACTGCATTCAGCCAGTGTTCCCAGCTACCTGGGCTAGAGGTGGAGACTCACATGCAAGAAGTAGAGTGTAAGGCTGGGTGTGCAGGTGCACACACACAAAGTAGAAGAAGCAGGAACTCGAGGTCATCCTTGGCTACATAATCAAAAAGAGAAAGAGTGGAGACAGCAAGAGATAGAAATGAATGAATGAATGAACAAATTGATGAATTAACAAACAAGGTGTTGTATATAGTCAAACTTGTTAAGCTGAAGGGTTCACAAGGGTCAGGGGAGAGGAGAATGCCCACCGATCTCCACTGATTCCTTTTTCTGATGGCTTTCAGGGTCCCAAAGGACCCAAAGGAGACCCAGGAGAGCCAGGGCCAGCTGGGCCCAAAGGCGAAACAGGCGAGATGGGCCTGTCAGGCCTCCCGGTAGGTGGCTGGACTGGGCCCTACCCTGGGGACTTGCTGATGTTGGCAGGGTGTGGGGCTCCTCACATGGATGTCCTGCCGCCTATACAACCTCAGCTGCAGAAGGACTTTCACATCCCCACGGGAGCCCTGCAGGAGTGGGAGGGAGGCCCAGCCTGGCAGAAACCACTTAGCTGGGTGGCTAAGTGGCCCGAGCTGGCCCACCTCCCTGCCCTGGAGTCCAGCAACTGAATCTCCCGAGGTCTCAGTTTCCTCACTGCCAACGTGGAGTAACAACTTTCCAGTCCTAGTGGCAGTATGAACTGGACAGGACCAGAACAGCAGCTGGCAGTAAACACCCTTCACAGTCATTAGCATTTCTAGTGCTCCTGAGGCCACATTAGAACAGCTCCAGGGTGCTAGCAGCCTCTAGGGACCCATTACCTCACAGCCATTGTGCACCCCGAAGATGACTCAGCCAGAGGCAGCACCGGGATTTGAACCCTCAGCCTCTGCACCATGAGACAATTTGTCTGTGCCTTTGACATACAACTCCCCTCCATACTCAGGGCGTGTGATTTGGGGAAAACTGTTTTAAACCAAAGAGTTCAGCTCATCCCTGCTGTGGTGGGGAAGGCAGCAGCTGAGCACGGTGGGAGGGAGGTGACCTTACGAGCTCACAGGCCACTCTGCCCTAGGGTGCTGATGGTCCCAAGGGAGAGAAAGGAGAGTCAGGATCCGACCACCTACAGGAGAGCCTGGTAAGGGGAAACTGAGATTGGGGACTCTCCACACCCAGCCCAAGCCTTGTGGGGGACCTGAGCCTTGGTTACAGAGAAGCCACCTGGCCTGACCCAACATAGGACAGTGGGAAAGGGGGTGATGGAACCTCAGACTGTGTCCTCCACCCTACTTCCAGCTGAGACCCAAAAGACCAAGGGTCCTTCACCAAGTTGTACCCTTCTGGGGGCAGGAATAAGGTTCCTTCTTGCCTGGAGGTTCAGGGTGTGGCAACCATGAGTGCTTGCAAAAATGTGGGGAGCTCCAGAGGATGAACAGATGGGGGGTTAACAGGCACAGGGTAACTAACCCATTTCTAACCCTTCCTAGGCCCAGATCATAGTGGAGCCAGGGCCTCCTGGTCCTCCCGGTCCCCCTGGACCTATGGTAAGCATACCAAACATTTAGTGAACCTGGGTCAGGGACAAGGTTGGGAGGTAGCCAAGGGGAGGAAAGGCTTCTATGTGGGGGGAGCAGGGCACATCAGGTCAAGAGGGCAGAACTCCGGACAGAGCCACAAGAGCCATTAACAAGCCTGATTCCAGAGGGTCCTAGCCTTAAAGTTTTGACTCAGTCACACAGTCCTAATGATCTACTTTCTTCCTCCAGGGCCTTCAGGGAATTCAAGGCCCCAAGGTGAGTGCAGGCACACCCTGTTCACGAGAAAGTTTTATTAATGGACAGAGTGAGGCCTCTACTCAGCCGGTACATTCCCAGTGCCCTAAACAATGTCCCTAGAGCAGCCCTGTCCCATGTTTGGAGCTCTGTCCTTTCCTTCTCCCTCTGCCTAGGCACCCCAACTGTACCCCCCTTCTAGCCCTTCTCCCACTCCATCAGCCTCCTTGCCTATTTCCACCCATTGCCCATGCCACCTTCCTCGGTTCCCCTTTCCTTGCCCATGCACATCAGCGCTTTGACTGCCCACCGCCTGGACTTGAAGTCTTGGATTCAGTGTGCATTTTATGATGTCGTAGTCTTGTCTCTTAAATCAAAACCTCAAGTGTATTGTGCCATGTGCCTGTCCCATGGGAGGCAAACAGAATGAAAGTCCAGCTGGCCTCACCTCTTGTCATACAGGATCTAATCTCTCCCTCCACAGCGCAGAGGCCCTGTGGAGGACCCTGGGTCATACAACCCTGTCCCAGTGTGGTGGCCAAGCACTACTTCTGATCCTATTTTGTCCCAAGCTTCAGCACACCAGGGCTTGAAGAGACATCATTGGTGGTCCTAGTCCAAGGCTGGGCTTCAGGAAGCTGGTGGTGGTCAACTAAACTGCTTCTGTGGCATAATGGTGACCATCGGGGACCCTGTGTGTGGAAGAAGGGAAAATGTATATCCATGCAACTCGCTCTAACGTGCAGCAAGCTGGGGTCAGACCTGACAGAGCCCGGAGTCTCTGTCTCTGTCTCTCTCTCTCTCTTCCATCTGTCTTGCCTACTTCAGTCACTTCAGTCTCCACACACACCTGAACTTTCCTGTCCTGCCTGCTCTGTCCCCTCTCCTGACTGCTTTTCCACTTCACTTCCAGGGCCTGGATGGAGCCAAGGGAGAGAAAGGTGCATTGGGTGAGAGAGGCCCTCACGGCCTGCCTGTGAGTGTCATGAGCGGTCTTTGTCCTAGAGGTATTGCATGCTATGCTCACCATGCCTGCTGACCTTCTCCTCTTCCACCCAGGGACCAGTTGGCCCACCAGGCCTTATTGGGTTGCCAGGAACCAAAGGAGAGAAGGTAACCACCTGACTTTGAGCCCCCTGCCCACTGTAACCACATCCGCATCATGCCACACAGTTTTGGAGGCTTATCTTCTCTGCACCCTGCTGAGTCCCTGAACCCTGTGGGACCAATTACTATGGCTCTGTGACACCATCCTGCCCTGCCCCTTGTCTGTTACCAGCCACTGGGCTAAACTCCCAGTATCTGAGTACCCAAGATCCCATCACTACCTCCTCACACGCCCTCTGTATCTCTCCTCAGGGCAGACCAGGAGAGCCAGGACTTGATGTAAGTTTCTTATGGTCACTGTGGGTGACTGTGCCCTCCTGTGTATGTCTTCAACTCTCACATTGCCCGTACATATAGCAATCTGGTTAGCTCAAGTGTGGCCCATTCCTGATGGCTGCTGCTGACTGGCTTCCCTGTGTCCTCAGTGATATCCCCTGGAGTACTCTGGGGATGGATAGGTTGACAACCAAGGGATAGTGAAAAATTGACTAATTTGATGGATGAGTAGAAAATGGATGGATGAGATAATGGGTTTACAGAGGGTGGATAGACACAAACAGACAGATGGACAATGGATGATGACTGAGGGGATGGATGGATGGATGAATAAATGGATGGATGGATGGATGGATGGATGGATGGATGGATGGATGGATGTTGGCTGAAGGAAGAATGACAAAGAGATGGTAAGGAATGGGTTAATGGATGGATGGTGAATGAATGGGTGGAAATGGATTGATGGCCAGGAATGATGGCTGAGGGATGATTGGATGGATGGATGGATGGATGGATGGATGGATGGATGGATGGATGGATGGGTGAATGAATGGAGCATTGTAAAAGGGAGGTGAGGAAAAGAGTAAGGAGGCTGTTGCTATGTATTGATGACCAGGCCTTGGTTAGGGCAGCTTTGTGAGGAGACAAAAGGAAATGTTAGCTTGATGTTGATTGCATCAGGCCTCCTTTGGTAAGGCAACATAAACTCACAACTGAGAAGTCTAGGGATTTAACATATGTATCCAGGGCACAGCCATGTCCACACCACCAGCCCTCTCCCTCTCTGGTCTTTGCCTTCCCAGTGTGAGAATCACCAGGGAACTATTTCAGCCCCTCCAAACAAGTATCTTCCTGGACCCAATCAGTAGAAAGATTCGCCTCCCTCTACTGGTGCAAAGCAAATCTCCTTGGCTCCTGTTAACCAACCCTAACCATCATTGGGTTATAGGGATGCAGCATGCTCTCTGGCCATCACCTGGAGCTGGAGTGCTCAGTAGGAAGGGAAGGAGAGGTCCAGAGAGGTCATGTGGCAGGGGAAGGAAATGGGTTTGACGGAGAGATGCAGAGGCCTCTGGAGTATGCTCTAGACTGTAAGGAGAGTGTTGTTGCCATGGTGAGCAAACATGGCCAGGAAGAGAGGAACCAGTCAGTCTCCTGACTTGGTGGGGGCGGGGCTCACCTTCCTTTGATAAGACAGCACTATCCCCTATTGCCCTCCTACGCCTGTCTGTAGGTCTGTGCCTGAACACGTTTCTCATCCACACCCCATAGCCTGCCGCAGGAGACATAAGAGAGGAAACACACCTAATCCATTTCTGTCCCAGCATCCATCCCACAGCCTGGGCTCTATGGATGCTTAGTCATGAGGCTGGGTAGGTGGACATTAGACTAAAAGATGAATGCAGAAGAAACCGGGCCAAGACAGAGAGCACAAGTGACCTTCTCTCAGTCTGTTGAAGATGGCCACATGACTTTCATGGGTTTCCTCTGTCCCAGCCAAGTCAGGGCAAGTACCAGCTGTATCTGGCGGTGGCAAGAGGGAAAAGCCCTTCTCCATAAGCTCTGGATATACCTCTGTGATGGTTCCCAGCCAGAGACAGAGCTGGGGCCCTAAATACTCCTTTTCCTGTGCCCACCTGGTACCCAGCATGCGCATAGGCTAACAGCCAGAACCTGGCGGGTTTTTGTGTCACAGTTATGTGTGGACAAAGGAGGAGGGTGGATGAGAGAGGAGCAGAGGTGTCATGTCACAGAGAAGTGGGGTCAGCCCTCACTTCAGGTCTAACATTTCATCCATCTGTCAGGGTTTCCCTGGACCCAGGGGAGAAAAGGGTGACCGGAGTGAACGTGGAGAGAAGGTGAGGAAGAAGGGAGATGGGGCAAGCAGCAGGTGGGGAGGTGGGTGCTGGGGCCAAGAACTGCAGAGCCTGGTGGCTGCTGGACCCTGGGGCATCTCCCTGGGAGGTGGTGAAGGGGTTCCAAACCTGGCAACCACAGCTACCCTACCATTTCCTTCTTATGCAGGGAGAACGAGGGGTTCCTGGCCGGAAAGGAGTCAAGGGCCAGAAGGGAGAGCCAGGCCCACCGGGCCTTGACCAGCCATGCCCCGTGGTAGGTGTCTTGGCAGGATGGAGTTCTGACCAGCCGGAGGTGCCATTGCCAGAATCACAGCTCCTTGTGCTGTGGCCCTGATGCTCCCACCAGTGTGGCTGAAAGATGCAGCCATCTGTGGAGATGGAGGCCTGGCCAGGGAGTGTTTACCATTCCTGGTTACTTCTGTTTACTCAGCCTTAAGGCAGAGCTGACCCATCTCGGGCTAACTTTGGGTAGGGGTAGAGAGGAGCCAGGACAGGAACAGAACTGCTTTTTCCCAGAGTCATCAGTAATGGGGGTATCCTGGGAGGGGGCTAGGGGCTAGGAAGGGAAGCCCAGCAGACACACAGACTTGGTGTGTATCACAAAGTCAGGAAGTGGCCAGCCCCCTTCCCCCACCCTGACCATGGTTGCCTAAGACCTCACTGAGGTCTGACTTCCTATGGACTTGAGACTGGGCTGGCCTGAGATGGGACTTCTTCAGTCTTTGGGAGAGTCACACCATCCTGCCTCTCCTAGGTCTCTCATTCTCTTTCCGCTCCTTTCCTTCTGGTATCTTTTTTTTTTTCTCCTGTGGTTGGTCTAGCCTCGTCCCCACCCCCGTAAACACACAGACCCTTCCTTCCCTTCTCCCCCTCCTATCCGGCTCACTTCCTGCTGGCAGTAGCTCTTGATAACCCACCAGGCCTGGTAGTGAAACTCCCACAGTTCAGTTCCTGTTTTCTAGAGAGCTAAAGGGTTTATATAGCAGGGTCTAGTGTGGTACTCAGAAAGAACAGGAAAATGAAGCAGCTCTTCACGCTCAGCTGTCCAGATGTTCACTCCCAAGCACCCTCGTCAGGGCTTTGGGGAGTAGGCAGACTGACCCAGAGTCAGGGACCTCTACTCGGTCCTCTGCCCTCCAGTGAATTCCTCCAACCCTTTGTACCTTCCTCTCCTCCTTCCTAATATTTTGAGATATTAGTGAGAGAAAATAAACAGCCTAGAATCCCAGCACTCAGGAGCCTGAAGCAGGAGGATGGAAAGTTTGAGGCCTCTGCTGCACAGGGAGACTCTGTCTCCAACACAGACAGCCAGGGGCTGAGGACATGGCTCAGGTAGCAAAGCATTTGCCTTGTAAGTGTGGAAACCTGAGTTCGTATCTCCAGACCCCACGTGGAAAGTTAGGCATGGTGGTGTGTGCTGGCAAGGTGAGGACAAGGCAAATCTCCGGAGCCCACTGCCAGCTAGCCCACCCACTTGGCAGAGCTCCAGGCCAATGGACACCTTGTCTCAAACAAAAGGAGGTGCCTGAGGACCTAACCTCCACACTCACGTGCACACAAGCACACACATACACACACAGACATACACACAAACACAAAAAGACAGCTGAAAGGGTGAGAACCTAGCCCTGCTTCTTCAGAGCCTGGACCCAGACTTCCTCCATGTGAGTAAGCCTTTGTCTTCAACACAGGAACATCCTCGATGTGGAGGCAAGCGTGGGGCACCGGGTTCCCGGGGCCTTGTGAAGGGCATCGGGCCCTGCCCTGTGGTACGCAGTCTGGTTGCCGTGTGCTGTGTGCAATGCTGGGCCTTCTGGGATGCTTTGGGCTGCTGGCTCTGCCCCCTCTCTTCCTCCTTTCTTCCTTCTGGTGCATTCTACCCCTCCTCTTTTCTCCTCTCCTCACCTTCTGGTCCCCAAACCATACCCCAGCATGCACTTGGAAGGGGCTCAGGGAGTGTGTTCCATGTGTTTTCCCTGTACCTGTACTTTGGAATAGACTGAAATGTTTCTGCCTCAGGGTCCCCAGGGACTTGACATTTTGTTCACCTCTAGCTCTCCAGCCCCCCAGATTCATATCTGATGGGTGGGTGGACACTGTTGAAGCTTTCAGACATCCCCATCTTTAATGCCCAGGGTTCATCCTGATGACACTGTCTGCCTCCCAAATCCAGTCGAAGTGGCCAGGAAGGGCTGGAGAGATGCCAGCTCCTGCACTGTCACTGCTTGAAGGCATTCCTGCCCGAATCCTGAAAGCTTTCAGGGCCCCCAGGATGTCACGCCCAGCAGGCAGGCAGCCATACCACCTTTGTCATAGGATCCCACCCTCCTCTGGCTGGCAAATGTCTAGCACAGTGCCCATTATATTAGAGTGTCCTAGTTCTGTCCACTACTCAAGTGCCCCCAAAAAGCACCATGAGAGGACAGGACAGGTGCAATGGGGGACATTATGTCCTCAAATGGATGGACAAGACACCCAACCCTGCTTCAGTGGAATCCAGTGGCTTCAAGTAGCAGCTCCCTGGCTACATCTCCTTAGAGTCCCAGCAAGGGTCCGGGAGGTATTAATAGGCCACCAGCCTCCTGCCCCTGACATTTAAATCTCCTTTTTTCCAGGGCCCTGACGGGCTGCCCGTGCCTGGCTGCTGGCATAAGGTACTTTGCAGGAAAGGGTCTCGAGGGTGGGCCTGAAGGATTTGGAATGGGAGAGTTGGAGGGAGAGAGAGGATCCATGGAACCAGGTATCATCCCAGAGAGGTTTGAGTCTCAGTACCACTGTCTCAGGGACTGAATGGTCAGGATTTCCAACCTTGTTTGTGATTTTGTGGTCACATGGTCAAGGCTTAGCGCTTGGTCCTGGCTGATGGGTGTCATCTACCTTATTGGTCATCTGGGTCTTGGGTGACATCTGAACCTGTCAGTTGAAAGCCACTGGGGAGCCTCCTAGGACTTATCCTAACTGCCCCACTGTCAGGGGCCTAGAAAGAAAGGTGGGGTTACACTTGTTCCTGAAGAAATCATCAGGATAGAGGTTTCTGGTGGGGGTCACAAGGACCTCTCCAGACCCCTCCATCACCTTCCATCTCCCCCTCCTTTTCCAGTGATCCTCAGACATGGCTCCCAACCTGTACAGATCCGTTTGGATGTTTTTAACTTGTGTAAAAACAAAACAGTAATATATTGATCTTCTTTATGGGATGCGCCAACGGTGGCCTTTGAACATTTGAGAGTGTGCCAACCAGCCCTAGGACAACCTACACAGGAAGTCGGCAGGAAAGCAGACAGGCCACTCTGGAGAGTCTTGTACTCGAGGGCCCCCGGCAGGGCCTGGCTTTCCTAGAGAAGATAACGAAGGTGAAAACGCCTGGCTCAGGTGAGGCTGGACAGACTCCAGGTTGGGCCTGCAATCACCTGATTAGCAGAGACACACAACAACTTTCCCCTGATGCCCCACAGCCCCAACATCTCACTGTCCAACAAGACCCCCTTGGACGACTGCTGTACCTTCCTTCCTCTGGACCCTGCCACAGGCAGCTGCACTGAGACCCTGTGTTCAACAGGGCAAGCGACAATTCCTAGAATCCAGCACTTGGAGAGAAGGTGATGGAAAGAACAAAGAGGGTCTTGCTGTACCCAAGCTCAACAGGCTTCCAAAAGCCACCCTGTGAGAGGAGCTTGTATCCTCGGGCCTTGGGAAATGGCAGGACGCTGTGAATGCCTCAGTGTGGCAGCTCAGTGACCCCTGACTGTAGGGTTGGGAGACCCAGATGCACTAGTTGCTACTTCTGGTCTCCTTCTCGCCTCACCCAAAGCAGGAACAGAAAAACTTTGTCAGCCCTGAGGAGATAGGCCTCCTGTTCAGAGCTTGGGTCTCACTGGCCCCAAGTCTCCCACCTAGAACTCTGGCCAGCCTGGCAGAGACTGGCCTCCTAGTAGGTGGTACAGACACCATGAACCCAAAGGCTGGTCCCTGCTAGCCGGAGCAAAACACCTGTGACAGAAACCCCTGTCCTCCGAGAAGGGGCTTCAACACTGCTAACAAAGGTTCCTAGCTACCCGCATCATCCATGGCCTCCCATCCCTCTCTGTGCCAAGGTGTGAGTAATAAACCACACGTGTGTGTCTGGGTGTGCCTGTCCTTGCAGACTTCTGTGGTCACCTCTAGCTGAGTTCATCCTGCTGGTTCCTGCTGAAGAGGAAAAGGGCTCTCCCTAGGGGGAGAGCTATCCCAGAATCGAGGATATAGTTAAGGGTTAGGAGATAGGAGGGTATAGGCTCAAGACCTGGACCCATAAAGTCAACAGAATCCTGGGATCAGTCACACAATATCACTAAGTTCCTGTGTGCTCTTCTGCTGTGCTTCCTAAGCAAGAACACTCCAAACTTGTTGCCTCAAAATATTCATCTTCTCAGTTCCAAGGATTCAAGAGGACTAGCTGGGTGGGTCTCTCTTGGACTCCTCCTCATCC
Source organism: Myodes glareolus (assembly GCF_982192425.1). Lineage (NCBI taxonomy): Eukaryota > Metazoa > Chordata > Mammalia > Rodentia > Cricetidae > Myodes > Myodes glareolus. The sequence goes on along the minus strand of NC_142034.1, from coordinate 72,968,773 downwards.
AGTGAGTGGTACCTGTCAGCTAGGATCCCAATGGTCATGATACCTACCTACCTACAACCTGTTTGAATGACCTGGGATTCCTCACAGCATGGCAACAGGATTTCTGGAAAGCTGTGTCACCTTGTATGACAAAGCCTCCAAAGTCATATGCTGTCACTTCCTGCCAGAGACAGAGGTTCATCCCAATGGAAGGGGGAAAGACAGACCCACCTCTCCATGAGCAAAGTGTCGATGTCATATTTAAATGAGAAAATTTGGGAGAGTGGATCTTGTTGTAGCCCTTCAGAAATAAGATAGAACCAGGTTTCGTGTAGTTCAGGCTAGCCTTGAACTCACTGTGTAGCTGAGGATGACCTTAAATTTCTGATCCTCCAGACTCTACTTCCAAGTGCTGGGATTACAGTTAGCACACCCATTTTTTACATTGCTGGGAACTGACCCTAAGGCTTTCCACATGCTAGGCAAGCTACATTCTTAGCCTTTGTTGTATAGCATCTTAAGAAATGCCTCCTGGGGCTGGAGAGATGGCTCAGCGGATAAGAGCATTGCCTGCTCTTCCAAAGGTCCTGAGTTCAATTCCCAGCAACCACATGGTGGCTCACAACCATCTGTAATGAAGTCTGGTGCCCTCTTCTGGCCTGCAGGCATATACACAGACAGAATATTGTATACATAAGAAATAAATAAGTATTTTTTAAAAAAAGAAAACATCATTTTAAAAAAAGAAGAAATGCCTCCTGCCACTCCTCTGTAGCATGAGACAGTAATGCTGAAAATTCAGATGCAGTCCAGTATGATTCAGCTTTGTGGAATACACAGAGAGCCTAGGACAGGTCAAACACCCCAAAGTCCCTGTGGCTCACTGTTCTCCCAGTATCTGCCCCAGGGTCAAGTAGTAATCACAGTACTGTCTAGAGGACCCATGTCTTCCCTCTGCATGTCTTTAGAACAACCTGGGGAGATGCCCAGCAAATGTACCCATGTCACGGATGACAAACCCACACTCTTTCTCTGTGTGTAGAGAAAAGCAGGAGGCTGCAATAACAATGCCTCTGGCCTCCTTCCTCTAAGGACTGAAGTCTATGGAAGACCATGCTCACCAGACCATATGCAGACTCATTGCTGAGCAGTAGAGGCCCAGCCACACACAGGTTATGTCAAGTCCCTACCTCTGTCCCCCTGAGGAGCTGGTGATAAGTAGACAGACCATGCTCTCTTCCAGTCAACTGAGAAACCAGAAATAAGAAAAGATGGATGGAGTGGGCCAAATGGACTATTGTGGCTCATCGGTGTCGATGTCTGCTCTGGAGATGCAGCATAGCCTCCCCAGCCTGCCATATGCTACAGCTAGCAGTGCACTCCTCTTTCCGCCGAAGAACTTGGTCTCCTCATCCGTCCTGCAAAGAGGGGGCTGCGGTGATAGATGTCACTATGTCCATTTTACAGATGAGAAACCTGAGGCTCTGAGTAGGTAGTCAGCTGCTCGGGAATGCACAGCCAGGCTGGAGTGACAGGCTTGGAATTGGACCCATGCTCTTAGAAGTCGCCTCCTTTGTCTGCAGAATTGTGTGGCAGTGTATGGAATCTGCTGGGAAATCGTCCCTTGACAATGGGTGGACAGCAAGTTTGGTGGGTGGGGGTTGAAAGCCAGTGGTCTGTCTCCCTGTTATTTCTCAGCCTGACTGCAGTAGACCATTCTTGGCCCGTTGCTGCCCTCTTGTGGCCTCATACCTGAATCCTTGCACATGGATGTGCAAAGCCACTTGAGTCCTATGCCAGCCTGGAGTGAGGACCAAGAATGACTTGCTCAGGGTCTCAGATGAAACACTGGGGAACGCCCTGCCTCACCAATGAGCCTCAAGGACTGAGAGGCCTTGGGTCTCCCTGGCTGGAGGAGCGGCTCTCTGTAAGTCCTACAATTCTGGAAGGAGAAAGGAGTCTGTTTATTGAGTCCTGGAGTGTTCCGTGTTCCGACAGCTAAAGCAACCACCAGGATGGCTGTCCCCCTGAACAGATGGATCTGAGGCTTGAGAGAAGCTGCCTGTCTCCATTCCCACTCTTAGAGAAGGCCTTGAGTTATCACAGACCTGGGGGACACTCATGCTGTTCAGTGGACAGAGTCAAGGCTAGCATACATCTGAAATCCTGGACACTCCTGGCCAGTGCTGAACCTGCTCACTGAGGATGCCAGCTGAGAAACCCTGCCTTAGAATCAAGGGGCGGGGGCAGGGTGCGGCTTTTTGCTTGACGAGAAAGGGTCTCACTATATCTCACTATATAGCCTCGGCTGGTCTCTTAACTTGCAATTTGGCCTTAGCCTCCCAGGTGTTGGGATTACAGGCTTGCTCTGCCATGCTCCCCTCTACATCCAAGCTTTGCTCAACCCCCTCTTGGCCTCCGATGTTGCCTTGCAGGTCAGCTGCCAGAAAATGGACAGACATTTTGCATGAGGCCGGGGCAGGCAGGTAGGGGCTTTTTGAACAGGAAGGTGGACTCTTGGGTAGTTTTATGGTTACATACATGCAACTCCACTCAATTGAGGAAGACAGAAGACTCTGTGGCTGGGTGGTGGTGACCGAATGCAGGAATGAGAACGTACAGATGCCTCTGCATTGTACCCTTCGAAATGACTTGTTTTTTATGTATATTTTACCACAATAAAAACAAGAAATGCAAGAATATAAGGTTGTTCTTTAATATGTATCCTAAACATTTCTGCAGTTTTGTGGAGAAGAAATGAGCTATTGGCTAATGGGCAGAGGTCTGGCATGTGGACAAGACTGCCCCAGCCTGCTGAGGGGCAGTCCTCAGCCTCTGTCCAGGGTTTGTCCAGGTTCCAGTGTCCAACCCTCTGGGCAGTATCTCTGTTCTCCCAGCTCCCTGACCGCAGAAGTCTCCTGTCACTCAATGTGCTAGCTCAGGAGGCCTTGCTTTAATCCAGCCTCTGCAGTAGGCCCACTGTGAGTCTGGGAGCAAAACCCTTTCTTCTCCCAACCCTCTTCCTATCTGCCCGCTGCAAGATTCTCTTCGTGTATCGACATGTCAAGTTCACCCTGCCTGGGCCTAGCAAGAATCTCTAGGGATCTCCGTAGTCGGTCGCAGCAATGGCCCCAGCTCTCCTGCACCGGGCTGGGAAAACGGGCGTCCTTCCAAGGTGCCAGTCATTACCCTCACGGGGCGTCACGCTTTAAGCACAGAGAAGACAACCTGCTTGGGTGTGTCCAGCCTCAGTCCTGAGTCCCACTCAACAGAACGACCTGGAGACACATTCCTGGGAGCTAAATCCCGGGGATGGGAGAGGCGAAGGGAGAGGAACGACCCTGGCCCAGCGCAGAGCATCCGCGAATCGTGGCGTGGGCCACAAGCGAGCTGGCTAGGGGCTCGCACGACTAATTGAGCGCCGGGAAGGGAGCTCCCGGGGGCGGGGCCAGCACTGAAGCCCCGCCCCGAACTAACGTGGCTGGCGGAGGCGGGGCCGAGCGCGCAGCCTCTGGGCCCTGACTGACAGCGTGGCGACATGGCCGCGGATCGGCGCCCCAAGGGAGCCACTCTGGACCTGAGGCGCCGGCTGCTCAGGTACCGGGTGCGGGCTTGGAAGGCGCGAAAACCCCAAGTCCTTGACTTCCCCGCCTCTCTCAGCCTCGGCTTCCTAGAAGCGGCCGTGGGCCACCCCCTGGCTCCGGGACGCCCCCTGCCCCGAGGAGCGGGCTTTGCCCCCGGCAACTGCTTGCAAGAAGAGACGGGCTTGGCCCGGGGTGGGCAGCCGGGTCACAGACAGGGTTAGACGAAGTCTGCTCTTGGCCTGTGAAGGGGACCCTTGGTTCCACGTGGAGAGGAGGCGGTGGCGGGGGCCAGCCACCCCAACCAGAGGCAGTAGGGCCCCTGAGATGGCAAGGAATGTTGAGGAGTTAAGATCCAACTCCTAACACGGGGCTTTTCTTCGGAAAGCCATCCGGAAGCCTTTCACCAGGACTGGAGGAACTGATGTATATGCAAGCAAAAGTGAGAGGGCTGCCAAGGCTTAGTCAATTTTGTCTCAGCAACTTTCTGCCCCGTCCTGTGCCTCCTAGGAATGAGGAGGCAAGCTTTTGTCCTTTCCAGAAGGCGGCTGTGATGAGTGCCGTTCCCGCTCCGGTCTTTAGACGGGACTATCCATTCTTTGCCTGTCCCCACAGCTCTTCCTGCAGACTCTTTTTTCCCGAGAACCCTGTTAAGATTATCCGAAGCCAAGGGCAGTACCTGTACGATGAGCAAGGGCGAGAGTTCCTGGACTGTATCAACAACGTAGCTCATGGTCAGTACGACGCCTCGTCCTTGGTGGTGCAGGAGAGGAGATTGAGGCTGTAAATCTGATTGGCAGCCGGGGTTGAACAGAGCAGAGGGGCCCCCAATCTTTGGGAAGGAGCCTGAAAAGGCCCACACCATATCTGTACTAAACCGGGCCGGAGTCAAAGGGTGGAGGCTTTAGGGTTCAAGCTCCACTTAGAACTCACGGCAAGCTGTGCATGTAGGCTGCCCAGCCATGACCACCGATGTAGCATGATCTTGGCCCTGTGCAGGGTCATGAAAACAGGCCTTCAGCCCTATTGACTGTTGCGGGAGACTACGGGAAACTGAAGTACGAATTCAGCCAACTGGGGCCACCAGAGCTGACGGGGGGAAAGGCAGGCTTTGAGTTAGAAGGCACACTGGAAGCAGAGAGGTTGAAATCCAAGACTCTCCCAGCACTCAAGGGACAGAGGCAGGAGAATCTATGAGTTAAAGGCCAGCCTGGTCTGCATAATGAGTTTCAGGACAATCAGGGCTTTGCAGAGAGACCCTGTCCCCGGGTCGGGGTGTTGGGGAGGGGCAGAAGTTACTTAGTCCTCTGAGCCTTGTTGTTCATTGGACAATAGACAAAACTCAGCTAGTGTAGCACTTAGTTTGACTCAGGTGTTTTGGATAATTGTGTTAATGCTATTATATTGCTTTGGCAATGCTTGGCACATGGTAAGCGCTCAGTAACTTTGTTCTGTTACTATCCCTGACCTCCGACCAGCCAGAGGTCTCAAGACACCTCTCTGAACACATTGGTTTTTCCGGATAATGTTTCTCCTTCTGCTGGACTCTCTCTCAAGACTTTCCATTCCAGAACATCATCTCTGTGCTTCCCCCGCCCACACCCACTCCCCGCTTTGCACCCTGCCTTCATTAACTTCATCTCCCCTGCATGGGTTTGCAGATGGAGCTGAGGGGGGATCTGGTGGGGCTGGCTGATGATGGAGGTGGCCCTCTTGCAGTTGGTCACTGCCATCCCACCGTGGTCCAAGCCGCACATGAACAGAACCTGATGCTCAACACCAACAGCCGATACCTTCACGACAACATCGTGGACTATGCCCAGAGGCTGTCAGAGACCCTGCCGGAGGAGCTCTCTGTGTTTTATTTCCTGAATTCTGGGTAAGTGAACTGCAACCAACATGCCCTGTTGAAAACACGTCCAGAGAAGAAAGTCACCCATGTGGGTGCCGCGCCATAGAACTGCCTGGGGGAGCGGAACCCACTTCAGGGAGAGGCTTCTGACCTTCCTGGATGTAGACTCTGAAGCCTTTCTGTTGGCTCTTGGTTCTTCCTCTGTAGAAGACACCATCACCTCCCTTCCAGGCACACTAGGGCTTAGTGAAGTAATGGACTTCTCTATTTCTTCCTCACAGATTCAGTCCTCATGTGTGATTCATCAAGCTTAAGGGACATCAAATGTTCTTCAGAGAAATGTGAAATTGTGGAGGGGTCTTTTCTGGAGGGAGAGTACAGAGTGATGAGGCCTAGAAGCAGCGAGGGGCCTGACCTGACTGTGCCTCAGTGTAGATGCTAAGAACTCCTGAAGTGGCAGCTAAGGGAGGAGGAAGTTCCTCTAGGGGAAGAGTTTTTACCAAGGTCAGTCACCACCTGGCACAGCCTGAGCAAAATCCCTGTAACATAAAGGGGCAAAGCATGCTTGGTGACCCAAAAGAGGAAGGAGTGAGCGGTCCCTTAGCCAAGTGATAGAAGCTGTTTTTATCTTAGGACCACTAGAAAGCTATAGGGAATTGGGGTGAGGGTTGGTTTTTTGTTGTTTTTTTTTTTCTGGTGGTGATTAGTGTTTTTGATATTTGTTTTTAGTATGTGTGAGTGTTTGCCTGCATATATGTCTATGCATCGTGTGCGTGTCTGATGCTCGTGCGGGCCAGGTGGTTTCAGATCTCCTGGAACTGCAGTACAGACAGTTGTGAGCTTCCATGTGGGGGCTGAAACCAGGTCCTCTACAAGAGCAGCCAAGGCTCTGACCAGCTGAGCCATCTCTCCAGCCCCGCCCCCGTAAAGGGCTTTAATCAGGAAGGTAATGCTGTCCTGATGGGGAGAGCAAGAGTGGCTAGTGGTGGGAGTGGCCGTGAGGACAGAACCAGGAACATGCTCACCACCTTCCCACAAACAGCATCTGGTTATAGGAACAAGCCGTTAGCCACTTACAGTCTCCAGTCTCCTGCAGAACTTAGCAGTAGATTTACCATCTTCATTTCACAGATCACAGCGACTTGGTAGAGCACTTACCTAGTGTGCACAAGGCTTTTCCGTCTCTAGTGCCACAGTATTAAAAGGTGGGGGAGGGAAAGAAGTGGGAAGCTGTCTAGGAGATGGAAGAGCCTAGACTAGGACCTTGCTGTAAAGAACAAGGAGGTGGCCGGGCAGTGAGGTGGCTGGGCGGTGGTCAGTGGTGGCACAGGCCTTTAATCCCAGCACTCTGTAAATTCAAGGCCAGCCTGGTCTAGGGTTAGGGCTACAGAGAAACTCTGTATCAAAAAAAACACACAAAAGAACAGGGAGGTAGGCCCAGTCCCTGTGGTCTTCCTCCTCCACCAAGTTCCTTCTTCGTGGTCAGTGAGTGACTCAGTGACTTTAGGTTGCCAAGTCCCATGAGTGCTTCTCTCCCTTACCTCCTCACCTGTTTTCGGCAGCTTGACAGCTGTCACTCTTCCTGAGATGCTTTCTCCTTGTGTTTCCAGGCTCTGGTGTCTACCAGCTGCCAGCGCCACTCTTCTGTTCCGCGGGGCAGGTCCCACTCCTCCTCTGTTCCGCGGGGCAGGTCCCACTCCTCCTCTGTTCCGCGGGGCAGGTCCCACTCCTCCTCTGTTCCGCGGGGCAGGTCCCACTCCTCCTCTGTTCCGCGGGGCAGGTCCCACTCCTCCTCTGCTCGCGGGACAGGTCCCACTCCTTTTTTCCCCTCTGTCATCTCATCTATATGCTTGGAATTAAATGTCATCCTTGTGCTGGGGACTCAAAAATCTACATTACAAACACAGATGTTGGAGCTGGACAGATGGCTCAACAGTTAAGAACAGTATCTGCTTTTCCAGGGGACCTGAGTTTTTGTTGGGGGGTGGGTGTTTGTTTTGGATTTGTTTTTTGTTTTTTGTTTTTTTATTTTGATATTGTTTTCTTTTTTCTTTGGTTGTTTTTTTTGTTTTGTTTTGGGTTTTTTGGGGTTTTTTGGGGTTGTTTGTTTATTTGTTTGTTTGTTTTTCAAGACAGAATTTTTCAATGTAACATCCCTGGCTGTCCTGGAATTCACAATGTAGACCAGGCTGGCCTCGAACTCATAGAGATCCACCTTTCTTGGCCTCCATAGGGCTGGAATTAAAGGTGTGTGCCACCACCGCCCAGCAAGGACCTGGGTTTGGTTCCCAGCACCTATGTGGCTACTCACAGCTCTCTGTAACTGCAGTTCCAAAGAATCCAATGGGCACCTTCAGAGATATCAGGCACATATGTGGTGACAAATGCGCATACAGGCAAAATACCCATACACATAAAATGTGTTTTAATTAAAATAAAGGGAGGGGGCTGAAGAGATGGCTCAGTGGTTAAGAACAACACTTGATGCTCCTGCAGAAGACCCAAGTTCCATTCCTAGCACCCACATCAGGTGGTTCAGTCACCTGTAACCCTACCTCAGTGCCCTCTTCTGGCCTCCTTTGGCACTGCACAAACAAACCCGCCCCACAGACATACATTCATATAATTGAAAAATGAAGAGGATTTTTTTAAAAACCCAGACGCCTCCCATGTGTTCCACTTAAGGTTATAAGTGGCCATGTGACATCTGACAGTCATCTCCAACTTCACAGGTCCAGAAACAACCGCGAACGGCATACTGGTACACACATTTAGTCCCAGCACTAGGGAGGCAGAGGCAGGCGGATCTCTATGAGTTCAAGGCCAGCCCGGTCTACAGAGTGAGTTCTGGGCCAGGCAGTGAAACATAGTGAGACCCTGTCTCAAAAAAGAAAGAAAAGAAAAGAAAAAAAGAAAAAAGAAATAGAATTGCCTTCTACCAGTGCCTGTGTGAGATCAGCACGGTTCTCCCTGATGCCGCCCTCCCACACACACACACATACACCATCCACATACTCACCTGTGTGTGCTTGGAAGAAACCACACATGCAGTCTGCCCTAATCTGCCCCAGGATCCCTCTTAGCTCATGCCCATGGCTCTCCCCCAGGCAGCCTGCAGGGCCTCCTCACTCCCACCTAAAACGCTGCTGAGGAGATAGATGGTCTCCTCCTCAGCCCTGGGAGCATGACCCTTCACATCTCTTCACTTCTCTGCCCCAGTTTCCTTCCCTCGGTTGTCTGAACATACCAAACACAACAGGGCCTGTTGTTCTGTTCCAGAGTCCTAGACTCTCCTCAGGATTTGGGGCAAGTCTACCTCTTTGCTGCTGTCTCACTGATCCTGTATTAATGGTTAGGGTAACCATAACAAAAGGTTGTAGGCTTGGAGGTTAAACAATTAATTAAAACCACACATGGTGGTACCTTTAATCCTAGCACTTGAGAGGCAGAGGCAGGGGATCTCTGTGAGTTTGAGTTCAGCCTCGTCCACCCACTGAGTTCCAGGACAGTCAGGGATATGTAGAAAGATCCTGTCTCAAAAAGAAAGTAAAAATAATGTATGTTCTCAAAGTTCTGGAGGACAGAAGTCCAATACCATCATGTCAGTAGGGTCCGTGTCCTCTGAGGCCTCGCTCTTTACCTAACCCATGACTGTCTTCCCACCCACCTCACAGGGTCTGTGCAAATGTCCCAGTATCTCTGTGTATCTACACCATTTCTCATATGGACATCAGTCAGATTGGGCTGGGGTTGCCAACTGGCTTCCTTTAACTAACCTTGTCTCCCTCCAGGCGGTGGTGATACACACCTTTAATCCCAGCACTCAGGAGGCAGAGACAGGTGGATCTCTGTGAGTTTGAGGCCAGTCTGGTCTACAAGAGCTAGTTCCAGGACAGGCTCCAAAGCTACACAAAAGCCCTGTCTCGAAAAAAAGAAAGAAAGGAAGGAAGGAAGGAAGGAAGGAAGGAAAGAAGGAAGGAAGGAAGGAAGAAAAAAGAAAAGAAAGAAAGAAAGAAAGAAAGAAAGAAAGAAAGAAAGAAAGAAAGAAAGAAAGAAAGAAAAAGAGCCTCATCTCCCAATGAAGCCACATGCAGGTCATTCTGAGGTCCTATGAGTTGGGCTTCAATGTAGTAGTTTTAGGAGAACACATTTTACCCCATAACACCCTCATGTGGGTCTTCCTCAGCAGCCTGTGCCCAGTGTTGACACTTACAGAAATTATCACTGTGCCTTCGTTGTTTGGCTTTCAAGATAGATCAGAGCTGGGCAATGATGGCACACCTTTAATCCCAGCAATCGGACAGCAGAGGCAGGTGGATCTCTATGAGTTCGAGCCAGCCTGGTCTACAGAGTAAGTTCCAGGACAGCCAGAGAAACAAGCAAACAACAGATGCATCATGATTTAAGTTTTAAGAGTGCACCTCCTGTTTTCTCCCTGCTCTGAGGCACAGAAGGCACTAGATGTTGCCAAGGGACTGGTGTCCTAAGAACGCTCTCAATGCTGAAAGGGTTCCTTCTTCAGGGGAAGCGCTTGGGTGATGTTCCAAGTCATGCCCATATTTTCTGTCACAGGTCAGAAGCCAACGACCTGGCCTTGAGACTGGCTCGCCAGTGCACAGGACACCAAGATGTGGTGGTATTAGACCAGTAAGTGTAACTCACAGCCCTGCTTCTCCAGAACCTGGGCTCCACAGGCCTGTACGGGGTTAGCGAGGCTCTGGCTTTGAGACCTTAAGTGGGGAAGTGGAGGATACAGGACCACGGGAAGCCAGCGTAGCAAGAAAACCAGACCACAGTGACACCTCCCTGGAGGTCTTGTCTTCACCAGCTTTCTGAGAGAACAGCAGCTGGGGAAGGAAAGCAGCCTCACACCATCTGGAGGTTCAGCTGACTGCTCTAGAGACCAAAGGCCATCAGAGATCAGTTAATGTTTAAGATGTACTGTAACCCTATGCCCCCACTTTACAGAGGAGAAAACTGGACCCAGAGTGGGCAGGTGACCAGAATTGTGGCATGCCAGTAATTAGCCTTGCAGGAAGTCACTCCAAGCCTGCACTCATCCCAAGCTCAAGGACTTGGTACCTGAGGAAGAAAGATTGGCTTCCCCGTGTTTTGTCTTCAAAAGTGGTAGACAGTGGCTAAGGCTGGTCCAGGGAGTAAATGCAAACACGCCTAAGCCCACATCCTCCTTCTTCCTAGTGCTTATCACGGTCACCTGAGCTCCTTGATCGACATCAGTCCCTACAAGTTCCGAGATCTGGATGGCCAGAAGGAATGGGTCCATGTGGTATGCATGCTTCCATTAGCACCAGGTCAGTTTCCACCCTCGAGTCCGGATGACATGGCAGTGTCTCTCCCCACAGGCTCCTCTCCCAGACACCTACCGGGGCCCCTACCGGGAGGACCACCCCAATCCAGCAGAGGCCTATGCCAATGAGGTGAAGCAAGTGATCAGCATCGCACAGGAGAAGGGCAGGAAGGTAACCACACCCACACCAGTCCAGAGGATGTCAAGTCTGCTATGACAAAATGCTGAGAGCCTAGACAGTGTGAGAGTAGAACGAGCCCCAGGCCTGGTGGCACAGGTGTTATTCTAGCTACCGGAACTATAAATCAGGGTCACCCTAAGCAACTTAGTGAAACTCTATACCAAATAATTTTAATTTTTAAAATTATTTTAGTATTTTGCGTGTATGGGTGTTTTGCCTACATGTATGTTTGTGCATCATGTGTGTGCAGTACCCTTGGGGGTTAGAAGAGAACGTTGGATCCCCAGGGACTAGAGTTATAGATGGTTGCGAGTCACCATGTGAGTGCTGGGGATTGAATTCAGGTCCTCTGGAAGAGCAGCCACCACTGAGCCATCTCTCCAGCCCTGGAATTTTTTACAAAGTAAAAAAGAAAAGATGGGCAGTGTGGTGTAGTAGCTCACACCTTTAATCCCAGCTCTCAGGAGGCAGAGTCAGATAGACTTGAGTTTGAGGCCAGTGTGGGCTATATAGGAAGTTACAGACCAATCAGGGCTAGAACTGAGTCCCCATCTCAAAGAAAAAGGGGGTGTAGTGAGAATGTAGCTCTGTTTACCTAGTATGTGTGTGAAAGACATCATGGACTCAATTCCAGTACTGAAAAGGGAGAAAAAAAAAATGAGACCCTGATTTTGATTTGAGAATCTCGTGTGAAGAGGGGCTGAGGCTCGTTAATGTCCAGCCTAGTTCTAATACATTGGAGAGAGTAGGGACCCCAGGGCCCAGGCTGGAACAGGGCAGATCTAAGGAGGCTCCTTAGAGGAAGTTACTATGGAGTTACATAGTAAAAGGTAAGATTCAGCATTCCAAGTAGGGTAGGAGGCGGGAGAGGAAGAGCTAACTGAACAGGCAGCTGCACAGATGAGGACCACATGACGGAGGCCAGGTAGAGCAGGTTGTCAGATGGACCTAGACAAGCAGGCAGGACCCATATGCCTGGAATTTACCCAGGGACCTCAACACAGAAGGCGAGGACACCCAAGGACTGGTCTGTTCTCTGTCTTGGGTTGCATGCCAGATATAGTTCACTGGGACAGCCTAAAGACAAGGACCATGAGGCTGCCTCCCAGGGCAGTCGATGGGGATTCTGCGGAAAGGCAGGTGGGAGTGTATACCCTGGGAGAACAAGGTCCACGGTGCTAGCAACTGGGCTCTATAAAACTGAAGGAGTGACCAGCAAACACTGTTTAGGGAAAAAGTAGGCTGTGGTGCCAGAGAGGTTAGCAGAACCAGCTAAGGGGCTCTGATACACCACAAACACTTCAAAAGAACCTGTGGTGTTGGTCATAATAGTGCACGCTTTTATTCCACACTCGGAGACAGAGGTGGGCAGATCTCTGAGTTTGAGGGTCTACAGAGTTCATTCTAGGGCAGCCAGGGCTATACAGACAAACCCTCCCTTGAAAACTAGAGATAGATAGATAGATAGATAGATAGATAGATAGATAGATAGATAGATAGATGATAAGAACCAATTTCCCACTCTATCAGCTGTCTCATGAGGCCTCCAAAGCTGCCCCTAAGGGGTAACATAGTAAGGAAAACATGAAAACATGCTTGGGCGAAGGGTTTTAGGCAGGACAGAAATGACCTCAGTGTCTGGGTTGAAGCATCCTCCTGAAGGCACTGTGAGAGACAGGAATAGGTATCCCGTATAACAGCATCTGCAGTAGCTGGGGACAAGTGGACTCAGATGTGACAGCCATGAGACAATGGTAAAAGAGGGTGTAGGAAAGAATGAAGCCATGTTTTTGTTCTGAGTTGCGACTGTTGCTGGTCACCACATGGGGACCAAGAAGAAAGGTTTTATGAGGTGGGAGGAGGTGTGTAAGTGAATTTAGCTGACTGAAGCAAGCTCAAGTAGAAGGAGATGGAGGCATCATGGGAGTGAGTTACCCCCTCGGATGTGACATAGCACCCAAAGGAAGGAGCACTGCCAATATTAGCGAGGCACACTGAACTCTGTCTCGTCCACAGCTCGCTGCCTTCTTCGCTGAGTCTCTGCCCAGTGTGGGTGGGCAGATCATTCCCCCTGCTGGCTACTTCTCCCAGGTGGCAGAGTGAGTAGAGGGGCAGGCTTTTCATTTTTTAATTAATTGGGTTTTCTGAGTTCTGTTACAAATTACAACTACAACCTGGCCTCCCTGCCTGAAGTTTCTGAAACAAACCCTTAAAGAAATAATGGCACAGAGAAGGCCAGCCATTTGCCCAAAGTGAAGGCTCAATACCCCAGGACTTCCAACCCCGGTTTCTCTCACCACAGCCCTGTCTGCCATCTATCCTCCACAGGCATATTCGCAAGGCCGGAGGGCTCTTTGTCGCAGATGAGATCCAGGTTGGTTTTGGCCGAGTAGGCAAGCACTTTTGGGCCTTCCAGCTGGAGGGGGAAAACTTCGTCCCTGACATTGTCACCATGGGAAAGTGCATCGGCAATGGTCACCCTGTTGCTTGTGTGGCCACTACCCAAGCTGTGTCAAGGGCATTTGAAGCCACTGGTGTAGAATACTTCAATACGGTGAGTAACGCTGCAGGACAAGGACCCTAGTAGCTGCCACTCAATGACCATGTCCTTTGTCAGTGAAGGCTTCTGGGCTTCCATTGTGTACAACACACAGATTTCTAAAATGACATCCTCCAAAAGCTACATGTCAGGATTTTTGTTTGTTTGGTGTGTGTGCGTGCGTGCGTGTGTGTATGTGTGTGTAAGAGAGAGACAGAGACACAAAGACACAGAGATAGACAGAGACTCACTGTATAGCCCTGACTAGCCTAGAACTCACTATGTAGAACAAGCTGGCCTTAAACTCACCGAAATCCACCTGTCTCTGCCTCTCAAGTGATGGACTCAAAGGTGTTTGCTGCCTCACCTGGCCCAGGTCAGATTTTTTTTTTAATGCTGTAAAACATCTTTCAAAATTAATATTAATCCAAATGCTGTCACAGATAAGGTTGTATAAAACACAGAATGCAAGAACCCTTTCCATTGGTGATCAAATCCAAGCCTATTGGTGCTATGCAAATGCCTTGCCACTGAGCTACACCTGACTCCCAAGGAAGGGTTCCCTTCATAGAGACATGAGGTCTAAAGTACCCTTTGGAAAAATATTTGGCCACCAGTGTAGAGAAAAAAGTGGAGTCCAGAGACTGGATCTGGCCAGGAGCAGGAATGGACTTGGGTACTCACAACTGTTTTTTGGATTTCCACAGTAATCCACTTGAATTTTTAAGGAAGTCAGCATTTGGCAAGATGTCAGATGGGCAACAAAGGTCAGTGTGAGCAAGAGAAGTGGCGTCTGCTTTGGTGCCGTCAGCAGATTTTACTCTGTCCAAATGACAAACACCCTCTGCCCTGGGTGGGCCTGTGTCAAGAAACACTCCTAGACTTGACTGTGACACTGGAGAGCCTAGCTTGGTGGATGCTGGGAGAAGAGAAGGGACGCTCAAGGCAAAAAGCAGAAACAGGGCTGAGGAACAGGGAATGGAGACAGAGAACTCAAGAGCAGCAGTTAGCCAGCTGCGGAGGGAGGGTTGTTGCCCAATGGGGCCTGACCCTGACTCTTCCTAGTACATAAACTAAATTCAGCTCTTGTTCTCTCTGGATAGCCTCCTCTAGTTAGCTGATTACTTGGCTATTTTTGTTAAGGTTTTTACATTTATTTATTTATTTATTTATTTATTTGTGTATGAGTGTATTTGCAGCTAACGTGTGGTCTGAAGACAACTTTCAGGCATCATTTGCTTCCATCATGAGTTCTGGGATTTTAATTCAGTTTTAATGACAGGTACCTTAACCCACTAAGCTATCTCACCAGCTCTATTTGGTTACTTATAAACCCATGAGATGCCATCACCTCAGATAAAAAAATGAGGATCCTGACTCTCCTTTCATCTATGCTGATGTTTGTCCCTTCACTGGTGATTCTGAAACCATGTTTGTTCTAGTTGCTTTTTGGCTTTACTTGAACCCTATCATAATGCACATTAACTCTAGGGAGTCTACATTCTTCACCGGACCCTACCAAGAACCATCCATATTGTCACTCATTTCCCTGCTTTAGAACATCCATACTTTGCTCGTCAATATCTGACGATGTGCTCTGAGGCTCTTCCCTGTGTCTTCTGTGAATAGTACTACCACGAAAATTCTTTGTTTGGTTGGTTTTTGTTTTTTGAGACAGGGTTTCTCTGTAGCTTTGGAGCCAGCCCTGGAACTAGCTCTTGTAGACCAGGCTGGCCTCGAATTCACAGAGATCCACCTGCCTCTGCCTCCCGAGTGCTGGGATTAAAGGTGTGCGCCACCACCGCTTGACTGAAAATTCTTAACAGTCTGTCAGTCTGTTTTCCATGTGTAGAAAGACCAGTTACAAATTAACCCGGAAGTAGAATTGCTGGGCCAGAGGGTGTGTCTATACTCAACTTTAAAAGATAATGTCATGCTTTCCAAAGTAATTCACAGGTCAAAAGAGCTTCACCAGTAGTGTATTTGGGGTTTGTTGTTTGTGAGAGGGTCTTACTGTGAAAAGCCCTAGCTGACCTGGTACTGAATACATAATCCATCTGACTTAGAACTGATGGCAATCTTCCAATTTCAGCTAAGGGCCAGGATTACAGGCATTCACTTCTGTGCTCCACTTCTCATCAACACATATCTTGCCAGTCGAGGGAAATATAAAATAGTGATCCATGTGGTTGATATGCTGTTCCCCAAATTCTTATTTTGTGAAGTATTCCCATGTGTTTTAGAGTTTTAATAGATTGATTTCATGTATCTTGAAACCTTGCAGGAATTGGTTCTCTCCTACCAATGTGAGTCCTAGGGATCAAACTCTGGGCTTGTAGATAAGGCCCTTCTTATCTACAGGTGTTTCTGTGTGAGATACCCATGCAAGCACACACACCTAGGTTGAGGTTAGTGTCCTGCCAGTGGTGTATACTGCGAATATGTTCCTTCAGTAGGCAGCGGTCTTCACTTCCTTTACAAGAAACCACAGAAACAAATTATCAATCTGTTTTGGTTTTGAGAGACCTGGCTAGCTTCAAACTCATTGAGATCCTCCTGCTTATGCCTCCTAAATTCTGGGAGTTCTGAGATTAACGGCATGCACCTCTGTGCTACTTGGTATCTGGATTCCAGGGATCGAACTCAGGTCATCAGACTTGCACATCTGGCTCTTACCTAATGAGCGCCCTAGACATCTCATTGACCCCAAAATTTTTACAGTTTTATATGAAACCAGGCGTGGTGGTGCATGCCTTTAATTCCAGCACTTAGGAGGCAGAGGCAAACAGACTGCTGAATTCAAGGCCAGCCTGGTCTATATAACAGTGAGTTATAGACCAGCTATGGCTACACTGTGAAGCCTTACCTCAAAAAAATAAAGTAAAAAAATACATTTTAGATGATCCAATTTGTCTAATTTTTGATGGTTGTTGCTTTTACTTAAGACTGTTTAACCTCAAAAAAAAATCCTATGTAAAAATAGCTGTCTTAACATCCTGGGTAAGAGGGACTTGAAATACAATTAAATACATATAGGGCATTTAAGCATCTTGGCCAGTGTATGGAAATGCTTATATATATCTGTCTACAGTGGGCTGGAAGTATATAGCTCAGTGCTAGAGCAATGTTTAGCAGGCCCTTGGTTTCATCCCAGCACCATAAAAGACATCTTTATAGACCCAGGCAGTGCTGGAGCACAAATACTCTGCCACTAAGCTATATCCCTTGTCTCCTCCCAAACATTTTTAAAATGGGGGGGGGGGCACACGACTGACAAGATAATTCAGTACATAATGTAGCTTGCCCTACAAACATGAGAACCAAGTCCAATCTCTAGACCCCATGTAAAAAAAAATCAGGCTTAGTGGCACAGACCTGTTATCTCAGAGATAGGAAGCAGAGACTGGACTCCTGGGATTACTATAGAGCCAGCATTGTCTTAATTGGTCAGCTCCAGATCCTAGTGAAAAATTATATCTCAAAAAACAAGACAGATGTCTTCTAAGAACATCCACCACATCCAAGGTTAGGTTGACCTCTGCACCCATATGGACACGCACCTGCATACAGAAACTTTTTCAAACAGTCTCACAATACAGCCCTAGTTGAACTATGTAGACTAGGCTGGTCTCGAACTCAAAGAGACCCACCTGCCTTTTTTTTTTTTTTTTCAAGACAGGGTTTCTCTGTAGCTTTGGAGCCTGTCCTGGAACTAGCTCTTGTAGACCAGGCTGGTCTTGAACACACAGAGATTCGCACAGAGATCTATCTGCCTGTGTCCCGAATGTGTGCTGGGATTAAAGGCATGCGCCACCACCGCCCTGCCCACCTGCTTTTGCTCAAATGTTACTGACATTTAAATGTTGCTGTGTTTGCCGACAGTTCTATTCCCTCTGCATAGCCATGGCTGTCCTGGAACTCTGTAGATCAGACTGGACTGTTTTTTGTTTTTTGGTTTTCTGTTGCTTTGGAGTCTGACCTGGAACTTGCTCCTACACCAAGTTGGCCTTGAACTCAGAGATCCACCTGCCTAAGCCTGAGTGCTTGCTGGGATTAAAGGTGTGTGCAGCCACCACCACTGGCCTCTGCCTCTTAAGTGCTGGGGTTAAAGGCATGAGCCACTACCATCCAGCAGCAACTTGAGAGACAAATACAATCCATTCTAAGCTATCAGACTCTTGCAGCATTTTCAAATCCTCTTCTGCCTTTCTGTCTCCTCAAAGTTGCGTTTTTGTTTTTTTCAAGTAAGCTGGGTTTATTGGGGTTCACAGAGACTGAAGTGACAAACAGGGACCTTGTGTAGGTTTGACCTAGGTCCTTTACATATATAGTATAATTTTTTTGTTGTTTTTTTGGGGGTTTTTTGTTTTTTTTTTATTAAAATATGAAAGTTTCCATTTTCGCCCCTCCTCCCACTCCCCCCACCAAAGTTGCATTTTTAAGGTGATTGAGACTCTGGTTTTGATTTTGGCACTGGACAGGGATATCAGGTGTTGCTGAAGCTATCCCCAAAACTCCTGGGCTCAAACAATCCTACCCCCATGAAGGTGGGATGAGTTTGAGTTCTGTAGTTTGTCACTTTGCATATACTGTAGGAGGGCAGGGGTGCTGATGGGTTCCAGAGCACACATACAGGTCAGAGGACCACGCTGTGGAAGTGATCCTCTCCCTCACCTTCCTCATCAGGCAATCTCTGCAGCAATTTACAAGCCATCTTGTTTTTGTGTACATGCATGCACATGTAAAGGCCATGCTTCCTCCTGTCCCCCACCTGCCTCACCTCCACTGCTAGGACAGAACATGCAGTTCTGTCCAGCCTTTTACATCAATGCTGGGAATTTATACCTGCATGTTTACAGTAGCAAGTGTTCTTACCCACTATTCATCTCCCCAGTCCCAGTATTTTTTTTTGAAAGGTCTCATTGATCCCAAGCAGGCCTTTAACTCCACATACAGTAGAAGGGGACCTGATTCTCCTCTAACTTCCAGATACTGAGATTACAGACATGAGCCACCATCCCTTTTTTTTTAGTGCTACAGACTGAACCCAAGGCTTCCAGTTTGCTAGGAACTCTTCAAGACAGTTTCTTTTGTATAACCTTAGCTGTTCTGGGATTAGCTATGTAGATCAATCTGTCTGCCTCTGCCTCCCTACTGCTGGGAATAAAGGTGTGCACCACCACTGCCCAGTTTAGGCAGAACTCTTAACATGTGAGCCATTCTCCATTTCTGCTTATTTTTTTTCAAAAGATTTCTGTATCTTACCCGTGTCTTTGTGTACCATGTATATGCCTGGTGCCAAGATCAGGGGAGGAGCTGAACCAGTTCTAAGTCTCTTGCTTACCTTATAACCTGGCCTGGGTTGAAGACCTACAAGACAACATCACAGAGGACAGCCCAAAGTGTTGAAAGCTTTGGGCCTATAACCTTCCCAGTCGTTTTTGTGGCAATTCCATGGGATTGTGGTCCGTTTGGCAAAGCATCTGACATTGCTGTCCCTTGGTTCAGTTTGGTGGCAACCCAGTGTCCTGTGCTGTGGGGCTGGCAGTCCTGGATGTCTTGAAAACAGAGCAGCTCCAGGCTCATGCTGCTAATGTGGGCAGTTTCCTAATGGAGCACCTCAGCCAACAGAAAGCCAAGCATCCTATCATTGGAGATGTCAGGTAAGGTTCTGGGAGCAACAGGCTTGACTAACCAAGTATGTATTAGGGGATCAGCATTGTTCCATTTTTCAACCTTGGGATAAAAATGTCTACATCCACTCTCTAGAAGGAACTGGGATTCTGAAGATCCCCAGCTTTCTCCACCCCACAATCTCCAGGGTGAAGGGGGTGGCTGAGGCCAGGACCATGGCTATAAAGATGTCACCTCCTTCAGGGGCTCTGGGCTCTTCATCGGTGTGGATTTGATCAAAGATGAGACCCTGAGGACACCAGCAACTGAAGAGGCAGAATACTTGGTTTCCAGGTATTTTTTTCCTGAAATAAACTGCCTTCCCCAAATACAAAGCACTTTGGATCCCAGCAACCCTAGCAATGAGCCTCCAGTTGTCTAGGCCCTAATCCTTGGCTGAAAGCCTGTAGCAGCCAACCACGGAAAAACCCAGGGTTTGAATGTGCCTTTATTCACATGTAAAACATGTTAATTTACCTACTCAACAGTAATGGGCCCCAGACAGGGTATCTACTCCACAATCCCAAACTGTCAGGTGACGACATCACCCAGCTCAGGCTAGTGTTCTTAACTGTAGCCATCCTAAGCAGTGCTGGGCTTTGCCCTGGGTCTGACCTAACATTTGTCTTGGACAAAGACTAGGAAATCAAAACGAATGCCGTCAAGTAATCAGCACCTGAGCCGGGTAGAGGCAATGAACTGGGTGAGTATGGTGAGGTGGTAGCTGGATTATAGTTAGAGCCTTTAAGGGCAGCCTGGGCAACTTAATAAAACCTTGTAGAGCTAAAAGATGGTGCAACATCTTAATCTCAGTTCTCAGGAAAACAGGGAGGCTTACTGTGAGCTGGAGGCTAGCCTGGTCTGGCACAAGTCCCAGGACAAAAAAAACCAGAGCTACATAAGTCAGTGGCAGGCTCAGTACAATGGTGGGGACCAATTATTTTGTCAAACTTAAGGTATGGTTGAGTGCCTGTCAAGGTTATCTCCAGAATGAAGACTGTTAAGTATCTTTTTCTTACAGGCTGAAAGAGAACTATATTTTACTGAGCACTGATGGCCCTGGGAGGAATGTCCTGAAGTTCAAGCCTCCGATGTGCTTCAGCCTGGACAATGCACAGCATGTAGTAGCAAAGATAGATGACATTCTAACAGGTAAGTCTGGTACGAGCATCAGGCCCTGGCTTTGATCCTCAACACCAGTAGCTAGAGCCTCCCCAGCATGTACCAGGGAACATGTAACAAGTAACATCTTGAACATGTTACATGTAACATCTTCTGCGTTAGAAAGCTCAAAAGCATGACTTTTGTAATCATTACCTACATGCACTGACAGGCATCAATGTGGAATGTAGAGCCGGACATGGTGGCAACCACCTATGATCTCAGCACTTGATGGGTGTGATGGGTGGAATGGGGGAGATCACACTCCAAATTAATTCTGGGCTCCCTTTATTTAAAAAAAAAAAATTCAAAAGTCCTCACATTGGGTCAGGCAACAGTGGTGCCTACCTTTAGTTCCAGGAAAAAATCCATGCTTATGCATACTGTAAATATTTTATCTTCAAGCTAGGGATAAACTGCTGAGGAGACTAAAATGACTGCAACGAAATTCTCCCCACAACCTCTAAACCAAAGGTTACGGGCAGCCCAAGGTTTCCCTTGATTTTTGTAGCGAAACTACCAAATTAAATGACTAGACACC
Source organism: Myodes glareolus (assembly GCF_982192425.1). Classification (NCBI taxonomy): domain Eukaryota; kingdom Metazoa; phylum Chordata; class Mammalia; order Rodentia; family Cricetidae; genus Myodes; species Myodes glareolus. The sequence goes on along the minus strand of NC_142034.1, from coordinate 72,947,958 downwards.
AAAGCGGTTGTTATACAGAGCTCAGATGTTAACAGACAAAAAAAAATGACGAACAAGGAACCCTTGATCTCTGTCAGTTAAGTGCTAACCGGTTCAGTCTAATGGATGTTTCAAATTGGTACAGCTCTAAGAGTTCTGTGTATAAAACACAGAGACTTAATTAGAAACAGAACTGCTTTGGGCTCGCACCTGGTACCATTTGTTAGGGATTAAATGGTGAGGCATAAGCCTGGCTATACAAAAGTAAACCCAACCTCAGAACTATCATCTCAAGCATCCTAGGAACTGAAAGTAGCAGAGAATGGGGACTCATGTAGGGCAGATCTGTAGTCATCTGTGGTCTTTTTTTTCTAGATATGGAAGAAAAAGTAAGAAGTTGTAAAACACTGAAGATCCAGCCCAACTCAGTCAAGCACCTTTCAGGTAAGCGGGACTTGTGTTTGTCCCCAGAGAGTCCCCAATACTTCAACTTTCATCTGCTGGATAACTGAAAGACACTAAGGATCTGTAACATATACGTGATAAGATGTCCTCTAGGTATGAAGGCTGAGAACAAAATGGTAGCTGAAAAGATCAGGTGAAAATAGTTGAAGGACCCCTGCTACAGGAGACCCCAGTCCCAGAGTAATATCTGGTACCTCCAACACTGGGCAAGGTCTCACAGAGCATCCCACACTCACCCAGGCGTGGGGGTTTTTTAATTTTTATTTCAAAAGCTTGGATAGCTTCAATATCCAGGTCGTGGCAAAATCAGGACACGTGTAAAATACCTTACAATACATTAGATTCCCAAAAGGTACCAAAAAGTACAGTAAAATTAACACTTCCATTACTGGAAATGTATGACACAAATAATATAAAATTAAAAGGTGAAAAAGGTGACACTGGTTTCCTAAGATACAGTTTACTCTTTACAACCAGGGTCCACAGGTCCAGGCTGCAGAGCGACAGCAGGAAAGAGACCCTCCAATCTAGTACAGGGTAACCTGGTAATAAAATCAGCCCCCTAATGCCACTCTGGCCTCTTGAGACGCCACACGCTGCCTACAACTAGAGCTCTGGAATAGCAAACAGGAGAGTGATTTCTGGGGGAAATTTTAAATAAGATGCACATGGGACAGGCCATAAAAGTTTGCCAAGTTAAATTTGGTACATAATTGTGTTCACTCCGCGTCCAAACAAAGCGTGTGCGGTCGTCTGTCGGCCGCTCCTGCTGCTTTTCAGTATGGCTTGTAGTTATTCTGATGGCCACCACGTCGCTGGCTCTTCCCGTAATTTGTACTACCCTGACCTAGGAGTAAAAACAATGTTGCAGCTACTACTTAACTGTACATTTTTACCCAGTGCCAGGCGCTTGTCACATCCTCCCTGCGCAGCAACACCAGCTTCTCACACCTTACTGAGAAAGCTGAATTAGAATGGAGCTCCATGTGGTAGCTCCAGTGTCTGAACCAGGCCTGTCTGACTCCAAAGCCCCTGCTGCCAGTGGCCCCTGCACTATCTGACCTGCCTCCCCTAGGAGGAAGTAGATGGGGCCTCCCTCTCCTACTTACTGTAGTCGTAGCCGGGGCCGTAGCCGTAATAGCCATAGGGCGAGTAGTCGTAGCCGCCATAGCCAGGCCCGTAGCCCTGCTGGTAGCCGTAGCCCTGGTTCCAGTAGTTCCCGTAGCCCTGATTCCAACTCTGACTCTGACCTGTGGGGGGAGCAGGGCACAGGGGCCCATGGACCATTTAGCACACGCAGGAGCTAGGATGGAGGAAATCCTGCCCTTTGGGTGGCGGGGTTACTATGGCAGCTCTGGTAGAGAGGGCCCTAGGCCCAGCCTTGCAATCCAGGAGGTAACTTCACTTGGAGTATAGAAGTTTACTCACACTCACTCAAATCACTCTCTGGTCACCTCCACCCTCCCCTGGTAGCTTTGCCTTGAAAAAAGATGCAGTTCAGGCTTTGGAGTTAGAGGGGCCTGGGATGGAAGGAGCTAAGCGCCTGGCACAGCTTTGCCTTTCTGCCCTCAGGTATGTTGTGTACCAAGACTCAGGACAGTCAAAGCAAAGCACAATCCACTGTGCCCCCATCATTCTCCCAGGGCAATGCAAACGCCCCCTTGGCCTGGAGCCCCAAGCTGCACAATGAGAAAGATAGGGCTCTTTCATTCCGTGGAGCCATGAGCCACAGCAGCACAAGCACACAGCCTCCACCCAGGAAAACCACTCATTCCTATCCCTGAGCTGTACCCACTTCACACCCAGCCGCCCACCCTACTGCACAGAACACCAAGAGGCAATCCCCAAGACAGGCACAGAAAGCTCCTTGCAGGCAGGGAAAGTCTTCATCCAGCTTCCACTTACCTCCACCTCCACCACTGCCTCGGTTCCCTCGATTGCGGTTTCCTCGGCCCCCAGAGCCATACTGCTGTTGCTGATAGACCTCTTTGGGCTGGGCAACCTTGATTTCACACTAAAAGCCAAGAGGATACTAGGTCAAGTCCTGTGGGACAGTTCAGGGCTAGGATGCTGCAAAGACCTCTATCTGCTATACAGCCAATACTCAGATGTGGGCAGGAGGTCTTACACCTGACCTGAAAACTAGAACCACAGCTAAAACCATACTAGGCAAGTTCAGAATTCCCAAAGATCATGGGTACTAAGCTTTTTTATTCTTTTTACAGAAGAAACTCAACCTACTCAAATACAACAGGATGGAAAGCTGACCTCCACCTTAAAGATAAAGCAAGTGTAAGGCTTTGTTTAAAGCCATACTGCCTGCCACCCTCCTCTCTAAGCATTGACCCATTGAGAGAGATGAGCATCTAAATACGAACAGGACCCAGTCAGACTCACTTTTATGTCTGAAAACTTTGAAGGGGATGTATATTTCTAAAGACAGTCCTAACACTGTCTTTAGAACATAACATAAAAAAGGAAAGAAAAAAAGAAAAAGGTAAATGAGCTAGGCATGATACATGCCTTTAATCTCAGTTCACTTGGAGGCAGAAGTTTGAGACTAGCATGTTACAGAGAGAGCTCCAGTTCTGATAGGGCAGCAGTGAAGTACTGTCTCAAAAGGGGGGGTCGGATGATGCATATTATCTCCTACCATGATGTGCCTTTTATTTTATCTTACTGAATTAAAGACACTGAGTAAACTGGGCAGGTGGCACACACCTTTAATACTAGGAGACAGAGGCAAGCCAGTGAGTTCAAAGCCAACCTAGTCTAGAGTGGG